>NC_079195.1:136827408-137131367 GCF_029499605.1 Hyla sarda | reverse complement strand
TGCATTTTACCTAGCTATTTGTCTTAAAATATACTTAATAGATTTGCTTTGTCCTAATCACCCACTGAAATTCCTCCTTCTTTACTTTTTCAAGGGCCAACACTTTCAGTTTGATCTGTTTACTATTTATATAATTAAAGAACATTTTAGTGGTTAGTTACTTAAAGGGGTACTCCGCCCCTAGACACTGCGCTATCATTACAGCACAGAGCGTGTTCGCTCTGTGCCTAATGACGGGCGATACAGGGGATGGAGCAGCGTGACATCATGGCTCCTCCCCTCGTGACATCACTGCCCGTCCCCTTAATGAAAGTCTATGGCAGGGGGCGTGACGACCGCCATGCCCCCCCCCCATAGACTTGTATTGAAATGGGCGGACTGTGACGTAACGATGCTCCGGCCCCTGTATTGCCCGTCATTACGTGCAGAGCGAACTCTCTCTGTGCTGTAATGATAGCGCAGTGCCGCATCAGGAATCCCGGGGCTCCCCAGCAGCGGGACCGTGGCGATCTGACATCTTATCCCCTATCCTTTGGATAGGAGATAAGATGTCTAGGAGGAGTACCCCTTTAACTTTGTCAATGAGTCTCTCTGTTTGTATATATATATATATATATATATATATATATATATATATATACTCTCAAAATCATCTGTAGTTGCAGTATCTTGTAATACCTTTTTTATTGGACTAACAAGATTTTGCAAAGACAAGCTTTCGGGATTCCTCCCTTTATCAACTCATAAGCATTTCTGAGCTCACAAGGAGAAAACACACGTTCTATCTCACAAAATATGCAGGGGTTTAAAACAACATTTGTGTTTGGGGCTCCATACGTGTACTAGTGACAGGAAAGATTGCCTACATACCTATACAAGATCTTACCCTAGCATAGCGGTCTGAGTTGTGCCATAACCGCGCAATGAGGGCACGCCTATAGAGGGCATGCACTATGGTGAAGGAATAAGATAAGGGAGGGTTCCACAAACGACACATGCTCCGCCCCTGTAGGCGAGGGAGAAGTTATATACACACGCCCCCACCTGTTCCCAATAAGCCCCACCTGGAAGTGCAGGGAGCGATAATTACTTCTGCCCCTCACACAAATACAGCCCATCAGGCTTTATACATGTGGAGAACGGACATTAAGTTGGGCCATAAATTGTATAGCAATTGGATTATATAGCTATACAATTTATGTCCCAACTTAATGTCCATTCTCCACATATGTTGTTTTAACCCCTGCATATTTTGTTAGATAGAACGTGTGTTTTCTCCTTGTGAGCTCAGAAATGCTTAGGAGTTGATAAAGGGAGGAATCCCAAAAGCTTGTCTCTACAAAATCTTGTTAGTCCAATAAAAAAGGTATTACAAGATACTGCAACTACTGATGATTTTGCTTTTTGCATCACTGGACTAATACGGCTACTCCTAACTACTATATATATATAGAATTTTTTTTATTTATTTTTTCATCTGTATAGTTTTAAATGCTGCTTCACTGCCTTCCTGGTTTAGTAGCTTTAATGCTTTATATTTTGGAATTTTTTACCACGTTGACTTTCTTTTGTCCCTAACTCTTTAATTCCCATAAGGTATGTACCTGTTATAGTAAAAATATATTTAGTCTATGATGTTAAAGGGGTACTCCTGTGGAAAACTTTTTTTTTTTTTTTTTTTTTAAATCAACTGGTGCCAGAAAGTTAAACAGATTTGTAAATTACTTCTATTACAAAAATCTTAATATTTCCGGTACTTTTTAGGGTCTGTATACTACAGAGGAAATGGTTATCTTTTTGGAACACAGATCTCTCTGCTGACATCATGACCACAGTTCTCTCTGCTGACATCTCTGTCCATTTTAGGAAATGTCCAGAGAAGCATATATTTGCTATGGGGATTTTCTCCTACTCTGGACAGTTCTTCAAATGGACAGATATGTCAGCAGAGAGCACTGCGGTCATGATGTCAGCAGAGGGCTCTGTGTTCCAAAAAGAAAACCATTTCCTCTGTAGTATTCAGTAGCTAATAAGTACTGGAAGGATTAACATTTTTTAATAGTCATTTACAAATCTGTTTAACTTTCTGGCACCAGTTGATTTAAAAAACAAAAGGTTTTCCACGGGAATTACCCCTTTAAGAGCTTTTCTAAGCAGTTAAGAGCTTTTCTAAGTTGGTAAAATTTGCCTTCCTGAAGTTCAGCATTTTTGTGGCTCATGCACCTCTATGGCAATCTTAATATGGCTCTATAACAAAATTGTATAATACTAATATGGTTATAATATGGTTATTTGGTTGAGCCCATATTCTTCCAAAGATAGAAACAAGGACACAAAAAAACTTTAAATATAAATCGGCATACATAAAAAAAATGGCTTACCTACCTGTGACCCCCACAGCTCCCCCTGTCATGTGTTATGGTTCTTCCAGGGTCTCAACAGTGAAAGCCCACTCAGCCAATCACAGGTATGACACTGCTGCATGCAAATTTTTAAGTACCACAAAATAGCACCCAGAAAAACTACAGCTAAACTCACAGCTAAAACAAGCTCCTTCCCCATTTATGGCTCTTAAAGTGGTTATCCAGGATTAGAAAAACATAGCGGTTTTGTTCCAAAAACAGCACCACACCTGTCTTCAAGTTGTGTGTGTGGTATTACAACTTGGCTCCATTCACTCTAATGGTACTGAACTGCAATACCACAGCCAAACTGAGGATACGAGTATTGCTTTTTCTGGACAATCCCTTGAAAATGGTGCCACAAACACACATGATTTGTCTTATTGTGCAAAAGTAGTAAATCATTAAAAAACAAAACTATATAACTTTGGACCTGCACTGCAGGACAAATGTAGGTGTAGCTTGTTAATAATCCCATGTAAAAAAAAAGGTCATAAACATTTTAATGGAAAAAATACAATGGCAGAATTGCTGGAGTTAGTAAAAATGAATCAATAAGTTATAGGTACCCCTGGAATAGTACCATTTAAAATCACAACTGATCTTGCACAAAACAAGGTTGAGGATAAAACAATAAATGGTTACTCCAAAGGATAGGGGATAAGATGCCTGACCGCGGGGTTCCGGCCCCTGGGGACCCCCGTGATCTTTCACGCCGCACCCCGTTAGAATCAGCCCCCGGAGCGTGCTCGCTCCGGGTCTGATTACTAGTGATCACAGGGACGGAGCATAGTGACGTCACGGCTCGCCTCCATGTGACTTCACGCTCCGCCCCCGTGTGACGTCACGCTCCGCCCCCTCAATTCAAGCCTATGGAGGGGGCGTGACAGCTGTCACAGTAGGCTCAGTAGGCTTGCATTGAGGGGGCTTGCATTGAGGGGGCGGAGCGTGATGTCACATGGGGCGGAGCCGTGACGTCACTATGCTCCGTCCCTGTGATCGCTAGTAATCAGACCCGGAGCGAGCACGCTCCGGGGGCTGATTCTAACGGGGGCTGCGTGGAAGATCACAGGGGTCCCCAGCGGCGGCACCCCCGTGGTCAGGCATCTTATCCCCTATCCTTTGGAGTACCCCTTTAAACTAGCTTTGTCACTCAAGGGTTAAGGGGTCCTGTGGCTGTAATATTAGATGTAATTGGCCGGAATCCAATCAGCAATGCATTCTGTTCTGTCCTAGCAGCAGGTATCAGGAGAAATGTAACATTTCTGCAGGCTGTAATCTATTTCTGAAGTGAAATAACATACTGTAAGGAGCAATGACACTGTCTTCAGCGCTTCCTTCATTGCAGTCTATGATATGACAGTCTATGAGGGACATGATTTTCAGTTGGATCAGCAATCTTCTGCATATTTATCTTAAATGAAGCATAGGACCCCATTATCCTTCAATATAGAATCAGTAACGTTTACTGCCATAATGGTGGAGGGAAAACACCAGAAAACACATTGCGAGCCTTGTCCTCTGTGTATACATACGCTGCTGTGCTATGCAGTTTGTGCTTATATTGTTCTGACACTAGTCTGTAGCCATTTATCATGATTTATTGAGCCGACTTCAGATTTCATTATTTTGCAACATTTACCTCCATAGTGTACAAGGTTGTATGTATAGATGGAAAATAACATAGGGGTCAAAAGATACCTTGTATGGTATAATAAAGCGCACAATACAATCCATTGAGTGGCAAACAATTGCATGGTGAGTTGTACAGTGAACCGCAGGAATGGAAAATAGAAAAAGAAATAAAAAAAGAACACAAAAAGGTTCCCTGACATTTAAGAAACGATCTGATAAATGATGTAGCTGCCATACTATTAATAATGAACTTTAATAGCGTGAAAAATACTTTTAGGCAATGCTTTATAATTTGTAGGGTCTGTCAAATGGTAGAACCAAAGAAAAAGCAGTGTTTATAAAATACTTAAAAGTCAGGGTAATTTGGGGTCTTTATCTGCCTCTGTATTTTATTGGGATTGAAATAAAGAAAGTGCCTACACTTTTACCCGCTACTGCTGGATGACCTTTATTTGCTTCCCCATTGATGATTCTTGGCTGGTTGCAAAACTACAACACTCAACATGCCCGGACAGCCAACGGCTGTCCGGGCATGCTGGGAGTTGTAGTTTTGCAACATCTGGAGGTCTGTAGGTTGAAGACCACTGGTATTGGAGGTTATACTCACCTGTCCCCGCTGCACCGGACCGTCACCGCTGCCCTGGATGTCACCTTCCATCGCTGTCGCCGCGTCCCCGGGGTGTCCCCGATGCTCCGGCAAGGCCTCTGCTTCCCCTACATCCTCGCTCTCACATCGCCGCCATCACATCGCTACTCACAACGCTCCTTTTGGATGACGGGACGGCGTGCGCAGCGACGTGATGACTACAATGGAGAGCGCCAACGTTGCAGGGGATCCTGAAGAGGACACGCCGGAGCCCCGAGGACAGGTAAGTGACACTTACGGGACCACACGGGGCACCGTAAATGGCTATCCGGTGGCAGCTGAAGTAGTTTGCGCTGCCAGATAGGCGTTTATGTGATGGCCCTGACATACAAAAGCATCGTATGTTAATGCTGCCTTCAACAAGCGATGGCCTCTGAGAGGCCATCGTATGTTGAAATGATCGTAGGTCGGGGGGGGGATCACTGTAATAATTGTTTATTAAATATGACCTGTTTGGACACTATTGATCATAATTAGGACAAATAGGTCTGGAGATCTGTACAGGACACTTGGGAGTTGTATTTTAGATGTTAGAGCTTGGTTTTAATACACCCAGGGGCTATTTACTGCATCTGAGGAAAAGTGTTAAAGGGGTACTCCACCCTTAGACATCTTATCCCCTATCCAAAGGATAGGGGATAAGATGTCTGATTGAGGGGTCCCGCCGCTGGGGACCCCCGTTATCCCCCTGCTGCACCCTGCGTTCGTTTAGAGCATCGGGTGCAACGCTGGAAGTTCGTGACATCATGGTCATGCCCCGCTCGTGACGTCACGGTCACGCCCCCTCAATGCAAGCCCATAGACTTGCATTGAGGGGGCGTGGACGTGATGCCATTAGTGGGGCGTGATCATAACGTCACGAGCCTCTGCTTCCCATCACCAGTCTTCCAGCATGGAGCCTGGGGTGCCGCAGCCGAGATTGTGGGGGGTCCCTAGCGGCAAGACCCCCGTGATCAGACATCTTATCCCCTATAGGTGATAAGATATCTAGAGGCAGAGTACCCCTTTTACTTTTCAGATTTTATCAAGATTTTGTTTTCCAGGAACAGCACTATGTCGGTGTGTGGTCTGGGCTTAGAATTGCATGTAGTCATATACATAGGACTGAATTGCAAAACCAGGCACAACTCATACACATGGCACATGTTGAACTGTGTAAAGATAAGAAACCATTATGTTATCTCTCTGGGTCTCAGCGGCCTACATTACAGTATTGTCAAAGAATGTGGCAGAATGGCAGATCAGTTCATAAAGCACTCTATCAGCATCAGATGACGGTTTATTAACCCTGTATATACCCTTTTATGTGTAACTTTTAAACTAAAAGCCTCCATGTTATTTCATGACTGTGTTTTATGTAATCCTGATTGTCATCCAAGTAGATTATACTTAGTAAATTCACTTCCTATAAGAATGAAAGCTTCAGATGGAATCGTAGGCGTCCATCTGGAATCACTCGGCTTTTTAGCAGCTTACAGTGCCATGCTGATATATATGAATGTGCTTTAAGCCATTAATCCTACTATAGTGGTGTAAAGTAGATATGGCACTCTCTGCTCTTCTGCTGATGAATAGGACATTTAAAATATCCCAATATTCTGACTTTTCCTAAACAGGACAGTTATGAATGAGCTAGAAAATAAAGGACACAAATGATAAGATCAGAGGATCGGGGGAATATTACTGCACTGTATTCATATACAGTGCCTTTCAAAAGTATTAACCCCTCCCCTTGACTTTTTTGATATTTTAAAGGGGTACTCCGGTGGAAAACTTATATTTTTATTTTTTAAATCAACTGGTGCCAGAAAGTTAAACAGATTTGTAAATTACTTCTATTAAAAAATCTTAATCCTTCCAGTACTTATTAGCTGCTGAATACTACAGAAAAAATTATTTTCTTTTTGAAACACAGAGGTCTCTGTTGACATCATGACCACAGTGCTCTCTGCTGACATCTCTGTCCATTTTAGAAACTGTCCAGAGCAGCAATTGTTTGCTATGGGGATTTTCTCCTACTCTGGACAGTTCTTAAAATGGACAGAGTTGTCAGCAGAGAGCACTGTGCTCGTGATTCAGCAAAGAGCTCTGTGTTTCAAAAAGAAAATAATTTCCTCTGTAGTATTCAGCAGCTAATAAGTACTGGAATGATTAAGATTTTTTAATAAAAATAATTTACAAACTTGTTTAACTTTCTAGCCCCAGTTGATTTAAAAAAACAAACGAGAAAAACAAAGTTTTCCACTGGAGTACCCCTTTAACCCCTTAACGACCAAGGACGTATATTTACGTCCTTGGCCGGCTCCCTCGATATAACACTGGGTTGAACGCCGCGTCTAAAAACGAAAGTGAAATGTTCCTTCATACATTTTAGGAGCCTCCCACATGCTTTTTCGCAAACTCAAAAAGTGCCTTTTTGTTTGGAGCTAAAAGTAATGGCTTTCTTCTGGCAGTGAAAATGCGGTGCTATGGTGCTGTTCACTGCAAAGCTATGGCTATGCAGTGAACAGTGCTGGCAATCAGTGTATGCAATGTTATAGCCCCCTATGGGAGCTAGAACACTGCAAAAAAAAAAGTGTAAAAAAAAAAGTTAATGAATGTGATTTAACCCTTTCCTTGACCTGTTGGGGACGAAGGTCGTATGCATACGCCCTTGCGTCCTGGTACTTAAGGACGTATCCATACGCCCGTGGGAATTTCGGCCCGCGCCGGGCGGGGACCGGGCCGGGGTGACTGCTGATATCTATCAGCAGGCACCCCGTGCAAATGCCCAGGGGGTTCATTAGACCCCCCCATGTCGGCGATCGGTGCAAATCGCAAGTGAATTCACACTTGAGATTTGCGCCGATTCCGGGTCATTATGGGTCTATGGTGACCCGGAATAGAAGGGGGATCGCCGGTGTCTAAGACACCCGCGATCCCCCTAAAGCGATAGGAGTGAGGTGGCAGAGTTGCCACCCCTCCTATCTCTGCTATTGGTGGTCTAGACGCGACCACCAATAGCAGATCTGGGGCGGGGGGGGGGGTTTACTTTCGTTTTCCCCGTCCTGCCCTCCCACAATAGGCGGGGCAGAACGGGGAAAACGAAGAGGAGCGGCGCCGGAGTCCACTTACCCCTCCGGAGGCAGCGAAGCGACGGGGATCGGCGGGCGGCGACGGAGATCTGCGGCGGCGTGCGGCAGAAGAGGACGGCTCCCGGATGCGACGGAAGCCGGTGAGTAGTTGCCTAGCAACATCTAGAGGGCTACAGTCTGAGACCACTATAGTGGTCTCTAGACTGTAGCCCTCCAGATGTTGCAAAACTACAACTCCCAGCATGCCCAGACAGCTGTTTGCTGTGTGGGCATGCTGGAATTTGTAGTTTTGCAACAGCTGGAGGTCTGTAGTTTAGAGACCACTGCACAGTGATCTCTATACTGCCCTCTAGATGTTGCAAAACTACAACTCCTAGCATGCCCACACAGCTGTTTGCTGTCTGGGCATGCTGGGAGTTGTAGTTTTGCAACATCTGGAGGTCCACAGTTTGGAGATCACTGTTCAGTGGTCTCTAAATTGTAGCACTCCAGATGTTGCAAAACTACAAATTCCAGCATGCCCACACAGAAAACAGCTGTCTCAGCATGCTGGGAGTTGTAGTTGCGTACCTCCAGCTGTTGCATAACTACATCTCCCAGCATGCCCTTCTGTGATCACACATGCTGGGAATTGTAGTTTTGCAACAGCTGGAGGCAGACTGGTTGGAAAATACTGAGTTAGGTAACAGAACCCAACTCAGTATTTTCCAACCAGTGTGCCTCCAGCTGTTTCAAAACTACAACTCCCAGCATGTACTGACAGACCGTGCATGCTGGGAGTTGTAGTTTTGCAACAGCTGGAGGCTCACTGGTTGGAAAATACTGAGTTAGGTAACAGAACCTAACTGAAGGTTTCCCAACCAGTGTGCCTCCAGCTGTTGCAAAACTACAACTCCCAGCATGTACTGACAGACCGTGCATGCTGGGAGTTGTAGTTTTGAAACAGCTGGAGGTTTGCCCCCCCCCCATGTGAACGTACAGGGTACATTCACACGGGTGGGTTTACAGCAAGTTTCCTGCTTCAAGTATGAGCTGCGGCAAATTTTTCGCCGCAGCGCAAATTCCTAGCGGTAAACTCACCGTAACTCGCCAGTGTGAATGTACCCTAAAAACACTACACTACACTAACACCTAATAAAGAGTAAAACACTACATAAACACCCCATTACACTGTCCCCCCCCCCCCAATGGAAATGAAAAACGTATTGTACAGCAGTGTTTCCAAAACGGAGCCTCCAGCTGTTGCAAAACAACAACTCCCAGCATTTCCGGACAGCCACTGACTGTCCAGGCATGCTGGGAGTTTAGCAACAGCTGGAGGCACCCTGTTTGGGAATCACTGGCGTAGAATACCCCTATGTCCAACTCTATGCAATACCTAATTTAGTCCTCAAATACGCATGGCGCTCTCTCACTTTGGAGTCCTGTCGTATTTCAAGGAAACAGTTTAGGGCCACATATGGGGTATCGCCGTATTCGGGAGAAATTGCACTACAAATTTTGGGGGGCTTTTACCCCTTATGAAAAGGAAAAGTTGGGGTCTACACCAGCCTGTTAGTGTAAAAAAAAAAAAAAAAATTTACACTAACATGCTGGTGTTGCCCTTTACTACTTATTTTCACAAGAGGTAAAAGGAAAAAAAGACCCCCTAAAATTTGTAACACAATTTCTCTTGAGTACAGAAATACCCCATATGTGGGCGTAAAATGCTCTGCGGGCGCACAAGAAGGCTCAGGAGTGAGAGCGCATTATGTACATTTGAAGCCTAAATTGGTGATTTGCACAGGGGTGGCTGATTTTACAGCGGTTCTGACATAAATGCAAAAAAAAAATACCCACATGTGACCCCATTTTGGAAACTACACCCCTCACTGAATGTAATAAGGGGTACAGTGAGCATTTACGCCCCACAGGGGTCTGACAGATTTTTGGAACAGTGGTACGTGAAAATGAAAAATTTTATTTTTTTGTTTGCACAGCCCACTGTTCCAAAGATCTGTCAAACGCCAGTGGGGTGTAAATGCTCACTGTACCCCTTATTACATTCCGTGAGGGGTGTAGTTTCCAAAATGGGGTCACATGTGGGGGGTCCACTGTTCTGGCACCACAGGGGGCTTTGTAAATGCACATGGCCCCCGACAAACAAATTATCTCTCTAAAAGCTCAATGGCGCTCCTTCTCATCTGAGCGTTGTAGTTCGCTCGCAGTGCACTTGACGTCCAAACATGGGGTATTTCCATACTCAGAAGAAATGGGGTTACAAATTTTGGGGGGCATCTTCTCCTATTACCCTTTGTAAAAAAGTAAAATTTGGGGAAAAACCAGCATTTTAGTGGAAATTTTTTTTTTTTTCATTTACACATCCGACTTTAACAAAAAGTTGTCAAACACCTGTGGGGTGTTAAGGCTCACCGTACCCCTTGTTACGTTCCTTGAGGGGTGTCGTTTCCATAATAGTGTGCGATGTGGGGGTGTTTGCTGTCCTGGCACCATAGGGGCTTCCTAAATGGGACATGCCCCCCAAAAACCATTTCAGAAAAACTCACTCTCCTAAATCCCATTGTTGCTCCTTCCCTTCTGAGCCCTCTACTGCACCCGCCGAACACTTGACATACACATATAAGGTATTTTCTTACTCGAGAGAAATTGGGTTACAAATTTCGAGAGGATTTTTTTCCTTTTACCCCTTGTAAAAATTCAAAAACTGGGTCTACAAGAACATGCCAGTGTAAAAAATGAAGATTTTGAATTTTCTCCTTCACTTTGCTGCTATTCCTGTGAAACACCTAAAGGGTTAACACACTTACTGAATGTCATTTTGAATACTTTGAGGGGTGAAATTTTTATAATGGGGTCATTTATCGGGTATTTCTAACCAGAAGACCCTTCAAATCCACTTCAAACCTGAACTGGTCCCTGAAAAATTCCGATTTTGAAAATTTTGCGAAAAATTGGAAAATTGTTGCTGAAGCCCTCTGATGTTTTCCAAAAGTAAAAACTCATCAATTTTATGATGCAAACATAAAGTAGACATATTGTATATGTGAATCAATATATAATTTATTTGGAATATCCATATTCCTTATAAGCAGAGAGCTTCAAATTTTTCATGAAATTTTAGAATTTTTCACCAAGAAAGGATGCAAGTATCGCCGAAAATTTACCACTAACATTAAATAGAATGTCACGAAAAAACAATCTCGGAATCAAATTTATAAGTAAAAGCATCCCAGAGTTATTAATGCTTAAAGTGACAGTGGTCAGATTTGCAAAAAATGCTCCCATCCTTAGGGTCATAATGGGCTCTGTCCCCAAGGGGTTAATAAAAGTTCAAATCACCCCCCTTTTCCCATAAAAAACACCATGTAAATATAAACATATGTGGTATCGCTGCGTGCATAAATGTCCGAACTATAAAAATATATCATTAATTAAACCGCACGGTCAATGGCGTACGTGCAAAAAAAATCCAAAGTAACTTCTGATCAATACAAAAATTGTACCGCTAAAAACGTCAGATCACGACGCAAAAAATGAGTCCTCATAACGCCCCATACGCAGAAACATAAGAGTTATAGGGGTCAGAAGATGACAATTTTAAACGTATAAATTTCCATGCTTGTAGTTATGATTTTTTTTCCAGAAGCACGACAAAAGCAAACCGATATAAGTAGGGTATCATTTTAATCGTATGGACCTACAGAATAAAGAGAAGGTGTAATTTTTACTGAAAAATGCACTGCGTAGAAACGGAAGCCCCCAAAAGTTACAAAATGGCGTTTTTCTTCAATTTCGTCGCCCAATGATTTTTTCCGTTTTGCTGTAGATTTTTGGGTAAAATGACTGATGTCACTACAAAGTAGAATTGGTGGCGCAAAAAATAAGCCATAATATGGATTTTTAGGTGCAAAATTGAAAGGGTTATGATTTTTAAAAGGTGAGGAGGAAAAACGAAAGTACAAAAAACCCTGCGTCCTTAAGGGGTTAATGCCTCACAACCTGGAATTAACATGGATTGTTTGAGGATTTAGATAATATAATTTACAGAGCAAACACACAACTTTGAATTTTTTTTATTTTTTATTGTGAAGCAAACAATAAATAGGACAAAATAACAGAAAAAGTCATTGTGCATAACTATTCAACCCACCTAAAGTCAATACTTTGTTGAGCCACATTTTGTGGCAATCATAGCTCCAAGTCGCTTTAAATAATTCTCTATGGGGGAGACTTATCAAAACCTGTCCACAGGAAAACTTGCTTAGTTACCCATAGCAGCCAATCAGATTGCTTCTTTCATTTAGCTGAAGTCTTGTTAAAAATGAAAGTGATCTGATTGGCAACTGGGCAGCTTTTCCTCTGCACTGGTTTTGATAAATCTCCCCCTATGAGCTTGTCACATCTTACCACTTGGATTTTTGCCCATCCCCCCCTTGCAAAACTGCGCCAGCTCCTTCAAGTTGGATGGTTTGCGCTTGTGAACAGCAATCTTTAAGTCTGACAACAGATTTTCTATTGGATTGAGATCTGGGCTTTGACTAGTGTTGAGCGGCATAGGCCATATTCGAATTCGCGAATATTCGCGAATATATGGACGAATATTCGTCATATATTCGCGAATATTCGCATATTCGTTATATTCTCGTTTTATTTTCGCGTATGCGAAAATACGCGCATGCGAAAATTAGTGTATGCGGAAATTCGCATATGCGAAAATTAGCATATGCTAATTTTCGCATATGCGAATTTTCGCACGCCAGTCTCACACAGTAGTATTACAGCCTTCTTTACACCACACAAGCTGGAAGCGGAGAGGGATGATCACTGTGATGTGTACTGTGAAAAAAAAAAAAAAAAAAAAAACGAATATTCGTAATTACGAATATATAGCGCTATATTCGCGAAATTCGCGAATTCGCGAATATGCGATATTCGCGAATAATATTCGAATTGCGAATATTCGCGAGCAACACTAGCTTTGACTAGGCCAAACACATTTACATGTTTCCCCTTACACCACTCAGTGTGTTTGGGGTCATTGTCCTGCTGGAATGTGAACCTCCGTCCTAGCCTCAAATCATGCACAGATTGGTACAGGTTTTGTTCAAGAATATCCCTGCATTTAGCACCATCCATCTTTCCCGCAACTCTGAACAGTTTTCCAGTCCCGGCTGGGTGCTCTTTGGCTGATGTGATATGTTGGCTTTGTGTCAGACAGAGTTTTCTTTGGCCGAAAAGTTCAATTTTCAGAGCACCTTCCTCCATATATTTTGGGAGTCTCCCACATGCTTTTTCGCAAACTCAAAATGTGCCTTTTTGTTTGTAGCTAAAAGTAATGGCTTTCTTCTGGCCACTCTGCCATAAAAGCCCAACTCTATGGAGCTAAAAAGGGAAAAAACAGAAGGCGCTCCGTGTGTAGGATCTCGATGACAGGGTTTGCACAATAAACAGCACTTGGTTTTATCTTCGTGATCCGGCTTCCTCCATACGTCCAGCATCAAAGAATTTCTACCATCCTCCAGTCACCCTTCTGTGTACAACTCTATGGAGCGCACGGCTTATTGTCATCCTATGTACAAATACTCCAGTCCCTGCTGTGGAACTCTGCAGCTCCTCCAGGGTTACCTTAGGTCTCTGTGTGGCCTCTTTGATTAATGCCCTCCTTGCCTGGTCCATGAGTTAAGATGGGCGGCCATCTCTTGTCAGGTTTGCTGTTGTGCTATGTTCTTTCCATTTGGTTAAGATAGATTTTATGGTGCTCCTGGGGATCCTCAAATATTTGGATATTTTTTTTTTTATAACCTATCCCTGACTAGCACTTCTCAACAACATTGTCCCTTACGTGTTAGGAGAGTTCCTTGGTCTTCATGGTAGTGTTTGGTTACTGATGCCTCTTGCTTAGGTGTTGCAGCCTCTGGGGCCTTTCAAAAAAGGTGTGTGTATACATAATGATCATGTGACACTAAGATTGCACACAGGTGGACAACATTTCACTAATTATGTGACTTCTGAAGGTAATTGGTTGCACCAGAGCTTTTTATGGGCTTCCTAACAAAGGGGGTGAATACATACACACATGACAATTTTCTGTTTTCTATTTCTCAACAATAGTTTTAATTATATATTTTTCTCATTTCACTTCACCAATTTTGATTATTGTGTTCTGATCCATCACATAAAATTCAGATTAACAAAACATTGAACTTAAGGCTTTAATGTACCAAAATACTAAAAAAGTCAAGGGGTGGGTGGAATACTTTTGCAAGGCACTGTATAATAAAATACATAGTAAGTGTTTGATGAAATAGGTTTGTTGATAACAGCTATATTTTATATTTACCGTATTTATCGGCGTATAACACGCACTGGCGTATAACACGCACCCACATTTTAACAGGGAAAGTTAAGTAAAAATAAATAAAATGTTAAATAAATGACTTGGACTAAATGCCACATCATCCCCCCAACTTCATTTTCTTCTGCACCTCAGTTTGGTCCCGTCCCCTCCAGTACCCCATGATTCCTTCCCTTTTATCAGTCCCTGTGCCACATTTACCCCTCTCATCGCCATCCCCCATGCCTCATCATCTCCCCCTGTCATAGACCACCACTAGCCATACAGACATTAATCATTTAGTGCCTCCCCACCATCATTTCCCCCTGTCTCATCATGTCCCCTCATCCTGTCTCATCATCCCCCCCCCATCATGTTCCTCCAATGGCATCCAGTGGTCTTCAACCTGCAGACCTCCAGATGTTGCAAAACTACAACTCCCAGCATGCTGGGACTTGTAGATTTGCAAAATCTGGAGGTCTGCAGGTTGAAGACCACTCTTCCCCTTACCTTACTTGTCTTCGCTTTGGTTTTCTTGCGGGGTCAGTGAAGCAGATGAGTTACGTCCTCTCCCGGCTTCTCTGTGCGGCATGTCACTTTTCGGCGGCGACTACAGAAAATGAAAAGTAACGTGAGTGATGCCGCACAGAGAAGCCGGCAGCAACTCATCTGCTTCACTGACCCCGCAAGACCCTCAGCCTGGCCTGCCGAAGCGCAGACAGGTAAGGAAAATAAACAAAACTATAAAAAGCAGGAAAAGGGGGGGGGGGGGGTGTGATGAGGGAGGGTGTCAGGCCCAGGCCTGAGTATTAAATCATATATGTGTATTATAATTGTACTGTGTATAATGTATTATCCAGGACATGGGTGAGGGGTCATTCAGACGGTGTGTCCCTGTTTGTGTATTGCATTTTATTAGGGGGCCTGGCTGGTTGTTTGTTTGAAGTCAGGAGCTTCTTTGAAGCGGCAGGATGGGAGATAACAGATGCCCCTTGGTGGGATCAGAGGGGAGGGGGGAGTGGAGCTTCCCTCCAAAAAAAACAATGCTGGGTTGTTTGGGTTGGGTTGTTAAAGATATGTGCCCCAAGCTGACAAGACAATCCTAAGGACAGCTGGAGACTCACTCCCGTGGACTGCTATAGATATAGATATAGATATTCTTATACCTGTATGTCATTTGTTAATTTTTATGCATAGCACTGTGATACCTTTTTATCAGATTAAATGTTTAATTAATCAGCTCTGGTCTTTGATCTCTAAATATATGAGCTCACCTTTCTGAAGGCAGCTCGGGTGAAACATGTTTATCTGAGGGTTAATTTGGTGACTTGCTGAGACTAGTAGTGGATACCCAGAGGTCTGGCGGCTTTAACCCTTGCACCATCACACTCTCTAGCATCTTGGCTGGACCGATAGGGTGTGATCGTGACAGAGGGGGAGGGAGGGAAAATGAAAAGTAAAACTCACTTGTCTCCCGCACGATCCACAGGAACTGGTGGATTGTGCGGGAGACGCTGATTAAAAGGTAGGGCAGATCCGGGCAAGGTAGGGCTCATTTTAATCAGCGTCTCCCGCACTATCCACTACACAAGTACCTGTGGATAGTGCGGGAGAAAACAAGTGACAGAGCGGGGAGGAGACGCCGCTGGTCACTGATTTAAAGTGGCCGCGGCCATGCTGTTAATACCCAACAAGTAGACGCTGCTGCGGCAGCTTTAAATCAGTGACCAGAAGACTTATCGGCGTATAACACGCAGACTTTTTGCCTTAAATTTAAGTTTTAAAAGTGCGTGTTATACACCGATAAATATGGTATTTGTCATTTTTGAGCAGTGTTGGAAAGAATATTAGCTCTACTTGCTTAAAAGGGATTGTCTGCTGGGATACATTTTTTTTTTTTACAAAGTGTAAACTGTCTTAAAAGAAAAATGATATGCACCTGACCGATCCCCCACCACTGCCGCTACTCCAGGACTTAATGGTCCCCATTGATTTCGACTTCCTGGACCCCTCTGGATGTTTCTGGACATTTATGGACATTTAGGAAATTAAATCAATCACTGGCTGAGGTAGGTGACTGCTGCAGCCAGCGCTGACTTCCTTCTACAATTGACATTCAAGATGCTTAAATACTCCTTCCATAGCATCTCTTACAATTTATATTAATCTTCAGTGGAGTATATAGGAAGTGCAGCAACAAAAGCCACAACCCAGTTCTGGTGTATGCAGGGTCCTAACAACTCTAATGTATGGAAAAACAATAGAAAAACACAATAAATGAAACATGGCACATGATCAGTGTTCCAGTAGTCATAGATTCACTAAGTTAGTCTTCATGTATGTTGAGTGACCAAGAACTACTTGGATAGACATAAAGGATGTGACAAGCTTGATGTGTTGCAGTAGGGCATAGTGCCAGACTACAGTGAGTGAGCAGAGCCCGGCAAACTCAGTTTTGCTCAAAACTTTGGGTAAAATGAGTTTTGCCTAACATTAGAACTTTGCCAGGCTCGGCTCATGCCAGCCTGATAACTGTGCTATTATAACAGAAGGGATTCGGAATATATGGTGTTTTGGCACTATGTTAGCTTAGGATGAGAAAGTAGGAATACTGAGATGATGTCAGGGTAGCCCAGAATACTTTACAGCTAGCAGCAAAATTAGATGACTGGAGCTTAGCCAATCATAGCCTGCAAAGAGCTTCCAGGCCAATCAGGAGACAGCATAGGGGTGGGTCTAAGATACTGAAAACCCTATGCACTGTGTTGCAGTCGCCATCTTGGAGAAAAAGCTAGCTAAAATTGCACAGAACAACTCAATGTGGAACTGCTGATCCCAGAAAGCGTTCACTCTACAATACAAAGAAGTCTGAGCTAAACATTGTTCAGTGGGCTGACCTGAGTGACCTGCATTACTGTGTCTAGTTGCTGCACTACAAATTCCAGCAGTGTGACGGCAGAACAAGCACATACAAGAAAAGCTTTGTATCTGCATTTCTAGTGTTGAGAGGGAACATGGAATAGGCTTTTTATGCCTTGTAAGGCTGGGTTCACATATGTCCGGAATCCAGCATAGGGGAACTTAGCCTAAATCTCAACACAGCTGATGCCACAACTGATGACAACTTGTCATTAGTTGTGTGGCATCCGACATCCATTGTTTCTGGGCAATGGACTGGGTGCGTTCCCCTGTCCAATGACCTCCAGTGTGTCCAGCCATCCGGCATCAAAATTGAGACACTGGATAATTGTGGATAATTGTGAATCAGTTCTAGCATCAATTTCATGCCGGTGCACGCTGGAGGGAAACTGTGCCGGACACCAGACATATGTGAACCCAGCCTTACCTGTACTTTTTGGGTTTAATCATAAACATAGGCCCAGATTTATCAATCTTCCCAAAACTATCGGGCTTTGCACGTAACAACCAATCATAGCTCAGCTTTCATATCTTAACAATCTCTGATAACTAAATCTGAGCTGTGCTTGGCTGCTATGGGCAAAGCCAGACAGTTTTGTTTTCAGGCAGATTGATAAATCTGGGCAATTTTATTTATAGCTGGGTTTAATATAAATCCACATTTCTAGCATTGAGAATGAACGTGGAATAGGCATTTTACGCCATGTCACTTGCATTTTCTGGGTTTTATGAAAAAAAAAAAAGCATATCAAGCTGGGTTTAACAAAAAGTGATATTTCTATTGGTGAGAGTGAAAGTTACATAGGCCTTTTATGCCCATTACTTATTTTCTGTGTTTAACCAAATATAGAGCATTTCTAGCTAGGTTTGACAAGCATTTCTCGCAGTGAGAATGAAAGCTGACTGGCCTTTTATGCCATGTTAGCTGTATTTTCTGGTTTTAACCATAAACTGGGCCAGGCCGATACCTTAATAGTTGGTTAAAAAATCATATAAAAAAAATAAATAAATAAAAAAATGACTCACTTCATGAATTAGACTTTGTCTGGCGTGCACAGTGTGCACTAAAACTGACACTTAAAATGTTATTCTTCAAAATTAATTGTAAAAAAAAAAAAGTTAGGGGATAAGATGTATTATCACAGGGGTCCCGCTACTGGAACCCTCGCGATCACGGTGCAGCCCCCAACATTCTGTGCTGGGCGCTACCTCCGAGACAGGGATGTGACGTCATGGCCATGTCTCTTAGTGACGTCACGCCATGCCCCCTCCAATCATGTCTATGGAAGGGGGCGTGAAGTGACGTCACTGGGTGGCGTGGCCATGATATCATGTCCCCGTCTCAGAGGCAGTGCCCGGCACCAAATGCCGGGGGGTTGCACCAAATAATGGGGGTCCCCAGCGGCGGAACCCCATGCGGTCATATGTATTCTCCACTATCCTTTGCATAGGGAACAAGGTGTATAAAGCGGGTATATCCCTTTAAACTGCCTCACTTCATAAATGAGACATTCCCTGGTGTGCACTAGAACTGAGATAAAAATGAAACATGTTAAATGTTTGAAATATTTTTTCAAGCTTGCAGTTCAAACTCACCTCCTCACTTCATAAATTAGTCTTTATCTGGTGTGCACTAGAACTCGATTTACGTGAAAAAATTTTTTTCTCAAAATTAATTGTCCCCGTGCCCCCGTCTCCTAGCGCACGCTGGTGCTCTAAAATTTAGAGGACCAGTGCGCCCTTAATTAGTAATTGCACCTGCACCTTCCCCCACTCTTTGCCGGATCTTTGTTACCCTAGTGCCTAAGAGAAAGCATACCACTGTTCCTGCTTATCAGTGTTCCATACCCTTTGTTCCGTGACCTGACCCTGCTCCTCTGCTGCCAGCCTTTTGACCTCCTGCTACCTTCCCGATTACGCTCCTGTGCTGCCTGCCCTGACCGACTGCTATCCAGACCATGAGTTGCTGTTTTTCTCCTGTGCCTTGAACCTTCTCAGCTGCATGTGTGGTTGAATCGTGCCAAGGATAGCAATCTGGGTGCCGCCTGCCGATGAAAGTCCATCCTGCTTTGTGGCGGGCTCTGGTGAAAACCAACGGCACCTTAGACTCCGCTCCCTGGCACGGCCCACGTCATCTGCCACACAGGTCCAGCGGATCCACTATCTCCATGAGTGTTCTGCCTACTTCTGAGTCTTTACAGTAATATCTGGCCATGGATCCCGCTGAGGTACCACTGCCAAAAGGTTTGGATCTTTCCTCTGTCGTGGCTCTACAGTCGCAGCAGTTAGTCCATCAGCCGCCAACAACTGAACCAATTGTCTTCTATGATACATCAGCTTCTTGCCGCACAGCAGCAATTACAGACGCAATCAGCTCCTGTTTCTCCTCCTGCACCTGCAGCTCCTTCCGGATCCAAACTTTGTTTACCTCTACCCAGAAAGTATGACTGGGATCCTAAGTTGTGTAGAGGCTTTGTAACTCAGTGCTATATGCATTTGGAGCTCATGGTGGGCCAGTTCCCCACGGAATGAGCTAAAGTGGCTTTTGTTGTCAGTCTCTGGTCCGGAAAATCCCTGGCCTTGGCTATTCCTCTCTGGGAACGTAATGATCCAGTCTCGTCAAACTGGTTGGCCTTTCTAGCTGCATTCTGCAGTGTATTTGAAGAACCTGCAGGAGCCTCCTCTGCAGAGACGGCTCTTCTGAACCTCTGTCAAGAGAACTCCTCCGTTGCTGACTACGCTGTTCAATTCCGCTCTCTTGCCTCTGCACTGGCTTGGAACGACGAGACCTTGTGTGCTACATTTAAAAATGGACTTGCCAGTAAAATCAAGGATGCTTTTGCTGCATCCGATCCTCCATCTACCCTGAGTAAGTGTTACGCCGAGCGCTCCGGGTCCCCGCTCCTCCCCGGAGCGCTCGCAACATCCTCGCTACGGCAGCGCCCCGGTCGGATCCACTGACCGGGCGCGCTGCGATACCGCCTCCAGCCGGGATGCGATTCGCGATGCGGGTGGCGCCCGCTCGCGATGCGCACCCCGGCTCCCGTACCTGACTCGCTCTCCATCGGTCCTGTCCCGGCGCGCGCGGCCCCGCTCCCTAGGGCGCGCGCGCGCCGGGTCTCTGCGATTTAAAGGGCCACTGCGCCACTGATTGGCGCAGTGGTTCTAATTAGTGTGTTCACCTGTGCACTCCCTATGTATACCTCACTTCCCCTGCACTCCCTCGCCGGATCTTGTTGCCATCGTGCCAGTGAAAGCGTTTCCTTGTGTGTTCCTAGCCTGTGTTCCAGACCTCCTGCCGTTGCCCCTGACTACGATCCTTGCTGCCTGCCCCGACCTTCTGCTACGTCCGACCTTGCTCTTGCCTACTCCCTTGTACCGCGCCTATCTTCAGCAGTCAGAGAGGTTGAGCCGTTGCTAGTGGATACGACCTGGTTACTACCGCCGCTGCAAGACCATCCCGCTTTGCGGCGGGCTCTGGTGAAAACCAGTAGTAACTTAGAACCGGTCCACTAGCACGGTCCACGCCAATCCCTCTCTGGCACAGAGGATCCACCTCTTGCCAGCCGAATCGTGACAGTAAGCTTATCCACTTGTATTGATGTGCGTTTTGCCAAGAGGCAGGAAGAACTGTGTGGAAAGAGAACCTGCCCAAACACTGCGATTTCCTCGCTTGGCACCTGTGTTCCATCGTCCACCTCTGCAGTCTTCTTTGCCTCCGGCCAAAGAGGCTATGCAAGTGGATCACTCTCGCCTAATGCAGCTGGAAAGATCCCGAAGACGCAATGAGATTTTGTGCTTATATTGTGCCAGTCGGAGCACTTTCTCAAAGACAGTTCTATACGTCCACAGCGTCCAGAAAACGCTCACACCTAGGACACGTGGGAGAGGCGTCCCTAGGTGTGAATACTACCTCTCCTCCTTTGACCACCCCCGTTCAAGTCTTTTCCTCGCTTCTGCATTTTTTGACTCAGGTTCCACTGGAGATTTCTTGGCCTCCCTGGTCCAAAAACATTGCCTTCCAGTTACTCGGCTAATTAAGCCCTTGTATATTTCCTCTGATAATTGACAAATTCTCAACTGTAAGGTGCTATTCCACACAGAATCTCTCGTCATGCAAGTGGGGGTCTTGCATAGGGAAAAATATAAATTCTACATGCTTCCATATTGTACTTCGGAGCTTCTTCTTGGTCTTCCTTGGCTCCAAAGGCAACTTGACTGGAGATCTGGTGAAATCACACTCTGGGGACACTTTTGAATAAATCACTGTCTTGTACCTATCCAGTCAAAAGCTGTCTCTTCATCTCCTCCAGTGCCTGGTCTGCCTCTCCCATATCGAGACTATTCTGATGTATTCTGCAAAAAGCAGGCCGAGACACTTCCTCTGCATCGTCCTTAAGACTGTCCCATAGACTTACTGCCTGGAACCACGCCTCCTTGAGGTAGAATCTATCCATTATCAGTTCCAGAGACTCAAGCCATGACAAAGTATGTAAAACAAAAACTCCAAAAAGGGATTAATCCAAAAATCCTCCTCACCTGCCAGAGCTGGTTTCTTCCTTGTTGGGAAGGATGGTTTTCTCCGTTCTTGTATTGACTACAGGGATTTTAACAAGATCACCATAAAAAAATAAAAATCTCTCCCCCCTTCCTCTCATCTCTGAACTGTTTGATCATCTTCGGGGTGCCAAGATCTTCTCCAAGTTGGATTTGTGTGGAGCATATAATCTTATTTTTGTCCGTGAGGGAGACTAATGGAAAATGGCCTTTAATACCCAAGATGGACACTGAGTATCTTGTGATTCCTTTTGGTCTCTGTAATGCTCCTGCTGTTTTCCAAGAACTTGTCAGTGACCTCTTCCGAGACCTGCTCTACTCGTGTGTTGTCGTATACATGGATGGCATCTTGGTTTTCTCACCCAATTTGGAGGAGCATCGGTCACATGTCCATTTGGTTCTTCAGTGCCTCCGGTAGAAAAATCTTTATGCCAAATTGGAGAAATGCCAATTCGAGAAATCAAGTCTTTCATTTCTCGGTTACATTGTTACTTATTAAGGCCAACAGA
Source organism: Hyla sarda (assembly GCF_029499605.1). Classification (NCBI taxonomy): domain Eukaryota; kingdom Metazoa; phylum Chordata; class Amphibia; order Anura; family Hylidae; genus Hyla; species Hyla sarda. Next base: position 137,109,291 of record NC_079195.1, on the reverse strand, counting down.
TGGATCCTGAGAAGTTGACTGCAGTACTGGATTGGCCTCGTCCTACTGGTTTACAAGCTATTCAACACTTTTTGGGATTTGCCAATTTTAATCGTCAGTTCATTCTAAATTTTTCTTCCTTGGTTGCTCCGATTGTGGCTCTTACTAAGAAGAACTCTAACCCCAAGTCTTGGCCTTCTGAGGCCGGAGATGCCTTCTCTCGCTTAAAGAAAAGATAGAAGAGAAAAACAGGGATATGCGCCCCTAGTGAAGGATGTTTATAGGTGAGATGAGGACAGGTTTAGTTGTAGCACTCACCTATTTTCGTTGTGCTGAGAGCACAACATCTATGATAGCCTTAGATGATGTCTCAGGTCTGCAGCCACGGTCCTCTGGAGCAAAGGTGATGTCCCAGCAGTGTAAGTAACAAGAAAAAAAGCAAAGTTGGGCCGTTGGTGGCGCTGGTCCTGATGGAAAGAAAGCTCTGTAGACCCTTCTCAGTGTCTAAAACGTGGTATTATTAGCACAGAAAGCAACGCGTTTCTGGTCCAAACTGGACCCTTCGTCTGGCAGTGTGCATCTGCCAGACGAAGGGTCCAGTTCGGACCAGAAATGCGTTGCTTTCTGTGCTAATAATACCACGTTTTAGACACTGAGAAGGGTCTACAGAGCTTTCTTTCCATCAGGACCAGCGCCACCAACGGCCCAACTTTGCTTTTTTCTTGTTACTTCTCTCGCTTAAAGTCAGCATTTGCCACTACTTCTGTGCTTTCTATACCTGATCCTGAGACACCCTTTGCTCTGGAGGTTGATGCTTTATCCATAGGAGCCGGTGCTGTACTTACCCAGAAAAACTCCAAGGGCAACACTGTAACCTGTTGTTTCTTTTCTAAGACTTTCTCGCCAGCAGAGGGGAACTATTCCATTGGAGATCGAGAACTCTTTGCAATTAAGCTTGCCTTGGAAGAGTGGCGAAATTTGTTAGAAGGTTCTCCTCATCCAGTCAGCATCTATTCAGACCATAAGAATCTCCTATATCTCCAGTCTGCTCTGCGTTTGAACCCTTACTTCCAGATTCAATTTCTTTATTCATTTTCCCACTGCTAAAAAAAACATCCGAGCGGATGCTCTTTCCAGGTCCTAGGAGTGGATTCCATGCCAAGGCATATTATTCCTCCGGAGCATTTGATTTCTGCAGCCCCTGCTGTTCTTCTGCAAGTTCCTCCTGGGAAATCTTTTGTGCCTGTAAAATTCTTCTCTGCTGGCTGGTCATCCTGGAATACGGAAGACTATTCAACTCATCTCCCGACATTACTGGTGGCCACACCTTGAACACAAGGTCACTGATTTTGTCCGTTCCTGTGTTACCTTTGCCTGTGACAACTCCTCGGAAGAAACCGGCAGGACTCTTACAGCCTTTGCCCATTCCAGAAACTTCCTGGTCTCACAGCCATTGACTTTATTACTGATCTGCCACCTTCTTGTGACAATACGGTCATCTGGGTGGTGGTCGATCGATTCTCCAAGATGGCTCATTTCATTCCGTTGCCAGGTCTTCCATCTGCTCCACAGCTGGCGAAATATTTTCAACATATTTTTCGCCTTCATGGCCTCCCCAATCACATTGTCTCGGATCCTGGAGTGCAATTTGTTTCCAAGTTTTGGCGAGCTCTCTGTTCCGGTCTTGACATCAATCTGGACTTTTCCTCTGCCTACCACCCTCAGTCCAATGGTCAGGTGGAAAGTATGAATCAAATCCTTGAAAGTTACCTCCATCATTTTGTTTCTGCTCGACAAGACGATTGGGTCGACTTACTTCCCTGGGAAGAATTTTCCTAGAATCATAAAAATTCGGAATCTTTGAGAACTTCTCCCTTTTTTGTTGTATATGGACACCATCTTCGTTCTCCTCTTTCTATTCCAGTCTCTTTGGGTGTGCCAGCTGTTGATGAACTTGTTCGAGACTTTTCCTCCATTTGGCAACAGACGGCATTCTTTAGCTCAAGCCTCCTCACGAATGAAAGCCCAGGCAGATAAGAAAAGAAGACCTCCTCCGTCCTTCTCTCCCGGTGATAAAGTTTGGTTATCCTCCAGATACATCAGTTTCAACATTTCCAGTTACAAGTTGGGTCCTTGTTTCCTGGGCCCTTTTGAGGTCTTGCAAAGAATTAATCTGGTCTTTTATAAACTCAGTCTTCCTTCTTCTTTATGTATTCCCAATTCTTTTCATGTATGCCTCTTATCAAGTGGACTTCACAAAAGAATCATGTCCTCACGCTTTTCTCTGGTTCTTCGGATGTCTACAAAGTCAAGGAGATTTTAGCCTCTAAGACCGTGAGAGAGACAATTCTTCCTGGTTGACTGGGAGGGTTATGGTCCAGACGAAAGATCTTGGGAGCCGGAGGAGAATATCCTGGATCCTGACCTTCTCAGGAGCTTTTTGAACTTTAAAAAGGAGGGGGGAGACCAAAGGGGGGGGAGGTGTACTGTTATGATCTGCCAGACACTCTGGCCGTTAGCTCTCCCTATTTCCGCATCTGCCGGCGGGACTGGGATTCGCATTGCAGGACGTGCCCGCATGCTCTCCTCTGTTCCTCCTGTCTTCGCGCAGCGCTGGCACACATGCCCCATCTCTTAGCGCGTGCGCACACTGGTGCTCTAAAATTTAAAGGGCCAGTGCAACCTTAATTAGCGATTGCACCTTCCTTTTACGTTTCGGCACCTCCCCCACTCTCTGCTAGATCTTTATTGCCCTAGTGCCTAAGAGAAAGCATACCACTGTTCCTGCTTATTCGTGTTCCAGACCCTTTGTTCCGTGACCTGACCCTGCTCCTCTGCCGCCAGCCTTTTGACCTCCTGCTACATTCCTGACTACACTCCTGTGCTGCCTGCCCTGACCTACTGCTATCCAGATCACGAGTTGCTATTTTCCTCCTGTGCCTCGAACCTCCTCAGCCACCTGTGTGGTCTAATTGTGCCAGGGGTAGCAACCTTAGACTACACTCCCTTGCACGGCCCACATCATCTGCCAGGTCCAGCGGATCCACTATCTCCATGAGTGTCCTGCCTACTGCCGTGAGTCTTTACACTGTTATAGTATATGTGGGCATTATTACTGCCAGGCAGCACTGAGAAGATCACTGTTATAGTAAATGTGGGCCCGTTGAATTCAACATGCCAAATGTTTCTGGCATGGAAATTCCATTTTCTGTCGGCACAAAGAATGAACACGTTCTTTCTTTGTGCGGAGTCCGCACAGACTGCATAGCTGTCTATGAGACGGCGCATTCCTGTGCAGTCCTAGCGCTGGCATATTATGCCGATGCCCCGCATTCTTCGTTTGGACATTTTGTCATGTGAACATAGCCTTGTAGTATATGTGGGCGCTATTACTGATAGGTAGCATTGAGAAGATCACTGTTTATCTGTGTGCGGTAACTATTACTGTATAAAGAACAAGGTTACATGGCAACATGCGTTGCACAGTCAAAGATCGCTATGTTGTTCTCCTTGAATCATGTAGTTTTGGACAGGACATGGGGACCAGTTGAAAAGGACGTGTTCAGAGCAGAAGGGTAATTACTGTCAGCGAAGAAGAGTGGAGGTAGGACCAGAACATCTGTCAAATGTACAGATGTAGGCCTGCTGGTCTGATTAGCTGAGCAGTTAGTGCCGGCGTTGCTGTTGCTTCTGTAGGCTTGTGAACCAGATGCAGAAATTGTGGCACATTTCGGCTTCCGCAAACAGAAAGTAAGATATGGCCAGTAACCGAGTTTAGGAGTTGCGGCTCTACGTAACCATATGGAGCAACTTTAAGTTCAGGTAACATAATTTTTGTCCAGGCCAGTTTAATTAATTTAAGTCAAAAGCAATGTCTGATTTTTATACGTTAATTTTCAGTAAATTTTTATCTTCATTTTTATTCATTATTAGTTTTGTCAGTTTCAGGAAGCATTGTGGGTTTTTCACTACTGCCTGCTGTCGATTGGCTACAGCTACCACTAGTCCGCCAATGCCTGCTGGCTACAATACCACTAGTTCACTACTGCCTGTTAAAACTGACAGGTGTATTGTGTGCATGAAGGAAAGAGATGAATACTGGATAGTCATACTCTTAGACACTGGATATAATGCCAGAATGGGGAAATTAATTTCACCTTATGAAAAAGGAGGCTTAATTGGATTTTTATAGGAATAAGTTACACAGCCAGCTTTCCATGGCTTTCCAACCTGCAGAACAGGGGTCCACTCATAGCTTCCCACTTCGCCAATGCTACCCCTGCAAGAGGCAGCGGCATCTCTATGTTGGAGTACATGATGGCTAGAGCCATTACCAGCCAGGCCTACACATGCACAACCCATCATGCTCCCAAAAAAAGGGATAATTTTTTCTTTGCAATTTTTTTCTTTGCAATGTTTACAAAAGCTATTGCTTCTTCACTATTTTGAGACAATATCACCAATCCTGTTGCAACTCCCAATAAGAGAATTTTTGATTGAAAAGTTGAAAAAATTATTTCTTCTTGATTATTTTGGGGCACCAATCCAGTTGAAACTCTTAAAAGGGTAGAAATTTTTAGAACACCTGGAAAAGGCCATTCCTTCTTCCAATACATTGTATGCAAACACTGGCAGGCACCTGCCAACAAAGAGGGTTACTGTACACACTTTTTTTAATGTTAACAAGCATACAAAATCTGCTAGTGCAGTGTGTTTTTAAACAAGCTGGTAGTTAATGTGGGTTACCGCATATTGCCATAACTTTGACTTAACCTTAAAACACTGTAAAACAGCTTAAATACATTTCTAGATGACTTACCAGTGTTATACAGGGCTTTAGAGCTCTTAGGCAGTGTTATACACGTCTTCAAGCTTATTGCATTGCTGTTTCACTTAGAACTAGTTTGTCACAAACCAAACGTTTTCAGAAACTTTTTCTGTGAGCCCTGAGAACTGAACTATTCCTCAGTTCTACACCAAACCTATGGACGATATAGCATAGTGGTTGCCATTTTTTTTAGTTGGGTGTAACTATGTTAAATTACTGGACTAATACTGGCCCTATTACATTTAGTCAGCTATTTAAATAGGACCTTATGTCCGATTTAGATGTGGACAACATTTTTGTTACTCTTACTTTAAAGCCAGAAAGTTAATGATGAATGAAAAATTACCTCATTAACCCCTTAAGGACCAAGGGCATACAGGTACGCCTTTGCTCCCTGGTACTTAAGGACCAAGGGCGTACCTATACACCCGTGGTAATTTCGGTCCCCGCCGCGCGGGGATCGGGCCGGGATGACTGTTGATATCGATCAGCAGGCACCCCGCGCAAATGCCCAGGGGGGTCATTAGACCCCCCCCATGTCGGCGATCGGCGCAAAGCGCAAGTGAATTCACACTTACGATTTGCGCCGATTCCAGGTCATTACGGGTCTATGGTGACCCGGTGACCCGGAATAGAAGGGGGATCGTGGGTGTCCTAGACACCCACGATCCCCCTGTAGCGATAGGAGTGAGGTGGCAGGGTTGCCACCCTCCTATCTCTGCTATTGGTGGTCTAGACGCGACCACCAATAGCAGATCGGGGGCAGAGGTGTTTACTTTCGGTTTCCCCGTCCTGCCCACCCACTAGGCAGGGCAGGACGGGGAAACCGACAGGGACCGGCGCCGAAGATCCACTTACCCATCGGCGACGGCAGCGGGCGACGATCAGCGGCGGCAGAAGGCGACGATCGGCGGAAGAAGAGGACCGCGACGCAGCTCCCTGGATCCAACGGAAGCCGGTGAGTTACTTAGCAACATCTGGAGGGCTACAGTCTGAGACCACTATAGTGGTCTCTAAACTGTAACCCTCCAGATGTTGCAAAACTACAACTCCCAGCATGCCCAGAGAGCTGTTTAGGCTTGCTGGGAGTTGCAGTTTTGCAACAGCTGGAGGTCTACAGTTTGAGACCACTGCAAAGTGATCTCTACACTGTGCACCTCCAGATCTTGCAAAACTACAGCTCCCAGCATGCCCAGACAGCAGTTTGCTGTCTGGGCATGCTGGGAGTTGTAGTTTTGCAACATCTGGAGGTCCACAGTTTGGAGACCACTGTGCAATGGTCTCTAAACTATAGCTCTCCAGATGTTGCAAAACTGCAACTCCCAGCAAGCCTAAACAGCAAACAGCTGTCTCTGCGTGCTGGGAGTTGTAGTTGCGATCCCTCCAGCTGTTGCATAACTACATCTCCTAGCATGCCTTTCGGCGATCAGTACATGCTGGGAGTTCAAGTTTTGCAACAGCTGGAGGCACACTGGTTGGAAAATACTGAGTTAGGTAACAGAACCTAACTGAAGGTTTTCCAGCAAAAGTACAACTCCCAGCATGCACTGTCTGTCAGTACATGCTGGGAGTTGTAGTTTTGAAACAGCTGGAGGTTTGCCCCCCCCCATGTGAACGTACAGGGTACATTCACACTGGCGGGTTTACAGTAAGTTTTCTGCTTCAAGTATGAGCTGCGGCAAATTTTTCACTGCAGCGCAAACTCCTAGCGGTAAATTCACTGTAAACCCGCCAGTGTGAACGTACCCTAAAAACACTACACTTACACATAATAAAGAGTAAAACACTACATTTACACCCCCTTACACTGTCCCCCTAATAAAAATAAAAAACGTATTGTACGGCAGTGTTTCCAAAACAGAGCCTCCAGCTGTTGCAAAACAACAACTCCCAGCATTTCCGGACAGCCACTAACTGTCCAGGCATGCTGGGAGTTTAGCAACAGCTGGAGGCACCCTGTTTGGGAATCACTGGCGTAGAATACCCCTATGTCCACCCCTATGCAATCCCTAATTTAGTCTTCAAATGCGCATGGCGCTCTCTCACTTCAGAGCCCTGTCGTATTTCAAGGAAACAGTTTAGTGCCACATATGGGGTATCTCCGTACTCAGGAGAAATTGTACTACTAATTTTGGGGGCTTTTTTCCTTTTACCCCTTATGAAAAAGAAAAGTTGGGGTCTACACCAGCCTGTTAGTGTAAAAAAAAAAAAAATTTTTACACTAACATGCTGGTGTTGTCCTTTACTTTTTATTTTCACGGGAGGTAAAAGGAAAAAAAGACCCCCAAAATTTGTAACGCAATTTCTCCTGAGTACGGAAATACCCCATATGTGGGCGTAAAATGTTCTGCGGACGCACAACAAGGCTCAGGAGTGAGAGCGCACCATGTACATTTAAGGCCTAAATTGATTTGCACAGGGGTGGCTGATTTTACAGCGGTTCTGACATAAACCCCAAAAAATAAATACCCACGTGACCCCATTTTGGAAACTACACCCCTCATGTAATGTAATAAGGGGTACAGTGAGCATTTACGCCCCACAGGTGTCTGACAGATTTTTGGAACAGTGATCCGTGAAAATGAAAAATTAAATTTTCCATTTGCACAGCCCACTGTTCCAAAGATCTGTCAAACGCCAGTGGGGTGTAAATGCTCACTGCACCACTTATTAAATTCTGTGAGGGGTGTAGTTTCCAAAATGGGGTCACATGGGGGGGGGTCCACTGTTCTGGCACCACGGGGGGCTTTGTAAATGCACATGGCCCCTGACTACCATTCCAAACGAATTCTCTTTCCAAAAGCTCAATGGTGCTCCTCCTCTTCTGAGCATTGTAGTTCGCCCGTAGTGCACTTCAGGTCCACTTATGGGGTACCTCCATACTCAGAAGAGATGGAGTTACAAATTTTGGGGGGTATTTTCTGCTATTAATCCTTGCAAAAATGTGAAAATTGGGGGGGAACACACATTTTTTTACATATGCAAAAGTCGTGAAACCCGTGTGGGGTATTAAGGCTCACTTTATTCCTTGTTACGTTCCTCAAGGGGTCTAGTTTCCAAAATGGTATGCCATGTGTGTTTTTTTTTTTTTTTTGCTGTTCTGGCACCATAGGGGGTTCCTAAATGCGACATGCCCCCTGAGCAAAATTTACTCTCAAAGCCAAATATCACGTCAAATATTAGCGTCTGGAGAACAAGTCAATCCTCGGAGAGCAAGGCAGGCAGACAGCGGGCTGAATCCCAGACATGTAGCAAGAAGAGGGCAAAAAAAAGCAGGGGCCTCCAGCTCCTCCAAATAGAAGGTCTGTTAAAAAATCACTTTTAATACATCGATTGAAGGGGTACTCTGGCCCTAAGACATCTTATCCCCTATCCAAAGGATAGGGGGATAAGACTTCTGATCGCGGGGGTCCCGACGCAATCTGGCATGCAGTACCCATCTGTGTGCCCTTCAGGAAGCGCTGGAGACTCCAAGTCTTATGCCTCCCGACCACGGGGACAGAGTATCGTGACATCATGTCTCCGCCCCGTGTGACCTTACACCCGGACCCCTCAATTCAAGTATATGGGAGGGGGCGTTACAGCCATCACGCCCTCTCCCAAAGACTTGAATTGAGGGGGCGGAGTCGTGATGTCACGATACTCCGTCCCAGTGGTCGGGGGGCATAAGACTTGGAGTCTCTAGCGCTTCTTGCAGTGCTCACAGGTGGGTGCTACATGCTAGATTGTGGGGGTCCCCAGCGACTGGACCCCTGTGATCAGACATCTTATCACCTATCCTTTGGATAGGGGATAAGAAGTCTTAGGGCCGGCACACCCCTTTAAAATCAGAAGGATATCCACAAAAAAGTAAAGACCCGCTGCCGCGTTTCAAGCTGTTCACAGCTCTTAGTCTTGGCACATAATGGGCATATGCCCCTTTTTTATACTCTCAACCCAGCAGAGCCCTGCCAATCGTGGATAAGAGCCAGAAACAGTGTGATAATGAGGTATGCAGACATCCACACTCTCCACACAAAACCACAAACTCTGGAGCGGATCAGATCAGGTAAGCATGTGAACTTCAGATAATACTACATGAAGGAAAACCCGGTCCAGATCACAGCATATTGTAAAATGCAGGCATACACAGTGGCATGTGTGAACAGGCAAGTACGGAAATAAACATGTACCAAGAGTGAATACAATGAAAAGTATACATGGGCATACATAATGCATAAAGCAAAAACATACATTAACTGTGTCCTGAGCAACAATCCAAAAGGAATATGAATAAACATAGTATGTGTCAGTGTGATAGAAACATATTTGAACCTTAGCAAGAAACGGTATAATAGAAAACAAATCATACTATGCAAAAGTAAGGTTTCCATAGTATATAGGTGTACACATGATGAATATATTAACCCCTTAAGGACCAAGTGTTTTTCAGTTTTTGCACTTTTGCTTTTTCCTCCTTACATTTTAAAAATCATAACCCTTTCAATTTTGCACCTAAAAATCCATATTATGTTTTTTTTTTTTTTTTTTTTTTTTTTTTTTTGCACCACCAATTCTACTTTGTTATGACATCAGTCATTTTACCCAAAAATCTACAGTGAAACGGAAAAAAAAAATAATTGTGCTACAAAATGGAAGAAAAAACACCACTTTGTAAATTTTCTGGGCTTCCGTTCTGGAACACCCTATCTTTATTTTGTAGGTCCATACAATTAAAATGATACCCTACTTATATAGGTTTGATTTTGTCGCACTTCTGGAAAAAATCATAACTACATACACGAAAGTCAATACGTTTAAAATTGTCATCTTTTCACCCCTATAACTTTTTTATTCTTCCATGAACGGTGCACTATGAGGGCTAATTTTTTGCGCTGTGATCTGAACTTTATATCGGTGCCATTTTTGTTTTGATCGGACTTTTTGATCGCTTTCTATTGACTTTTTTATAGTATAAAAAGTGACCAGAAATACGCTATTTTGGAATTTGGAATTTTTTTTGCACGTACGCCATTGACTTTGCGGTTTAATTAACAATATCTTTTTAGGGTTCAGATATTTACGCATGCGGCGATACCATGTTTGTTTTTATTATTTACACACTTTTTTTAATGGGAAAAGGGAGGTGATTCAGATTTTTTTATTAGGGAAGGGGTTAAATCACATTTTTAACTTTTTTTTTTTTTTACTTTTTTAATGCAGTGTTATAGCCCCCTCTAAGGGCTGTAATACTGCATATACTGATTGCAGGCACCGTTCAATGCTTTGCCATAGGAATGCATTGATCAGTGTTTTCTGCACTTGATTGCTCAAGCCTGGATTTCAGGCTTGGAGCAATTAAATGCAGATCGAACAGTCGGAAGAAAGTAAGACACATCCCGCTGTCCTCTCAGATGTTTGGGACGTCGCAATTTCACCTCAGCGGTCCCGAACAGCTCCGCTTTGATTGCAGCATCTAAAGGGTTTTTACCAGACATCAGCCCGATCGTCGATGTCCGGTATTAGCCGCGGGTCCTGGTTGCTAATAGCAACGAGTACCCCGCAGATACAAAGCACGCTCAGCTTCTTAGCGGGTTTCACAGATCGGGAGCTGGCCGCAGGATGTAAATATACAACTGTGGTCATTAAGGGGTTAAGGCATTCAAAGCGATACTCGATATATGATGTGATAATTTGAGTACACATGTACGGTGACAACCATAATAAAACAGGAGATATCAGTAATACAAAGCAAGAGCATGAACACACCTATGCATGGACACATGATTAGTCTCTTTACATTGGAGATGAGCGAGCTTTTGAAAAATTCGATTTAGCCGATTTTCCAAATTCGGATGGATTCGAATTTATTTGCGGCAAATCTATATTAAAAACGGCTATTTCTGGCCTACAGAGAACCTCAATAGGGGTGTAGAACACTTTGCTGTGTTCTAACACGCATATGGAGTGTGCTGGGGTAGTGAAATAATCCTGTTATTCAGTATGACATGCAGATTACAGGCATCACTTTTAGAATCACTGCCGTAGAGTGGCACAATGACAGCCAGGAGGTGGCATCAGTATGAGGAGACCATATAGTGGCTTAATGACACAGCGTGGAGATGTTGGCAACATAAGGAGACCATATAGTGGCTGAATGACACAGCGTGGAGGTGTTTGCAGCATGAGGAGACCATATAGTGGCTGAATGACACAGCGTGGAGGTGTTGGCAGCATGAGGAGACCATATTGTGGCTAAATGACACAGCGTGGAGGTGTTGGCAGCATGAGGAGACCATATAGTGGCTGAATGGCTCAGCCTAGATTTGGCAGAAGCAGGAGGAGACCATTGAAATTTATGATTTTTTAATTTAAATTGAGGGTTTTGACATTTAACTTTTAACTCCCAAATTTTAGTATCCTGGGCCACGGCGTGTGGGTACAAAGGACCAAATCTAATAAGGAGTCACATGTCACATGGCAGCACAATGACAGAGCCTGGAGGTGGCATCAGTAGGAGAAGACCATATAGTGGCTGAATGAGACAGCCTGGAGGTGGCATCAGTATGAGGAGACCATATAGTGGGTGAATGACTTCCTGGAGTTTGTGGCAGCATGGGGAGACCATATAGTGTCTGAATGTCACAGCCTGGAGTTGGTGGCAGATGAGGAGACAATAGGGCCTCACAATCTCTAAGAATAAAATATGAATTTAGAAATTTCCATTGAAGATGTATGGTACCTAGTGCTACCATAAACACATGTAGGTAATGTCCTAGGCCCAGCAGCATCACTAAACCATGTAGTTGCTGAATGACACAGACTGGAGCTGGCTGAAGTATCAGTAAACCATATATTGGATGAGTGGCACAGCCTTGAGGTGGCTGAAGCATGAGGAGGCCATATAGTGGCTGAATGAGACAGCCTGGAGGTGGCAGCAGCAGCATCAGGAGTCCTGAAAGTGACCCGGTGACAGAGTCGTGCGGTGGGTGGCAATACCAGTATCCAGTGATGAAGGTGGGTGAAAAAAGGTCTGATACGGAGGAATGTTTGTAACTGGGCAGCAGCGCCTTAAATCTGTTTGGCACTATCCATATTTGTGAAGTGTTGGTGTGGCACCATGGTCAATCAGGCATTGGTGGTTGGAAATCCTGGCTGATCCATGCCTGATTCATCTCCGCAAAGGTCAGTCTCTCCACATTTTTCTTGGAAAGACGTGTTCTCCTTGGGGTGACTATGGCCCCTGCCGCACTAAACACCCGCTCTGATGGCACAACTCTGGCCGGGCAGGACATCTTTTCCAGGGCAAACTCTGCTAGTTGCGGCCACAAAGTTTGGCTGCCCAGAAGTCCAGCGGATCTTCAATGTGTGTTGGCATGGGCATGTCAAGGTATGCCACCACCTGTCGGTTCAGGTCCTGCTCCAGGTGTACCTGCTGCTGAGGAGTTGCATCACTATGTGGGTGAAGAAAGCTACTCATCAGCGACTGTAAAATCGGGCTGCTGCTGATGGAGCTGGTACTGCTCCTGCCACCCCACCCCTCCCCCGCAGCCTTGGCAGTGGAAGGTGAGCACAGGGGGCTCCCCTATTAAGACCTGTGAGAGGATGAATGATTGTGGCGATAGGCATCGGCCAATTGACTACATAGGATGCCTCTGTAGTAGGTCATTTTGTCCTCCCTCTCAGTGGGTGCAAAAAAGGCCCCTATTTTGTAGCGAGGGTCCAATAAGGTAGAGATCCAGAAGTCATCCCGCTGCCGAATGGTGACAATTCAGCTGTCACTACGCAATCAAGTGAGCATGCATCGTGCCATTTGTGCAAGTGACTCGGAGGGACTCCCTGCCTCCATCTCCACTGCATACTGCCACGGTGTGTCTGGGTCCTCTGTCTCGCCTTCCTCATAACCCTCTAGTTCCTCTGGCTGCTCCTGCTCCTCCTCTCCTGTCATATTACTAGAAAAACCGCCCATTTGGCGAAACCTAAACTGTGCTCCACTGTGCCCCTCCCCCCCTCCTCCTCCAGTTCAGCCACCACAGGGCTCATGTGGCCGTCAGATGCAGGCGTCACGTCTCCAGTGCCCTGACCAGTCATCGTTTCCAACACGTGTTGTCAGAAATGAAGCAGTGGAATGACGTTGTTCATCCCGTAATCCTGGTGACTTACTAATAATGTGGCATCCTCAAAGGGCCTGAGCAAATGGCAGGTGTCACGTATGAGCTGCCACTGGAACTTCACATTGAAGTTACAAAGGAGAGTACCCCTATCTGCTTGGATCATTAAGAAATCAGTGATGGCTTTTCTCTGTTCTTACAGTTGGTCCAACATATGGAGGGTGATATTCAAACGTGTAGCAACATCACAAATTAGACTATGTTGGGGGATACCATTCTGACGCTGCAGCTCAAGGAGGGTGTGCTTTGCGGTGTACGAGTGGCTGAAGTGCATGCAAAGTTTCCTTCCCATTGTAGGATGTCTTGCAAATGGGGGGAACACTTCATAATCTGCTTCGCAACCAGATTGAACACGTGTGCTATGCAGGGCGCATGGCTCAGCCTTCCCAGTCGCAGTGCATGCAAGATGTTCTTCCCGTTGTCAGTCACCATGGCTCCCATTTCCAGTTTTTGTGGAGTAAGCCATGCTCTGATTTCTTTACGAGTGAGTTTTAGCAGTTCCTCTCCTGTGTGACTCTTTGCGCCAAGGCAATGCATGTGAAGAACAGCGTAACACCACCGTGTCTTGCACACATGGTATGCTAAAGGGCCACTGAGACTTGTCTGGGCAGTGGAGGCTAAGGACACAGTGGAGGATGAGGAGGCGGAGTCGCACACTCACAGGACCAAAGGTCTGAGAGCATGGAGGAGGAGGAAGCGGCGTGACCTGTCCAAGTTGGTGTTGTGGCTGTGCAGGAACCACATTCACCCAGTGAGCCGTAAAGGACATGTATTGTCCCTGACCATAGTTACAGCTACAGATGTTGGCATTGCCATGCACTTTGGTACACACAGACAGGCTCAAGGACTGGACCACCTTCTCTTCCACAAAATTGTGCAGGGCTGGTACTGCCTTCTTCGCAAAGAAATGACAGCTTGGTACTCTCCACCTCGGCTCGGCTCAAGCCATCAGTTCTCTGAAAGGTGCAGAGTCCACCACTTGAAAAGGGAGGGACTGGAGCAACCTAGACAGGAGCACATTCAGTTTCTGCACCGTTGGATGAGTGGGCGCATACTTTTGTCTCTTGGACATGGTTTCGCCGATGGATTGTTGGCGGAATGGCTGACTAAAAGTAGGAGGAGCAGGAGCATCTGGAGCGACAGAAGGAGGGTATGACACACAGCTCCTTTTGGCTGAGGTGGTGGAGCCTTGGCTGGCTGAAAGAGGCAGCTGCATGCCACTGGGTGATGCAGCAGGCTGGACCACTAAATCATTGCCACGGTTCTCCCAGGCCGCTTCTCCCAGCTGGCGAAGCATATGTTGATGCAGGGCCGTGGTGATAACATTGGTACCCTGGCCACGCCTCACCTTCTGCCGACATATCTTACATGTGGCTATGTGAACCTCCTCCGGATGCTTGATGAAAAATTGCCACACTGCCGAGTAGCTGATTTTCCCATCAACAGTCCTCTATTAGGTCGTCCTCAGTGAATAGTGGAGCTGAACCCAAAGCATAAGATACTTCTGTAGGAGAGGGAAGAGCATAGGACAGAGGCAATGGGAGGACAGGGACTGCTCCCTGGCCATGCCAACTGAGGGTTGTGTCTGAGGAATCCACCAACTGTTGACTGGGGGTGTCAGATGTGACGAAGTGGATGACTGTGTTAACCAATCGACGACGGAGAAGGAGGAGAAGAAAGGATCCTTTGTGGCGCTCTTCATACGATAGGAGTAATGAAATTAAAGCTGTATTACCAGCAGGGAATTAGAAATAAAAACTGGTTTATTAGAGCGCTCGTGGACAACGTGTTTCAAAGGGTTGCCCCCTTCATCAGGTCCAGTGACTGGACCTGATGAAGAAGGGGGCAACCCTTTGAAACGCGTTGTCCATGAGCGCTCTAATAAACCAGTTTTTATTTCTAATTCACTGCCTGTAATACGGCTTTAATTTAATTACTCCTATCGTATGAAGAGTGCCACAAAGGATCCTTTATTCTCCTCCTTCTCCATTGCATAAGACCGGCGGCGATTCCATCCCGGATCCTGGCAGCACTTCCACGCTTGACCCACATCAGTTGGGCCTCTAGGTCTTCGCAGGTATTGTGCCCTTAGCATAATGCCCCCAGGTGAGCGCAACACTGAGTTTTTTCATATTTTATTTTTTTATCCTGGGTAACGGCACAAGGTTGGTCGCTTTGTCTCTTTTTTTTCTCCTACATATATGAGCAACCAATTGACGACGGCAGATGGGTTGCTGGTCGAGACATGACCGCTAGCTGATAATGGGAGCTCAGGCCTCTCACTACGACTCCTTCTGCCACTCGCCACTAGTCTGCTGCGACCTCTGCCTGAAGGATTTAGGCCTCTGCCACTCCTCTGTGCACGTCCTGGCACTTCTCTGCCTGAAATACTTAGTGCGTATATGAGGGGAGTACAATACGCTTCACTACGCTTAAAACAATATTTGTCTGGAACAGCAGCAGGTGTGCACTCTTGGCTGGCCTTTCACAGTATGTAGGCCCTTGACAGATTAACAGGTACAAAATAGTACACTACTTCAATGTAGATATGTGGTATGCACTGATGAAGGCAGAAAAATGCTCTACAGTACACTTAAAAAAGTATTTGAGCACAACACCAGCCGGTGAGTACTTTTGCCTGGACTTTCACAGTATGTAGGCTCTTGACAGATTAACAGGTAAAAAAATAGTACACTACTTAGTTGTACATATGCGGTATGCACTTATGAGGGCAGAAAAATGCGCTACAGTGCGCCTAAAAACTCTTTATTTTTGTAAAACAATGATTACTTTTGCCTCGACTTTCACAATATGTAGGCCCTTGACAGATTAACAGGTACAAAATAGTACACTACTTAGAAGTATGTATGTGGTATACAGAAAAATGCACTAAAGTACCCTTAAAAAATATATATTTTTTTGTAAAACACCAGCAGTACACAACAGAGCTGAAGCCAAAAAAAGCTGTGTAAGGCTGGGTTCACACTACGTTTTTGCCATACTGTTTTCAATGCATTTTCTAAAGAAAACCGTATGGCAAAAAAAAAAAAAACGGATGGAACAATATGGAAAAAAGTAAACCATATGCATTTTTAAACAGTATACTGTTTTTAAAAGTGCATACAGCTCCGTCAGTTTTTATAGAAAAAAAAACATACGTTTTTGAAAATTTTGTCCATTTTTAATGGGAGGGGTCTTGGGTGGGGACTTTAGGATTCAAATGCGCATGTGCAAAGTAAAAACGTATACATTTTCCCCGTATGGAACCGTATACATGTGCGTTTCCCATTGACGTCCATGTTAAAAAAAAAAAAAACGTATGCGGTTGCAGTACAGTTTTTAAACCGGAGTCAAAACTGTGGTTGACCACGATTTTGTCTCCGGTTTAAAAACCGTACTGCAACCGCATACGTTTTTTTTTAACATGGACGTCAATGGGAAACGCACATGTATACAGTTCCATACGGGAAAAACGTGTACGTTTTTACTGTGCACATGCGCATTTGAATCCTAAAGTCCCCACCCAAGACCCCTCCCATTAAAAATGGACAACATTTTCAAAAACGTGTGGGTTTTTTTTCTATAAAAACTGACGGAACTATATGCACTTTTAAAAACAGTATACTGTTTAAAACGTATACGGTTTACTTTTTTCCATACTGTTCCATCCGTTTTTTTGCCATACGGTTTTCTATAGAAAAATGGATTGAAAACAGTATGGCAAAAACGTAGTGTGAACCCAGCCTAATAAACCCAAAATTGCACTGTCAAAGACTGAGGAATGGACTGCTGGGTATTATACCGTCTACAGACCAGTATAACTAGCAGATGATTTTTTGTGGAACAAAGACACTGAATTGCGCTGAAAAATTATTCCTGCCTCCTCTGCTAAGGTTTATGAAGTTGAGGCAGCTTGTTGAAATGTACGAGGCAACGCACAGCTATCTGCCCCACTCTGTAATACTATGCCGAAGATGGTGACTGGGAGGTTAATGGCGGCAGCTGCAGTAAAAATCCTTTTCAGTGAAAAAACTAATGTTCTCCATCCACAAGAACGCTGATGTGACTAGGAGGATGTTAAACACTGCTGGACTGCGCTTTTCTCTGCTGTAACACACACACTCACAGGCTCTGCGTCCTATAATCCTTCTGCAGTGTATTATAATGAAGTGAGGAGCCGGAATTATGGTTGCCAATTATATAGGGCTGTGACATTACAAGGGTTACTGGCTGCTGATTGGCTGCATCCTGCATGTGATTCAGGGTCAGTCCGCCTACTTTCCTTCCCGTCTTGCCTTCCCAGCGTTCCTTGCCCCATGAACTGACATGTGGATCCGCCATTTTATATGCCCTGGAGCCTGGACCGCAGTAAATGGAGCGATTTGGGCGATAGAATCGCGGCGATATTCGCATTCATTGCAAATGAAATATTTGCTGAAATTCATGACGAATTCGGGTTTGTCAGCTTCGATTCGCTCATCTGTAGTTTACATGATGGCAAGGAAGAGGACTATTTACAAGTTACAAGATAGGCATGGTCAATATATATACATTAACCCCTTAAGGACTCAGCGTCTTTCTGTTCTGCATTTTAATTTTTGTTCCTCATCACCTTCTAAAAATCCTAACGCTTTAAATTTTGCACATAATTGTCTTATTTTTTGTGCCACCAATTCTACTTTGCAGTGACATTAGTAATTTTACCAAAAAATTCACGTCGAAATAGAAAAAAAAATTATTGTGCGACAAAATTGAAGAAATTTCATTTTGTAACTTTTGGGGCCTCCGTTTCTACGCAGTTAATTTTTCGGTAAAAATGACACCCACCTTATCTTTATTCTGTATGTCCATACGGTTAAAATGATATCCTACTTATATTGGTTTGATTTTGTCGTACTTCTGGGAAAAATCATAACTACATGCAAGAAAATTTATACGTAAAAAATTCTCATCTTCTGACCCCTATAACTTTTTGTATTGATCTGACTTTTTGATCGCCTTTTATTCATTTTTTCATGATATAAAAAGTGACCAAAAATACGCTATTTTGGACTTTGGAATTTTTTTTACGCCTACGCCATTGACAGTGTGGCTTAATTCAAGATATTTTTTTATAGTTTGGACATATCCGCATGCGGCGATACACATATGTTTGTTTTTATTTACACAGTTTTATTTTTTTATGGGGAAAAGGCGGGTGATTGAAAAAAATAGTTAATAAAGGTCATTTAACCCATTCCCTAATAAAAGTTTGACTTTTTTTTTTTTGCAGTGTTATAGCTCCCATAGGGAGCCCGATCAGCCCGACTGAGCTGCCGGGAAGTTTTTACTTTCGTTTTAGATGCGTTTATCAACTTTGCTTGCCGCATCTGAAGGGTTAATAGCGCATGGCACAACGATCTGTGACACACACTATTAGCCCAGGGTCCCGGCTATCAAAAGCCACAGGAACCAACCCAGTATGATGTGTGATGGTGTAACCCCAGTTTTAAATACCGGGACCGGGCGCAGGGCGTACAGGTACGCCCTGCGTCCTTAAGTGGTTAAAACGTGTCTTGAGTTCATGCCAATCAGAACTTGATAATCAAGTGCCAAAATCCAATATGCTTCCCTGGACCTTAGCACTTGGGTCCAGTCACCTCCCCTTCGGGGTGATCTGACTCTTTTACTTTAAAAACCGGTGGTGTCACCTGGGTGGTATTCATGGAGATGTTTGGCTAAAGGGTTACTCCGCTGGAAAAACTTATTTTTAAATCATCAGGTACCAGAAAGATAAACAGATTTGTAAAGTACTTCTATTTAAAAATCTCAACCCAGCAGCAGGACCACCACCTCTGCTTTGTTGCAAGAAGGAGCACTGCCAGAACCCTGCAAAATGACCTCCAACAGGCCACAAATGTGCATGTGTCCATTCAAACTGTCAAAAACAGACTCCATAAAGGTGGTATTAGGGCCCGATGTCCACAGGTGGGGGTTGTGCTTACAGCCCAACACCTTGCAGAACACCAAGATTGGCAAATTCGCCACTGGCGCAGCAGGTTCACATGGAGGTTCATACTGAGCACATGTGACAGACTGGAGATGCAGTGGAGAACGTTCTGCTGCCTGCAACATCTTCCAGCATGACTGGTTTGGCGGTGGGTCAGTAATGGTGGGGGGTGGCATTTTTTGGGGGGCCACACAGCCCCCTATGTGCTTGCCAGAGGTAGCCTGACTGCCATTAGGTACCGAGATGAGATCCTCAGACCCTTTGTGAGACCAAATGGTGGTGCGGTTGGCCCTGGGTTCCTCCTAATGCAAGACAATGCTAGACCTCATGTGGCTGGAGTGTGTCAGCAGTTCCTGCAAGAGGAAGGCATTGATGCTATGGACTGGCCCACCCATTGCCCAGACCTGAATCGGATTGAACACATCTGGGATATCATGTTTCGCTCCATCCACCAACGCCTGTTGCACCACAGACTGTCCAGGAGTTTGGCAAATGCTTTAGTCCATGTTTGGGAGGCCATCCCTCAGGAGACCCTACGTCACCTCAACAGCAGCATGCCCAGGAGTTGTAAGGAGATCATACAGGCATGTGGAGGCCACACACACTACTGAGCCTACATCAAAGTTGAATCAACCTGTAGTGGGGTTTTCCACTTTGGTTTTGAGTGTGACTCCATATCCAGACCTCCATGGGTTGATGAATTTGATTTCCATTGATACTTTGTGTTTTTGTTGTCAGCACATTCAACTATGTAAAGACAAAAGTATTTCATACAATTAGTTCATTCATTCAGATCTAGGATGTGTTATCTTTGTGTTCCCTTAATTTTTTTGAGCAGTGTACTATGTGTTTGTGGTGTTACAGTTTTGACTAAATGTTTTGATAGTGTATTTTTGTTTGACCATATATAAATACTTTTGTATTAGCTATGAGGCTGCAACACAAACATCTGGTGGCACCACTCCAGCAATACCATCTGATGGACAACATGTTTCATTTGAATTTACGGAAGTGAAGTCACTAGGGGATAGGTGGTCTCCCAGAGACTGTCCCTTTTTCGCTACAAATCTTGCACATTTTTGCAATATATCTGCCAGAATAGGATCCTGATGCAAGATAGGCATATGTTTGCGCATGATGGAACAGATTTTCTCAAAGTCAACACTATATGAAGTAGAAAAAGTAGGAATGGGGGGTGATTGTGCACAGGAAGAAATGCTAGGCTCAGTTAGGTACATTTGTCTATTTTTTTATTCTGATATGCAGAAAGCCCTTTTTAGTGTTCGAAGTAGGATAGCCTTGTTGTTTCAGGTGTTTATCAATAGCCTTGCAGGTGTTGACATATTCAGATGGCATAGATGATGCCTTTTTAGCTCGTATGTATTTTCCAATGGGGAAATTACATATGGTGTGCCGTGGATGTCAACTCTTAGCATGTTGAATGTTGTTTCCAGCTTTTGGCTTACGGAACAGTTGCGTGTGTATCCGTTTGTTGACAGGGTCCCCTGTTAGTCACATCAAGGAAATTGACGACATTTTGATCAGCCTTGAATTTAGGTATTGTACAAAACAGGTAGCTTCTTCCTCTGACCTCCTCCACACCAGGAGGAGGTCATCTATATAGCGGCCATACCACCCCACATAGGGTTGGAAGATGTTTTCAGCCGCATATAGATGAACATCCTCCCAGTGGGACATGTATAAGTTTGCTAGAGTGGGAAAATGTAGTGCTCATCGGGTATCCTGTCAATTAAAAGGAGAAGAAATAGTTTTTTAGCACAAAATAAAGTACATCAAGTATAAACTGCTTCAACTCTAGGCTGTAGTTGCTGTATTTGTTTAAGTGGAAGGATATAACTGATCTTGCTGATGCATGTGGTATACATGTGTAAAGTAATGTCACATGACATCCATTGATCTCGTATATCCCACAAAAATGATTGTACAGCATTGAGAAGGGTTTTGGTATCTCTGATGTATCCCATTGCATGGGAAACAAGTGATTGAAGAAGATGGCCCAGCCATTCACCAATGTGTTCCAAAAGCGAATCTATGCCTGCCACTCTAGGCCGTAGGGGAGGGGGGAACACATCCTTATGGGTTTTGGGAATCCTATGAAAAACAGGGCACTTTGGGAAATCAGGAAGCATATACACCGTTTGTTTTTCAGTGAGAATGCTCAACTAGACAACTTCTTCTAGCAACCATTCCAATTCGACTTTTACTGCAGACATTGGATTTGGAGATACATTTCTGTATGTAGTTTCATCATTGAGCTGTTAAAGGATGAGTTTCTGATATAGTGATCTATCCAATACAACGACTGATCCTCCTTTGTCTGCCTGTCTTACCACTACGTTGCTATTTGAGGCCAAATCACAGCGAGCAGAAGTCTGAGTGCGGTTGAGATTAGATGGAACATCGGTGGAGGATTGTAGTAGAGATTTTAATTTTTATTCCACCCTATTTTGGAAGGTGTCCATGGCTTCAGCTCGTGAATTAATCGGATAGAAAACTCTTATGTGTTTCTGTGATAATAGGTTTTCTTTCTAAATGACCAGATGTGTTGTATCAATCAAGTTTAGCAGTGCAGTTTGTTCTTGAAAGGATAAACACAATGGAAAATAATTTTGTCCTGCATGATTCAGATATGATATATGTTGATTCGGTTGTCTCTTCCAAAAGTTCAACAGGTGAGTCCTGATTAGTGTCCAGGGAAGAGAAGTGTCTTTTCACAGTTAGAGTTGTTTGTCTATTCTTATTGTCTAGTTGTTTGTCTATTCTTATGACACGTGTAAACAACATTATTCGCATAATTTTTCAGATCTCTCAGCATTTTTTTAATTTTTTTTTGTTAGTCATGATTTCTTATAACTCTTGTAAATCGTTTAGTTCAGGTAAATGTTCATACTGTTTCAATGATTCTGTGATTGTGCTGATTTCAAGTTCGAGTTTGGTGATTTTTTTTTTCCTCCTCTCTACCAATAATCAATCTCATAAGTTTGAAAGAACATTCATCCAGGGCTTTATTCCATTCTATGATGAATTAATCCTCACATGTTGTCATGGATTTTTTTTCCTCATCCGGAGACCTCTGGGAATTATTTGATTTTCAATGTATTTTGTTAAATAATATGGTAACATAGTTTATAAGGTTGAAAAAAGACCATGTGCAACCTATATCCCTAATGAGTCCCTACTGAGTTGATCCAGAGGAAGGCAAAAAACCCTCATACTTGAGGGGAAAACTGCTTCTCCACTCCAAATATGTTAGTGTGGTGGCGTCCCACCACACTTTCAACTGTTGTGTTTTATGTTTCTCCAAGTTCCAGATAAGTTGTTTTAGATCCAGTGGATAGTTTTCACTTGTTTCCTTGGAAGAGATGTTAGCAATAGAAATGAGCGAACTTTAGAAAATTTTGATTTGGCGGATTTGCCGAATTTTTCGAAAAAATTGGTTCGATCTAAATTTGTTCGCGCCAAAACTAATTAATAATGTCTATTTCTGGACTACAGAGAGCCTCTATAGAGGTGAAGAACACTTTGCTTTGTTCTAACACGCATATGGGGTGTGCTGGGGTAGTGAAATAATACTGTTATTCAGTATGACATTCAGATTACAGGCATCGCTTTTAGACTCACTGCCACAGAGCGGCACAATCACAGAGCCTGGAGGTGGCATCAGTATGAGGAGACCATATAGTGGCTGAATGACAGCATGGAGGAGTTGGCAGCATGAGGAGACCATATAGTGGCTGAATTACACAACATGGAGGTGTTGGCAGCATGAGGAGACCATATAGTGGCTGAACGACACAGCTTAGCTGTGGCTGAAGCATGAGGAGACCATATAGTGGCTGAATGACACAGCGTGGAGGTGTGGGCAGCATGAGGAGGCCATATAGTGGCTGAATGACACAGCGTGGAGGTGTGGGCAGCATGAGGAGGCCATATAGTGGCTGAATGACACAGCTTGGATGTGGCTGAAGCATGAAGAGACCATATAGTGGCTAAATGAGTGTGGAGGTGTTGGCAGCATGAGGAGACCATATAGTTGCTGAAGGACACAGCCTGGAGCTAGCAGTAGCATGAGTAGACACTAGGGTTTCACAATCCCTAAGATTAAAAGATAAAAGTTTAAATTTAAATTGAAGATTTATGACAGCTAATGCTACTATAAAAAATGTAGGCCCATGCCCAGCAGCATCAGTTAACCATATATTGGCTGAATGACACAGCCTGGAGGTGGCTGAAGCATGAGGTGACCATATAGTGGCTGAATGACACAGCCTGAAGTTGACTGAAGCATGAGGAGACCGTATAGTGGCTGAAAGGCACAGCCTTGAGTTGGCAGAAGCATGGGGAGACCATTGAAATTTAAGATTTTTAAACAGAAATTGAGGATTTCAAAATTGAAATTTTAACTCCCAAGTTTTAGTGTCCCGGGCCCCGGCATGTGGGTACAAAGGACAAAATATAACAAGGAGTCACATGTCACATGGCAGCACAATGACAGAGCCTGGAGGTGGCATCAGTATGAGGAGACCATATAGTGGCTGAATGACTGCCTGGAGTTTGTGGCAGCATGGGGAGACAATATAGTGTCTGAATGGCACAGCCTGGAGCTGGCAGCAGTATGAGTAGACACTAAGGCTTCACAATCCCTAAGATTAAATGATGAATTTTGAAATTTAAATTGAATATTTATGCTACCTACCTCTTTCCTCCCCCTCCCCCCTTACAATATAACCCTCTATCCTCTTCATGTTATTGTACTAGTAAACACAACTAGGACTCCTTGGGGAGATCCAGTTCTTAATCAACAAAAATAGCATTCTTAAAGCATCTTTGTTTTTCCTTTTGTCTAGCTTTTATGCCCGAGTCATCACCCAGAACAGCCAATAGGGGGGGGGGGGGGGGGGGGACGGACGGGAACTCCATACATACATCAGTTATCTCCTTAATTCTGCAATATATTTCTCGCCAATACTTAATCTTAGGGCGACTCCATAGTAGATGTAATTGGCCCACCTTCTCCATGTCACATCTACTACATTTACTTCCTCTTCTTATACCCATCCTTTCCAGAAACAAGGTGTATAGTAAAGTCTATATACAATATTAAATTGTGTTAATCTAAAATTCAAATTTGGAGATACCAGATTAAAATTTTTCCATAAAATATCCAATTTTATTATTTTACTAGGACCTATCTCCTCCTGCCATTGTTGAAAGCTCTTGTGGAATAATTTATTTTGGGTCAGGTTTACTAAGGCTTTGTACACATATGAAATGTTTTTTTCCCTGACCTTACCACCCATTATTTTCCTTATGACTTCAGGGTAAACTGAATGTACATAACCACCTTTATCAATAAACTCAAGAAGCGCATTTTTTAAAACAATATATTCCAACCATCCGCCCTCCTTTAGATTAAATTCTTCTTTCAACTCTGTCCAATTCTTGAATTTACCTTTCTCCCATACATCTTTTATCCTAACACACCTCATATTTCTAAACACTCATCTTTCCCATCTCTATCACTTATAGGCATAGGTATATTTACACTATCCAGCAGTGGTGCCTCATCCTTTTATATCCATCTCTCTCCTTAGTAATGTTTTAACCAAGCCTTTAACCATCAACACCTTCCCCCATTCACCTTCTTATAACTTCCCTGATTTCAACAACTGGAATATATCGATAGCTTTCGCATAACTACCAGAGAACAAAAAAATCAAAAAAGGCAAATTCTTTCCAATTAATTAAAAAATAAATTTGTCCTGCTAAGAAATACTTGTAAATATCCGGAAAATCCATCCCACCATTTTCCTTCATTTGACAAAAATATTCTAATTTGATTCTTTCTCCCTCAGATTAATGAATTAAAAAATGTTTATATATATATTTTTTTAATTTCATCTAGCATCAAATTGGTGCAGACTCAAATACGTACAGAATCTTTGGCATCAAAACTGTTTTAATTAATGTTATTTTTTCCCCCTTTGATAAATTTAGATTATTCCATATATTAGCCTTTCTTTCTATATCTTTTATTACTTTTACAGTATGTAACTGATATCTTCCTATCTCACTAGATATATATATCCCTAAATATTTACATTTTTTCTCCATTATCTATCACTCTTAATCCAAACGTCTGCCCTATATTTGCATCTCCAATTGGCATAAAAACTGATTTTGACCAATTTATTGCTAGTCCAGAAAATCTACCATGGTTATTATCTCTATAACTCTTGACAAATATTTTTTTGGGTCCTCAAGAAACAGCAGAATATCATCCGCATACATTGTCATTTTGTGTACTCTTCCCCCCCCCCCTCTCCAAATCCTACTGTTAATTCATCTTTTCTTATACTACTCACCAATGGTTCTATGACCATCACAAATAGCAGGGGGGAGAGAGGACAACCCTGCCTAGTGCCGCTCATCAACCCAAATCCCTTCGAGCTTGAACTATCTATGCTTATCTTCCCTGTAGCATTTGAATTCATCAATTTAATTATTTTAATCAGGTCTCCTCCCGTTCCATACTTTCCTAGTACCCCCAAAGGAAGTCCCACTCCACCCGGTCAAATGCTTTAACCCCTTAAGGACTCAGGGTTTTTCCGTTTTTGCACTTTTGTTTTTTCCTCCTTACCTTTTAAAAATCACAACCCTTTCAATTTTCCACCTAAAAATCCATATTATGGCTTATTTTTTTGCGTCGCCAATTCTACTTTGCAGTGACATTAGTCATTTTACCCAAAAATGCACAGCGAAACGGAAAAAAAAATCATTGTGCGACAAAATTGAAAAAAAAAAACGCCATTTTGTAACTTTTGGGGGCTTCTGTTTCTACGCAGTGCATATGAGGTATGAGGACTCATTTTTTGCGCCGTGATCTGAAGTTTTTATCGGTATGATTTTGGTTTTGATCGGACTTTTTGATCGCTTTTTATTCATTTTTTTTAATGGTATAAAAAGTGACCAAAATACGCTTTTTTGGACATTGACCGTGCGGTTTAATTAATGATATATTTTTATAATTCGGACATTTATGCACCCGATGATACCACATATGTTTGTTTATTTTTTTTTTTACACTGTTTTATTTTTTTTATGGGAAAAGGGGGGTGATTCAAACTTTTATTAGGGAAGGGGTTAAATGACCTTTATTAACACTTTTTTTTTACTTTTTTTTTTGCAGTGTTATAGGTCCCATAGGGACCTATAACACTGCACACACTGATCTCCTATGCTGATCACTGGCGTGTTTTAACACGCCTGTGATCCGCATTATCGGCGCTTGACTGCTCCTGCCTGGATATCAGGCACGGAGCAGTCATTCGTCGATCGGACACCGAGGAGGCAGGTAAGGGCCCTCCCGGTGTCCGATCAGCTGTTCGGGACGCCGCGATTTCACCGCGGTGGTCCCGAACAGCCCGACTGAGCAGCCGGGATACTTTCAGTTTCACTTTAGAAGCGGCGGTCAGCTTTGACCGCCGCTTCTAAAGGGTTAATACCGCACATCGCCGCGATCGGCGATGTGTGGTATTAGCCGCGGGTCCCGGCCGTTGATGAGTGCCGGGACCGAAGCGTTATGATGCAGGATCGCGGCGCGATCCCGCTTCATATCGCGGGAGCCGGCAGAGGACGTAAATATACGTCCTGCGTCGTTAAGGGGTTAATCACATCGAGAGGCAGGATGGGGTAGGATCCCTTTACCTCACATAGCTGTAAATTCATGAGTAATCTATGAATGTTGTGCTTTGCGATTCTTCCAGGTATAAACCCGCACTGATCCTTATTTATTTGTTCTGGTATAATTATCTGTATTCTATTAGCTAGGGCTTTTGCTACAATTTTAACCCCTTCCCGCAGAATGTCATATATAAACGCCGGGTTGTGCAGTGCGTTCGCGCATCCCAGCGTTTATAAATGACATTCAGTTAACCCGGCGATGCGCAGCATCGCACGGGTTAACTGGCAGAAGTCCCGCTGTTTCCAGCAGGGGACAACTTCTGCTTCACCCCCAGGACCATCCATTGATGGTCCTGGTCAGCGATCACTGTGATTGGTCCCTGTGGACCAATCACAGTGATCTGGGGTGAAAGTTCAGATCCCCCGCACTGCCCGCCCCTGGAAGTCGGGTAGAACGGGGGACGAAAGCTGCAGGGGCTCGCGGGGACCTGCGGCATTCGGGGGGAACACGTGGGGACCGGCGGACTTACCTGATCCAGCGGCGGGACCGAGGAGCAGCGCGGTACCGGCCACGTGGACGAGCAGCGACGGGTAAGTATGTGGTCCTCAGAGGCAGCAGTGAAGATCTTCACTGCTGCTTCTAGGAGTCTGAAAACTACAACTCCCAGCATGCCTAGACAGCCTTTGGCTGTCTGGGCATGCTGGGAGTTGTAGTTTTGCAACATCTGGAGGGCCCCAGTTTGGAGACCATTGTATAATGGTCTCCAATCTGTGCTCTTCCAGCTGTTGCAAAACTACAACTCCCAGTATGCACTGACTGTCCAGGCATGCTGGGAGTTTTAGTTCAGCAACATCTGGCCCTTCAGATGTTGCCGAACTACAACTCCCAGCATGCCCTTCAGCTGTCTGGGCATGCTGGGAGTTGTAGTTTTGCAACAACTGGAGACACACTGGTTGGGAAACATTGTCTGTTTCTAACTCCGTGTTTCCTAACCTGTGTGCCTCCAGCTGTTGTAAAACTATAACTCCAAGCATGCACTAACAGACCATGCATGCTGGGAGTTGTGGTTTTGCAACAGCTGGTGCACCCCCCCCCCCCCCCCCTGTGAATGTACAGGGTACATTCACATGGGCGAGGCTTTTACAGTGGGTTTCTCGCATCTTGAGATGCAGCAAATTTTGCGCTGGGAAACTCGCTGTAATCCCCCGCCCATGTGACTGTACCCTAAAAACACTACACTACACTAACACAAAATAAAATAAAAAGTTAAAAACACTACATATACACATACCCCTACACAGCCCCCCTCCCCCAATAAGAACGTCCGGTACACCACTGTTTCCAAAGCAGAGCCTCCAGCTGTTGAAAAACAACTCCCAGTATTGCCGGACAGCCGTTGACTGTCCACGCATGCTGGGAGTTTTGCAACAGCTGGAGGCACCCTGTTTGGGAATCACTGGCGTAGAATACCCCTATGTCCACCCCTATGCAAATCCCTAATTTAGGCCTCAAATGCGCACGGCGCTCTCACTTTGGAGCCCTGTCGTATTTCAAGGCAACAGTTTAGGGCGACATATGGGGTATCGCCGTACTCGGGAGAAAATTTTTTTTAACCCTTCATGAAAAGGAAATGTTGGGGTCTACACCAGAATGTTAGTGTAAAAAAATTACATTTTTTACACGAACATGTTGATGTTGCCCTATACTTTACATTTTCACAAGAGGTAAAAGGGAAAAAAGCCCCCCAAAATTTGTAACGCAATTTCTCCCGACTACAGAGATACCCCATATGTGAGCGCAAAGTGCTCTGGGGGCGCACAACAAGGCCCAGAAGGGAGAGTGCGCCATGTACATTTGAGGTGATTTGCACAGGGGTGGCTGATTGTTACAGCGGTTTTGACAAACGCAAAAAAAACAAAACCCCACATGTGACCCCATTTCGGAAACGACACCCCTCACGGAATGTAATGAGGGGTGCAGTGAGAATTTACACCCCACTGGTGTCTGACGGATCTTTGGAACAGTGGTCCGTGAAAATGAAAACTTGTACAGCCCATTGTTCCAAAGATCTGTCAGACACCAGTGGGGGGCAAATGCTCACTGTATCCCTTGTTACGTTCCTCAAGGGGGTCTCGTTTCCAAAATGGTATGCCATGTGGTTTTTTTTTGCTGTTCTGGCACCATAGGGGCTTCCTAAATGCGATATGCCCCCCGAGCAAAATTTGCTCTCAAAAAGCCAAATATGACTCCTTCTCTTCTGAGCATTGTAGTTCGCCCATAGTGCACTTCAGGTCCACTCATGGGGTACCTTCATACTCAGAAGAGAAGGGGTTACAAATATTGGGGAGTATTTCCTGCTATTAACCCTTGCAAAAATGTGAAATTTGGGGGGAAACACACATTTTAGTGGAAATTTTTTATTTTTTTTTCACATATGCAAAAGTCGTGAAACACCTGTGGGGTAATAAGGCTCACTTTATTCCTTGTTACATTCCTCAAGGGGTATAGTTTCCAAAATGGTATGCCATGTGTTTTTTTTTTTTTTGCTATTCTGGCACCATAGGGGCTTCCTAAATGCGACATGCCCCCCGAGCAAAATTTGCTCTCAAAAAGCCAAATATGACTCCTTCTCTTCTGAGCATTGTAGTTCGCCCATAGTGCACTTCAGGTCAACTTATGGGGTACCTCCATACTCAGAAGAGAAGGGGTTACAAATATTGGGGGGTATTTCCTGCTATTAACCCTTGGAAAAATGTGAAATTTGGGGGGAAACACACATTTTAGTGAAAAAAAATATTTTTTTTTTTACATATGCCAAAGTCGTGAAACACCTGTGGGGTATTAAGGCTCACTTTATTCCTTGTTATGTTCCTCAAGGGGTCTAGTTTCCAAAATGGTATGCCATGTGAGGGGTTTTTGCTGTTCTGGCACCATAGGGGCTTCCTAAATGCAACATGCCCCCCAAAAACCATTTCAGAAAAACGTACTCTCCAAAATCCCCTTGTCGCTCTTTCCCTTCTGAGCCCTCTACTGCGCCCGCCGAACAATTTACATAGACATATGAGGTATGTGCTTACTCGAGAGAAATTGGGCTACAAATATATGTATAAATTTTCTCCTTTTACCCCTTGTGAAAATTCAAAAATTGGGTCTACAAGAACATGCGAGTGTAAAAAATGAAGATTGTGAATTTTCTCCTTCACTTTGCTTCTATTCCTGTGAAACACCTAAAGGGTTAAAATGATGACTGAATGTCATTTTGAATACTTTGGGGGGTGCAGTTTTTATAATGGGGTCTTTTGTGGGGTATTTCTAATATGAAGACCCTTCAAATCCACTTCAAACCTGAACTGGTCCCTGAAAAATAGTGAGTTTGAAAATTTTGTGAAAAATTGGAAAATTGCTGCTGAACTTTGAAGCCCTCTGGTGTCTTCCAAAAGTAAAAACTCGTCACTTTTATGATGCAAACATAAAGTAGACATATTGTATATGTGAATAAAAATTTTTTTAATTTGTAATATACATTTTCCTTACAAGCAGAGAGCTTCAAAGTTAGAAAAATGCAAAATTTTCTAATTTTTCATCAAATTTACGGATTTTTCACCAAGAAAGGA
Source organism: Hyla sarda (assembly GCF_029499605.1). Taxonomy (NCBI): domain Eukaryota; kingdom Metazoa; phylum Chordata; class Amphibia; order Anura; family Hylidae; genus Hyla; species Hyla sarda. The sequence goes on along the minus strand of NC_079195.1, from coordinate 137,079,026 downwards.
TGCAAGTATCGACAAAAATTTACCACTATGTTAAAGTAGAATATGTCACGAAAAAACTATCTCGGAATCAGAATGATAACTAAAAGCATTCCAGAGTTATTAATGTTTAAAGTGACAGTGGTCAGATGTGCAAAAAACACTCCGGTCCTTAAGGCCAAAATGGTCTTGGTCCTGAAGGGGTTAATATCTGTATTCAACAGTGATATAGGTCTATACAACTCTATTTCTTCTTTTTTTTCCCCCTGGTTTTAACAATATTATATTGGCCTCATTCATTGACTTTGGCAGCGCTCCATTTTTTTGATGGAATATTAATGACTCTAACCAAAGCTGGAATAAGAATCTCTGCATATCTTCTATAAATTTCAAAGGGGAAACCATCTCCTCCTGGAGATGTGTTCCCCACAATAGTTCCCAATGCTTTGAATATTTTGTTCACTGTTAATGGGCCATTGAGTTCCTCTAGTTTTTCTTCTAAGATTCCAGGTAAGTCAATTCTATCCAAATATTTTAATTTCTTCTGACTAAATTTTGACTCTGTTTTATATAATGCCTCAAAATATGTATCAAATTCTTGGATTATATAATCCAGGTTGTTCTGTATCACTCCTTCCCTATCTTTAATGGCATGGATACTTCTATTTCCTTGTTGATTGTAAATTAGGGCCGTTCATTTTTTAGGCACCCCATTTTGGTTTCCCCATTTCCATAAATCTCTGTTGACCTTTAAAACTAGCTTTTCTCCTACTTTTCTCAATTAAATAACATTCTAGTAATTCTCTCCAATCCTTTTTATTGTCCTCTGATCCAACTATTATAAATTTTTCCTCTGCTTCTTTTACTATATCCATTAAGTTTTTTTCCCCTCTTATTAAACTTTTTTCTTTTTTTTCAATTGCATGTATTAGTTCCCCCTGTAAAAATGCTTTTCATGTTTCCCACACAATTTGGTCTGAGGCTAGTTTCTATCAAAAAATTCAATTAACTGCTGTTTTATCACCTCATTATCCATAAATTCAAACCAATATGCATTAATTCTACATGTCCTCGCTAAATTGCCCACTCCCGTATCAATTTTAACACTTAACGGAGAGTGATCTGAATTACAGAGTGCAATAATTAATCTTTCTAATCTTTACACTCCCCAACCTATCACTTAGACACAGATCTATGCAAGACATCATTTTACTGGTTTTATTTCAACATGAATAAATATTTTTCCCTGGATTGCGAGCTTTCCATATATCTGTTAATCCTACTTCCTCGCAAAACTTCTTAAAGGGGGTTTGTCCATAGTTCTTTCTTACCTTTCCCAATCTTAACCTTTCCACCTCTTCATTCATCACACAATTTGAATGACTAGTGGACATTCACTCTTCCCTTGCCAAAACCTAATTACAATTTTAAGAACATCGGATGTGTACGGCGGCAGTATATATATATATATATACAAATGCCAGAGTGCATATTAATTTCTCCAATTTCCCATATAATATTATAAATCTTCCTTCTGTGTCAATTAATTTATCATATGATACACAATAAAGTTAAATGGGAGTTATATGTGCTCGTACACATCCTATCTTGCGATCATTACGAGAGAAAGAGATAAAAAAATATATATATTAAATATAATATATATATTTGTACATTCTCACCTTTTATGCAGGATTTCCCACTCCCTCCCCCTTTCCCCTTCATGACCTGTCCCAACAACTGATGAGTCCCTTCCCTAACATGTCCCCCCCCCCTTGTATCTTCACCCATCCTGCAGACTTCTTAGCCATCTTCCCCTCCCCCCTCCCGTGCTCTCACCACGGTCAGGGTGTCTCTTGCTGCTCTTTGTCACTGCACTGAAGCACATTTCATCACAGACCCTCTGTGCAGCCGTCTGCTCACTCCTCACACTGCTCTGACCCCAGGCCTCTGCTCAGTGTCTCCCCGGCATCCAGCACGTGACCTCCGTCTTACGGGCTCGGCCCACCTCCACATGCGCCGTCTGCTCCGAGCGCGTCACACATCTCCCCTCTGTGGCAGCAATGCATCACACCGGGATCTGTGCTCCCAGCACTGCTGCACCTCAGCTCCACTCTCCACTGCGCCCCGGCATGGGCGGCACATGCGTATCTCCTCCACTCTTGACCCCAGCAAGGTGCGTGCGGTGGCTCCTGTTAAAACTTGGGGGTCTGGAGGCACCAACTCAGAGGAGTACTAGAGGGACTTAGCAGGATAGCAACCCGCTGGACCGGCCAGCATCAGATCCTGCAATCTGCATGGCGTGGTACAGGAGGGGGAGGGAGGGGACGGAGCCTAACCTAGCTTCCTGCCACCATGTTCCTCCAGTGTTCTTGCTGACTGGGAGGTTAATGGCTGCAGTAAAAATCCTTTTCAGTGAAAAAAACCCACTGCTCTGTCCACCAGAACGCTGATGTGGCTAGGATGTGAAACGCTGCTTTTGAATGAGCTTTTCAGTGTAACACACAGTGATTTCCATCATATCTCTATGCAGTGTAATGAATGATATGACGAGCTGCAAAATGGCTGCCGAATATATAGGGCTGTGACATCACTGGTGACTGGCTGCTGATAGGCTGCATCCTGCATGTGATTCAGGGTCATCCCGCCTACTTCCCTTCCTGCCTTTCCAGCGTTCCTTGCCCAATGTACTGACATGTGGATCCGCCATATTAGATGCCCTGGAGCCTGGACCACAGTAAATGGAGTTTAATTAAGTGATTCGCGTGATAGAATCGCGCGATATTTGCATTTGTTGCAAATGGAATATTTCATGAAATTCGTAACAAATTCAGATTTCTCAGCTTCGATTCGCTCATCTCTAGTTAGCAACTTCGTTTTTACGTTCCAAATTATTGGACAAGAAGACATCCTGATTAATAATTGTTTCAAGCATGGGTTGTGAAGGATTTTACATAGTAAAAAAATATAGGGTATACAGTGATGATACAAATATGGGGGGGACATTTATCAATGTTAGCTTATGTATTCCTTTTTTTAGTTCTTTCTTTCTTACTCTTTTTTTTTTTTTTTGCTTATGTGCTACTTATTTATCAACTGCTTTCAGCCTGTTGATAAATTTCTTTCAGGTAAAACTATTTATTTATTTTTTTTTGCTTTGGTGGTGGCTTTTTCTGCTCCTTGTCTGAGCTGGAGTAAATTTTGTAGTTTTTTTTCATGTGATGCGACTTTTTGCAACTTTCGCACTTTATAAATCTCTGACCACTGCAAGTCAAGAAATCACTTTTTGCTTTGGTAAGCAAGTTTCTTTTTTTCTTTTTTGCTTAGGGCACTGCACAATCAAAAAGTCACACGAAAAATAGAGTAGTCGCACATGTGACTTTTTTGCAACAATTTTAAGCCAAATAAAAAACCTACTAAATGCTTTGATAAGTGTCCCCCGTAGTTCTTAATTAATAATTCAATAGTGAATCTACTCCAGACCGCTTAATAGATTCTTTTATGTAGGCTAAAGAGTTTGTGGGAGCACAAAAAAACTATTACTGAAAAGAAAGAAAATATGCAAAAAATGTTGTTTAGTTTAGCTCCCCACTTCAATGTGTATAGTGTCTGGAGAATAAGTCAATCCTCAGAAAGCAAGGCATGCAGACAGCGGGCTGTATCCCAGACATGTAGCAAGAAGAGGGCAAAAAAGCAGGGGCCTCCAGCTTCTCCAATAGAAGGTCTGTTAAAACATCACTTTTAATACATTGATTAAAATCATGCTGAGAGTTGTAGTTTTGCAACAGCTGAAGGGCTATCTGGGCATGATGGAGGAACACTGGAGCAGTTGCCCATAGCAACCAATCAGATTCCAGCTTTCATTTAAAAAAAAAAAAAACCTCTGAAAAATGAAAGCAGAAATGTGATTGATTGCTATGGGCGACTACTCTATTGTTCCTCTGCACAAGGTTGAAAAATCTCCCCCATTATTCTTGCCATGAAAAAGCAACAGGAACCTCCCGAAGGGATGGAGACAAGCACTGGAGTGATGTTATGTACATGGGACTGTATATTGGTGGTATAGGAGTGATGTTATTTACATGGGACTGTATGTTGGCGGTAGAGGAGTGATGCTATTTACATGAGACTGTATGTTGGTGGTAGGGGAGTGATGTTATTGACTCGAACCGGCAGGGCTGGTAGTGGATCCTCCAGACCAGAGAGGCGATGGCACGGGCCACAGCAGGGGAACGGAGTCTAAGGGACCACTGGTCTTCACCAGGGCCCGCCGCAAAGCGGAATGGACTTGCAGATAGTCCCCAGGTCGTTCCCCCAATAGCGCCTCAACCTCTCTGGCAGCTGATATAGCGAAGTACACAGGGAGCAGGCAAAGGCGTAGTCAGACGTAGCAGAGGTCAGGGCAGGCGGCAAGGGTTCACAGGCGAGAATACGGTAGCAACAGGTTCGGCAACTGGCAAGGCAACTATCACAGAAGGGAACGCTTTCTCAGAGGCACAAGACACAAAGATCCGGCAAGGGCAGCAAGGGGCAGGTGCCTTTTATTGGGTAGGACACAGTGGGAGGTGAGGAACCAGCGCACCAATTACCGGTACGCTGGCCCTTTAAATTTACTGAAGCCGGCGCGTGCGCGCCCTAGAGAGCGGGGCCGCGCGCGCCGGGATGCAGGAGTGCAGAGAGCCATGCAAGGAGCAGGTAAGCTGAACAGGGACGCGGCGTGTGAGCGGGGGCCAGCCGCCACGCCAGCCGCGTCTCTGCCACTGTGGGACCTGTGCTCCTGGTCAGTACGTCTGACCAAAAGACGCCGGGACCCCGGGACGGAGGGTTGCGGCAGCGGGCGCTCCGGCCCGGAGGTTATGATCAGAGCGCTCGCTGTGACAGTTATTTACATGGGACTGTATGTTGGTGATAGGGGAGTGATGCTATTTACATGGGACTGTATGTTGGTGGTAGAGGAGTGATGTCATTAGAGGGTGAAACAAAGGAATCGGGAGGAAGATTTATATTATATTCAGCGTTAGAGGCTACAGTGAATGGCAGTATTTTACTCAGGTGGTAAAGTGTGTACCAGTATTTTATTCAGGAGGTACAGGGTGTGGCAATAATATATTTAGAGGGTACAGTGTGTGGCAGTATTAAGTTCAGGGGTACAGCGTGTGGCTAGTATAATATTGAGAGAGTTCAGTGTGTGGCAGTATTATATTCAGGGGCCAGTGTGTGGCAGTATTATATTCAGGGATACAGTGTATGGCAGTATTATATTCAGGGGGTACAGTGGGTGGCATTTATTATACTCGGGGTACAGTGTGTGGCAGTATTATATTCAGGGGGTATGGTGTGTGGAAATAATATATTTAGAGGGTGCAGTGTGTGGCAGGGTTATATTCAGGAGGTACAGTGGTTTAACAGTATTATATTCAGGGAGTACAGTGCGTGGCAGTATTATATTCATGGGGTACGGTGTGTGGCAATAATATATTTAGAGGGTGCAGTGAGTTGCAGGGTTATATTCAGGAGGTACAGTATTTGGCAGAAATCTAATGACTATTGTCTTCATACAGAGGATAAGGATCTGCTGACAAATTAAGGAACCAATGATGTCCGGGTTCTAGACTCTGCAGAGAAAATGTAACTGGAAGACATCCTGGCATCTGGACCAGATGAGGAAGAAAACGAAAGACTACAGAGAAGACATCACTCAGGTCACTGATATTGTGTATTCTCCTGACTGTCCCATCAGAGCTGTAGTCAGTTGTAAGTTCTGTAATTATGATGGATGACATTGTACTCCAATCTGTGGCTCTCCAGCTGTTGCAAAACTACAACTCCCATAAATCCTCAGGCTCTTCTGACATGATAGGAGTTGCAGCTTTCCAACATCTGGAGAGCCCCTTGAACAAAGTGGATTGGGGGAGGTCCCATCAGTCGGGCCCCCACCATAAAAATGGGATGCTTATTTTTAAATGGCCGGGCCTATTTTTGGTCCCAGTCCGGCCCTGTCTGTAAGTCATCTAAATCAATGTGTATTCTCCTGACTCTGTCCTATCTGTGCTGTAGTCACTGATATCTTTGTGCTGCTGAGGTCGAGTATGGTGGTCATCAGGGATTGGGGAAGCAAGTCACCGGGGGGGGGGGGGGTGGGGGGTGGGTTGGTTATGTGTAGGGGGGCCCAGGACAATTTTTTGCATCAGGGCCCTGTGGTTTCTAGCTACGCCACTGGTCCTGAGCAACAATCCGAAAGGAATATGAATGAACACAGTATGTGTCAGTGTGATACAAACATATTTTAAATTAAAATCAGACATTGCTTTTTCTGAAAAAAATATTGAAACTGTCATGGACAAAAAGGATGGTCCTTTAACATAATATATTGTACAATCTTTTAAGGTAGGGGTTCTCAACCAGGGGTACACCAAGGGTTATGCGGGGCATGGCAATTCGCTGACAAATACCGGCCATGCATTGGCCAGTATTTGTCAGCACAGAGCGGGGATTGGATGCCGCAGTAGCTCACTATATTGTGCTGCGGCCGCGGCCACTTTATGTGGTCTGCAGTGGCTGCCGGGCCTGACAATTGACGTCCCTGTTATTGCGCAGAGGTGTTAGCACAGAGCAGAAGGACGTCACCCGTCAGTGCGGCCCTTCAATTCCCACCGAACGGAATAGACACAGGCCTGTTAAACTAAGTGTAACACCGCAGTGTGGGGCGGTGTTATTGTATGTATCTCATATATTGGCCCAGGGGGATCAGAGGGGGGAATAATGGCACAAGGGGATTAAGATGGAGGGGGGATAATGGTAAGAGAGAATTTAGATGGAGGGGGGGTAATGGCAAAAGGGAATCAGAGGGAGGGGGTGATAATCTCAAAAGGGGATTAATATGGAAGGGGGAGGTGTAACTCCCTATTGCCATTATCCCTACATTATGGCAAAAGGGCATGAAAAGGAAGGGGGGGGGGGGAATAATGGCACAAGGGGATTAACCAGCCTAGCGGTATTCCCGAGCGTGACTCGGGGTTAATTTTCGCTGCTAGAAGCGGTAACCCCGAGTCACGCTCGGGGTAGAATTGCAGAGTTGCTGTGCGGGCTGCACAGTATATCGCAAAAGCAATCGAATCGTGATTTTTGCTTTTTGCGATATAGCGATGCAGCCCCCGGGAAAATATGTGATTATCTGCTCGGGTCGGCTCCCGTGGCGGGGGCCGGCCAGAGCAGGTAAAGACATATACTAAAAGTCATTAGTGAGAAAAGTATTTCTCAACCAGGGGGCCTCCAGATGTTGCAAAACTACAACTCTCAGCATGCCTGGACAGCCAAAGGCTGTCCGGGCATTCTGGGAGCAGTAGTTTCACAACAGCTGGAGACCCCCTGGTAGAAAAACACTGAGCTAAGTGTAAAAGTAAAAAGGAGGAAAATAAAAACTTTTGCTCACCTAATCCCGGTCCCTGCAGATGTCGTTCCCCTTCGTGCACTCTGGTCCCTGCTCTCTTCACTATTCATCTTACAGGACCTTTCCCTTTTCAGCCAATCACAGGCCGCAGTGGTGTAAAGCCAGTGATTGGCTGAAGGGGAAAGGGCTTGTTCTGCAGCAAATACACTAGGTTTGAAATCTGCCCGGCAAACCCAGTGTATGCTGCTGCAGGACAAGGTGAGAAGGGGGGGGGGGAATGTGACACAGGGGAGAATGTGACAAGGGGGGGGGGATGTGACAGGGGGGGAGTGGAATGTAACATGGAGGGGGAAGAATGTATCATGGGGGGGGGAATGTAACAAGGGGGGGAGAATGTAACAAGGGGGGGGGGGAATGTGATATGGGGGGGGGGAATGTGACAAGGGAGGGGGGAATGTGACGGGGGGAGATGTGGAATTTCAATGCAAAAAAATTGTACCGCTTTTGGTACAAATTTCCAGATAGAATCATACCGCCAGGGAGGTTAAGTATCACATTAGAAAGGTAAACACACGCTATTATGAAATTAAGTACTTTCATGACTTATTTTGTCCCCGGGTATCCCTCGTGCGCAAATTCCGTGCGAGGGGTACTCACAGACATATTTTCACCCTTTGGGGGTACAGTCGCGAAAAAGGTTGAGAACCACTGTTTTAAGGCAGTCACTGAAAACAAGTAAAACACTTTTTATTAAATGTAAATCATACCATTAAATGTATATTTGTAATATACATTGGTTAAAAACTGTCCTTTGGCTGTTTGGACATGCTGGGAGCTGAAGTTTCTGCAACAGTTGAATGCACACTGCTTGGGAAACACTCCTGTATGGAGGAAGTGAAGGGTGGATGGGGTGACACCATTATGGGATTGCTTCCCACTTGGTGGTGTCAGCCCATTTGCGGGTGTGGTCCGCACCCCCGCACTTCCCTAGCAACCTCACTGGGATAAGGGGTAAGTGTCTGCTCTCGAGGAGTGAAACCACTGGGACCCCACACAATCTCCAGGAGGGGTCACGGCTATCCCTGCTGCATGGAACTGTAGACGGCACACACTCTGCACTGTCTATGGGAGTGCTAGAGTTTCCAAGTACAGCACTTGTGTATCTCAAACATTCCCAACATAGACAATGCATTAGTAGGGAGCACATTCTCCCCCTTCTCCATGATAAGACACTTATTCCTTATTCTGTGGATAGGAAATAAGTAAAGTGCTGGATAACCCCTTTAATACTAGTATATTTTTCTGTGTGTTGCTGTGAACTCTGTTTGTGTAAGAAGCATTATTTTGTCTACTGATATGTTGTCAAAATTGACATAGGAAAAGATCTGTTAACCGAAGCTCCCCTGGCCTTAGCATTGTAAAAAACAAAGCCGTTCAAGTTAATGGCAAAATCAAACATGCTTTATCTAGGCTGATAAAACCTGACATCTGCACTGACAAAGACTTATGCAGATAAATTGATGTTGACCCTGTCTCACTGTAGTGATCCATTCTTCTTTTCGGGAAATAGGTAAGTATAATTTCAGTATCAAAAGAGATTTATGGCCACGAATGCTAAAGGCAGAGTGTAATGTGCACAGGGCCAACTTTATTTATTCCTTGGTCATTTTTAATCCATGGGCTACTTTATTTTTGTGAAATAACTTTCACACCTGCTAAAATTTCAGTGTCTTTTCCCTCCCTGGCCCAGCTGGCATAATTCATTTACTGTTTTGCGGCTGAAAGTCTATGAGAGGAAAACAAATCCAAGGGGATTTTGGATACATTGGACCTTATTTTTGCACCTCTTAAATTCAGATTAAAAATATAAATAAATAAATAAATAAATAAAATAGAATTTTGTGGAAAAATGGACAAAAAAAACATGTTTCTCAGATTTTATGCATTTTTCTTTAATAGCATTGCACTAAAATGAAGTGATATATTGGGTTCTCCATTTCGTTATGGTCTTTAAAATATAGAGGATGTCAAGTTTTAGCCCCGGTTACAAGAATAAATGCAGCCTCTCTACCCACTGAATAGAAATAATTTACTACTGCTGGGCAGCTCTACCCACTACCTCTTAGCGATTACGTCATTTGTCAGATAATCATTAGAACTAATATAGTAAATGAGATTACCTGAGTGACGAATATTGAGTGATTGGGAAGGCGGTAATAATATCCGCCTTCTCCTTAAGGAGTCTGGTTGTCTGAGAGCTGATCCCTTCCCATCAGAACCCATAAACATTGCTGCAGAATCATGTAAGGACCAGCCTGACTTATATTATTGTAGTTTTATGTTCACTTTTCCAACCTATTTTTAGTGCTTTAAATGTGTATCCCCATGGTAACAATGTGTGTTACTTTCTTTCACCTTTTACCTCTTGTTACTAGCCTAGAAAAGGTTGGAGAGATGAAAAGTATACATATACAAATATATTACCTAACATCCAAATATTAAAATGTAAGTGGCTACAGGGTGCCATGCCACAAACCGTAGGTAAAGTCTTTGTACCACAGTGAACCAAGCTTTGTAGGTCCTCCATAGCAGAGTATAACCCATAGGACTGGATCTACCTCACTAACAACACTAAGTCTAAGGCATATTCAAGATTTTTATTCAGTATATCTGCCTTGAAAGCTTCTTGAATGGAACTGTAACCAAATTTCCACACATCCACTATAAATAACTATCTCTTAGTAACCCTCTGCTATAAAGGGAACTTACTCTCTGAATTCTGCAAAGTGACTTCCTGTAAAGTTTATTCCTGTTTGCAAGTTACAAGTGGGTCTGCTCTTCTTCAGTTACACACACAACATCACAAGGGTACATTCCTAGACACCTCACCCCTAGTACCTTGGGGTTAAGGATTTTGTATACTGTGCTAGACCCCCCATTTTCAGAAGTTGCATGGGATCAAAGGGGACTTATCAGGTTAGCCAGACCACCCAGCCACATGTGACATTTCCATATATTTCACCTAAAGGACTACTACCACCAGCTAGAGTGAACTACTACTCTCATTCTCTTCATGGACAACACAGTTGCATTTGTTATTTTGGCCTATGTGGATATAAATATGTCTATCTATATATATGTGATAGCCTGGGGGAATAGGGTATGGGGAGTTTAGCTGTACGGTGACTAAAGGGTGCTTGTTAACAATTGCTATTCATGACGCCAGGGTGAGGGCTCCTCAGTTATGCTTGCCCTATCGCCACCCTTCCCGAGAGCGATAGGGAGGTAGATAATAATGGAATGTCCACAGCCGGAGAGTTTTCTGAAACAGTTGTAACTTTTACTGAAGATTTTATGCAAGCTTCATAACCGAAACAGTTGCTATACATGCAAGCTTTCTTTGGAGATTGACAAAGGTTGGGACTTTAGCAGTTTAGAGTCTTTAGGGTAATATGCACTGTTCCACTGGATTTATGGGATTTAGTTGCGGTCCAGTAGTCACGCTAGCTTTAGCGGGTAGTTTAGAACTCACGGTTTAATTTCCGCTGAGGCCGGTAGGTTTTCAGGCCTAGCGTGTCTTTGCAAGTTGTGCAGATCCGTCCTGCTAGTCCGGCATCCACGAGAGCAGCAACCCAAGAGAGCGATAATTGACTACAGCTCCCTTATATGGGCAGGGGCTGGACTAGTGCTAATTGGTCCAATACTTGTGTCAATCACCATTACAAAGGATTATGGGCAACACGTGACCCAAGGACCTCCAAAGGTCCTCCAACAAACCATAGAGGATATTAACATGGTCCCATGACCGAAGGTCCTGCGACGTTAAACAAGGTAAGTACTATACACTATATTAAATATACATTATTACTAAATATGTACATGCATTAAAAGTATAGAATTAGAGTAGAGAAGAGGCAACTAGGGACTGTCCCACCTGGGTGACCCTACCTGAATGTAGTTACTCTGACTTTGGGGACCACCACACTAGGTACGGTATGCAATACGGTACCGGGACACCACATATATATATATACCGATATAGGTAGACACAAAGTAAGGTGGGACTGATCACAGGGGGACTGACCACACTCCCAGCTGTATACATATTTATGCAGTGAAGGAAAAAAAATTACTTGATTCCCTGTCAATTTTGTATATGTTTTCCACTGAAAAAGATATATATATATATATATATATATATATATATATATATATATATATATGAAAAACACAATGAAGTCTAAATGTATATATATAATAATATATATAAATGTATATATGTATACAATTAAAACATGCTAAAACGAATCACAATATATGTTAGTGCAGAATAGTGTGTAAACTAAAGTGCAAAAAAAGCACAAATTCGTGAAAATATGTATAAAATAAATGTGAAGAATGTAAATGTAAATATAGATAAATGTATATTTAAATAAAATAAAATGTATATATATATATATATATATATATATATATATATATTAATTAAATATAGTGGTGAATAATCAGGTATGGTATGCACACATAATACACAATAACAAAACATATAATTTAATTGTTTAAATGAAAAATAATAATATGGTCGGGCACCCATATGTAAACATGTACAAGTATGGACAATAAATAATTAGAATACAAAATCAGGAAGTGGATAGAAGCTGGCAATGGAACGATGGTTGATAAAGTGCATATACAGGGGTTCATGCAAACAATGTTGGTATCAAGATAGAAGACTAAAAAACAAAACAGAAAAGAGAAGACATATTAAAATCAGATCAGATTATCTTTATGAAGCACTTTTTCATATAGTATAGGCTATACACCATAAAAGACAAAAATATAGGTTTGTGGCTTGTGGGAGGAAGTGTGACTTGAAAATTGGACCAACATATTCACCAGGAGATGTAGAGCTTGTGGAGTAAGGTGAGGCTGAGATGCGATGAAGTGATTGTGGCTAAAGGACCTGTGATGTGTGTGTATCAGGCGAAAATGGTGTTTTCGACAATGAGCCAAAACAAAAAAAAGACCCCCAAAAAAAGAAGGGGTGTGACTTGGAGATAAGTGTGGCTTGGAATAGGGGCATGGCTTAAGGTGGAGTGAGGCAACGGGTGTCCATGACTTGCATGTCCTCTCTGATGACACCTGTCTCGAGAAATGCCCAGTTTAGAAGCAAATCCCCATAGCAAACCTCTTCTAAACTGGGCGTTTCCCGAAGCAGGTGTCATCAGAGAGGACTTAGACAGAAAAGAACAACCTTAACTTCAGAAGGTCATAAGTACTGAAAGGATTAAGATTTTTTAACCCCTTAACGACGCAGGACGTATATTTACGTCCTGCGCCGGCTCCCGCGATATGAAGCGGGATCGCGCCGCGATCCCGCATCATATCGCGTCGGTCCCGGCGCTAATCAACGGCCGGGACCCGCGGCTAATACTACACATCGCCGATCGCGGTGATGTGCGGTATTAACCCTTTAGAAGCGGCGGTCAAAGCTGACCGCCGCTTCTAAAGTGAAAGTGAAAGTGACCCGGCTGCTCAGTCGGGCTGTTCGGGACCGCCGCGGTGAAATCGCGGCGTCCCGAACAGCTGATCGGACACCGGGAGGGCTCTTACCTGCCTCCCCGGTGTCCGATCGACGAATGACTGCTCCATGCCTGAGATCCAGGCAGGAGCAGTCAAGCGCCGATAACGCTGATCACAGGCGTGTTAATGCACGCCAGTGATCAGCATTAGAGATGAGTGTGTGCAGTGTTATAGGTCCCTATGGGACCTGTAACACTGCAAACAAAATGTAAAAAAAAGTGTTAATAAAGGTCATTTAACCCCTTCCCTAATAAAAGTTTGAATCACCCCCCTTTTCCCATAAAAAAAATAAAACAGTGTAAAAAAAATAAAAAATAAACATATGTGGTATCGCCGCATGCGTAAATGTCCGAACTATAAAAATATATCATTAATTAAGCCGTACGGTCAATGGCGTACGCGCAAAAAAATTCCAAAGTCCAAAAAAGCGTATTTTGGTCACTTTTTATATCATTAAAAAATGAATAAAAAGTGATCAAAAAGTCCGATCAAAACAAAAATCATACCGATAAAAACTTCAGATCACGGCGCAAAAAATGAGTCCTCATACCACCCCATACGTGGAAAAATAAAAAAGTTATAGGGGTCAGAAGATGACATTTTTAAACGTATAAATTTTCCTGCATGTAGTTATGATTTTTTCCAGAAGTGCGACAAAATCAAACCTATATAAGTAGGGTATCATTTTAACCGTATGGACCTACAGAATAATGATAAGGTGTAATTTTTACCGAAATATGCACTGCGTAGAAACGAAAGCCCCAAAAAGTTACAAAATGGCGTTTTTTTTTTCGATTTTGTCGCACAATGATTTTTTTTTCCGTTTCGCCGTGCATTTTTGGGTAAAATGACTAATGTCACTGCAAAGTAGAATTGGCGACGCAAAAAATAAGCCATAATATGGATTTTTAGGTGGAAAATTGAAAGGGTTATGATTTTTAAAAGGTAAGGAGGAAAAAACGAAAGTGCAAAAACGGAAAAACCCTGAGTCCTTAAGGGGTTAAGGACCGAGCCCTTTTTCACCTTAAGGCCCGGAGCTTTTTTTGCAATTCTGACCACTGTCACTTTAAACATTTATAACTCTGGAATGCTTTTAGTTATCATTCTGATTCTGAGATGGTTTTTTCGTGACATATTGTACTTTAACTTAGTGGTAAAAATTTTTGGTAACTTGCATCCTTTCTTGGTGAAAAATCACCAAATTTGATGAAAAAAATGAAAATTTTGCATTTTTCTAACTTTGAAGCTTTCTGCTTGTAAGGAAAATGGATATTCAAAATATTTTTTTTTTGGGTTCACATATACAATATGTCTACTTTATGTTTGCATCATAAAATTTATGAGTTTTTACTTTTGGAAGACACCAGAGGGCTTCAAAGTTCAGCAGCAATTTTGAAATTTTTCACAAAATTTTCAAACTCGCTATTTTTCATGGACCAGTTCAGGTTTGAAGTGGATTTGAAGGGCCTTCATATTAGAAATACCCCATAAATGACCCCGTTATAAAACTAAACCCCCCAAAGTATTCAAAATGACATTCAGTAAGTGTATTAACCCTTTAGGTGTTTCACAGGAATAGTAGCAAAGTGAAGGAGAAAATTCAAAATCTTCATTTTTTACACTCGCATGTTCTTGTAGACCCAATTTTTGAATTTTTGCAAGGGGTAAAAAGGAGAAAATTTTTACTTGTATTTGAAACCCAATTTCTCTCGAGTAAGCACATACCTCATATGTCTATGTTAATTGTTCAGCGGGCGCAGTAGAGGGCTCAGAAGGGAAGGAGCGACAAATGGTTTTTGGGGGGCATGTCACCTTTAGGAAGCCCCTATGGTGCCAGGACAGCAAAAAAACACACATGACATACCATTTTGGAAACTAGACCCCTCAGGGAACGTAACAAGTGGTAAAGTGAACCTTAATACCCCACAGGTGTTTCACGACTTTTGCATATGTAAAAAAATATTTTTTTTTTACCTAAAATGCTTGGTTTCCCAAAAATTTTACATTTTTAAAAAGTGTAATAGCAGAAAATACCCCCCAAAATTTGAAACCCAATTTCTCCCGATTCAGAAAACACCCCATATGGGGGTGAAAAGTGCTCTGCTGGAGCACTACAGGTCTCAGAAGAGAAGGAGTCACATTTGGCTTTTTGAAAGCAAATTTTGCTCTGGGGGCATGCCGCATTTAGGAAGCCCCTATGGTGCCAGAACAGCAAAAAAAAAAAACACATGGCATACCATTTTGGAAACTAGACCCCTCGGGGAACGTAACAAGGGGTTAAGTGAACCTTAACACCCCACAGGTGTTTCATGACTTTTGTATATGTAAAAAAATTATTTTTTTTTACCTAAAATGCTTGTTTTCCCAAAAATTTTACATTTTTAAAAAGGGTAATAGCAGAAAATACCCCACAAAATTTGAAGCCCAATTTCTCCCGAGTACGGCGATACCCGATATGTGGCCCTAAACTGTTGCCTTGAAATACGACAGGGCTCCAAAGTGAGAGTGCCATGCGCATTTGAGGCCTAAATTAGGGATTGCATAGGGGTGGACATAGGGGTATTCTACGCCAGTGATTCCCAAACAGGGGGCCTCCAGCTGCTGTAAAACTCCCAGCATGCCTGGACAGTCAGTGGCTATCTGGCAATACTGGGAGTAGTTGTTATGCAACAGCTGGAGGCTCCGTTCTGGAAACAGTGGCGTACCAGACGTTTTTCATTTTTATTGGGGAGAGGAGGGGGGTTGTGTAGGGGTATGTGTATATGTAGTGTTTTTTACTTTTTATTTTATTTTGTGTTAGTGTAGTGTAGTGTTTTTAGGGTACAGTCGCACGGGCGGGGGTTCACAGTAGTTTCTCGCTGGCAGCTTGAGCTGCCAGCGATACTTACTGTAATCCTCCGCCCATGTGAGTGTACCCTGTACGTTCACATTGGGGGGGGGGGGGGAAAACATCCAGCTGTTGCAAAACTACAACTCCCAGCATGTACGGTCTATCAGTGCATGCTGGGAGTTGTAGATTTGCAACCGCTGGAGGCTCCGTTTTGGTAACAGTGACGTACCAGACGTTTTTCATTTTTATTGGGGAGGGGAGCTGTGTAGGGGTATGTGTATATGTAGTGTTTTTTTATTTTTATTTTATTGTGTGTTAGTGTAGTGTTTTTAGGGTACAGTCGCACGGGCGGGGGGTTCACAGTAGTTTCTCGCTGGCAGTTTGAGCTGCGACAGAAAATTTGCCGCAGCTCAAACTTGCAGCCGGATACTTACTGTAATCCTCCGCCCATGTGAGTGTACCCTGTACGTTCACATTGGGGGGGGGGGAAACATCCAGCTGTTGCAAAACAACAACTCCAAGCATGTACGGTCTATCAGTGCATGCTGGGAGTTGTAGTTTTGCAACAGCTGGAGACACACAGGTTGTGAAACACAGAGTTTGGTAACAAACTCAGCGTTTTGCAACCAGTGTGCCTCCAGCTGTTGCAAAAGCTACAACCCCCAGCATGTACGGACAGCGGAAGGGCATGCTGGGTCTTGTAGTTATGCAACAGCCGGAGGCATACTACATTGGCTGGGGATGCTGGGGATTGTAGTTATGCAACAGCTGGAGACACACTGGTTTACTACTTAACTCAGTGTGCCTTCAGCTGTTGCAAAACTACAACTCTCAGAGGTCACCGACAGCCAACGGGCATGCTGGGAGTTGTAGTTATGCAACCACCAGATGCACCACTACAACTCCCAGCATGCACTTTAGCTGATTGTGCAAGCTGGGAGTTGTAGTTACACAACAGCTGAAGGTACACTTTTCCATAGAAAGAATGTGCCTCCAGCTGTTGCAAAACTACAAGTCCCAGCATGCCCATAAGGTCATCCTGGGAGTTGTGGTGGTCTGCCTCCTGCTGTTGCATAATTACAGCTCCCAGCATGCCCTTGTTGCATGCTGGGAGCTGTTGCTAAGCAACAGCAGGAGGCTGTCACTCACCTCGAACGATCCACACTGCAGGACTGTCCCTCGCCGCCGCCGTCGCTCCTGGGGCCACGATCCCAACAAGGATGCTGGGGATCGGGGTCCCCAGCACCCGGGGTCTTCTACCCGCACCGCTCACGTCCTCCGGAAGAGGGGCGGAGCGGGTTGCGGGAGTGACACTCGCAGCAGGCGCCCTGATTGGTCGGCCGGTAATCCGGCCGACGAATCAGGGCGATCGTGAGGTGGCACCAGTGCCACCTCACTCCTGCAGGCTCTGGCTGTTCGGGGCCGTCTCTGACGGCCCCGATCAGCCAGTAATTCCGGGTCATCGGGTCACTGGAGACCCGATTGACCCGGAATCCGCAGCAGATCGCTGGACTGAATTGTCCAGTGATCTGGGGCAATCGCCGACATGGGGGGACATAATGACCCCCCTAGGCGATATGCCGGGATGACTGCTGAACGATTTCAGCAGGCATCCGGCTCCGGCTCCCCTCCGACTAGCGGTGGGGGCCGGAAATGCTCAGGGCGTATTCATACGCCCTCGGTCCTTAAGGACTTGGAAACGGGGGCGTATGGATACGCCCTATGTCCTTAAGGGGTTAATAGAAGTAATTTACAAATCTGTTTAACTTTCTGGAGCCAGTTGATATATAAAAAAAGTTTTTTTCCTGGAATACCCCTTTAAGGTTATGTAACTATGCTTTATTTTCATTTGACTAACAAGTAACATGAATGCTAAGTTTTATGAAAATATCTCCAGCTGTTTTAGGAAGTGATGCTGGAACATACACACAAAACACACACACACATTGGGGGAAATTTATCATTATATATACACAGTTTTGACTGTCTATATCGTGCAATCTTTTTTGTGCAATTCAGTTTTTTGCGTGTTTTTGTTGCACATTTTTGATAGAACTTTACAAGTGAAATTCTAAATCACGGTGTACGGTAGAGCTGATTATGTGGTAGACATTGATGTATCAACTGTGTCTTTTCTCGTTACATGCACAAATTTTGTGCAAGTCCTGATTTCATTGCGCAAATATACACCATCAAGGAGGACACTTGAAATGTTATAAGAATAAATCCAGCAAGTCTAGCTATATGTAATACATATTTAGATTAGACTCCAATCTGTACAGAGTGTAGTTCTGTAGAACTGTGTAAAATTCTAACTTCAGCTGTTCTTATTGAGTGCAGGAGATTACACCTGTGTAGTGTGTAACCATGGTGACCTACAGCTAAGAATACCACTGTAGGTGCAGGGAGGGAGAAGGAGGTACAGCTGTTAGGTCTATGTATATGTGTGATGCAGCAGAGTGAGTGTGCGATTGTGTGTATGCAGCAGAACTAAGTGTGGGATTATGTGTCTGCAGCAGAGCTGAGTGTGCGATTGTGTGTATGCAGCAGAACTAAGTGTGTGATTATGTGTCTGCAGCAGAGCTGAGTGAGTGATTGTGTATGCAGCAGAGCTGAGTGTGTGATTATGTGTATGCAGCAGAGCTGAGTGTGTGATTGTGGTATGCAGCAGACCTGAGTGTGTGACTATGTGAATGCAGCAGAGCTGAGTGTGATTGTGATATGCAACAAAGCTGAGTGTGTGAATGTGTAAATGCAGCAGAACTGAGTATGTGACTGTGTATATGCAGCATAGCTGAGTGTGTGACTATGTGTATGCAGCAAAGTTGAGTGTGTGATTGTGATATGCAGCAAAGCTGAGTGGGTGATTGTGTATATGCAGCAGAGCTGAGTGTGTGACTATGTATATGCAGCAGAACTGAGTGTGTGATTGTGTGTATGTAGCAGAGCTAAGTGTGTGATTGTGTATATGCAGCAGAGCTGTGTGTGATAGTGTGTATGCAGCAGAGCTGTGTGAGTGTGATATGCAGCAGGGCTGAGTGTGTGAATGTGTATGTGCAGCAGAGTTGAGTGTCTGATTGTATGTATGCAGCAGAGCTGAATGTGTGATTGTGTGCATGCAACAGAGCTGAGTGCGTAAATGTGTGTATGCAGCAGAGCTGTGTGTGATTGTGATATGCAGCAGGGCTGAATGTGTGAATGTGTATGTGCAGCAGAGTTGAGTGTCTGATTGTGTGTATGCAGCAGAGCTGAATGTGTGATTGTGTGTATGCAACAGAGCTGAGTGCGTGAATGTGTGTATGCAGCAGAGCTGTGTGTGATTGTGATATGCAGCAGGGCTGTGTGTGTGATTGTGTGTATGCAGCAGAGCTGAGTGTGTGAATGTGTATATGCAGCAGAACTGAGTGTGTGATTGATTGTATGCATCAGAGCTGAGTGTGTGACTGTGTGTATGCATCAGAGCTGAGTGTGTGACTGTGTATGCAGCAGAGCTGAGTTTGTGATTGTGTGTATGCAGCAGAGCTGAGTGTGTGATTGTGATATGCAACAAAGCTGAGTGTGTGATTGTGATCTGCAACAGAGCTGGGTGTGTGAATGTGCATATGCAGCAGAGCTGAGTAGGTGATTGTGTATATGCAGCAGAACTGAGTGTGTGATTGTGTGTATGTAGCAGAGCTAAGTGTGTGATTGTGTATACGTATCAGAGCTGAGTGTGTGACTGTGTGTATGCAGCAGAGCTGAGTTTGTGATCGTATATGCAGCAGAGCTGAGTGTGTGATTGTTTTATGCAGCAGAGCTGAGTGTGATTGTGTATATTCAGCAGAGCTGAGTGTGTGATTATGCAGCAGAGCTGAGTGTGGGATTATGTGTTTATGCGGCAGAGCTGAGTGTGTGACTATGTATATGCAGCACAGCTGTGTGTGACTATGTATATGTAGCAGAGCTGAGTGTGTGACTGTGTGTATGCATCAGAGCTGAGTGTGTGACTGTGTATGCAGCAGAGCTGAGTTTGTGATTGTGTGTATGCAGCAGAGCTGAGTGTGTGATTGTGATATGCAACAAAGCTGAGTGTGTGATTGTGATCTGCAACAGAGCTGGGTGTGTGAATGTGTATATGCAGCAGAGCTGAGTGGGTGATTGTGTATATGCAGCAGAGCTGAGTGTGTGACTATGTATATGCAGCAGAACTGAGTGTGTGATTGTGTGTATGTAGCAGAGCTAAGTGTGTGATTGTGTATATGTATCAGAGCTGAGTGTGTGACTGTGTGTATGCAGCAGAGCTGAGTTTGTGATCGTATATGCAGCAGAGCTGAGTGTGTGATTGTGTTATGCAGCAGAGCTGAGTGTGATTGTGTATATTCAGCAGAGCTGAGTGTGTGATTATGCAGCAGAGCTGAGTGTGGGATTGTGTGTTTATGCGGCAGAGCTGAGTGTGTGACTATGCATATGCAGCACAGCTGTGTGTGACTATGTATATGTAGCAGAGCTGAGTGTGTGAAGTGTGTATGCAGCAGAGCTGAGTGTGTGAAGTGTGTATGCAGCAGAGCTGAGTGTGTGCGTGGTCATGCATACACATAATCCCACATTCAGCTCTGCTCCATACACATGCCACACACTAATTTCTGCTACATGTACATGATCACACACTTAGCTCTGGTACATGTACACAGTGTTTACCATCCAGGGTGCCCCTAGCTGTTGCAAAACTGCAACTCCCAGCATGCCAAGTTTTGCAACACTTGGGGGCATTGTTGTTATTAAACACTGATATAGAGGTAAGGGGACAGATTGTCTAGCAAAATTACATATTTTTAAACCCAGACATTCTGTGTACTTTATAAAGACTTATGATTTTACTATTGTGCAGAGTTTTGTTCGGCACACACTGCTGCTCCAGCACTTCTAGCTATGTGGGCAATATACTGCGGGAAAATGCCACAGCTCTGTGAAGTGCAGCTCTGTGAAGTGCATGGTAGAGGGAGGGGGGGGGCATTTCTAAATTTGTGCAAAATGTATCAAAGGACATGCACAACTTTTGTAAATCTTGAGCAAGAGTGTAAATTAGACAAGCAGTGTAAAGGGGTAGATCTGTGTCTACACTAGACACCTAATGATAAATGTTCCCATTTTTATATATAAAGATTGTATGCAATTACAGTCATGGGCATAAATGTTGGCACCCCTGAAATATTTCAAGAAAATGAAGTATTTCTCACAGTAAAGGATTGCACTAACACATGTTTTACTATACACATGTCAATTCCCTTTGTGTGTATTGGAACTAAACCAAAAAAGGGAGGAAAAAAAGCTAATTGGACATAATGTCACACCAAACTCCAAAAAAGGATCTGGACAAAATTATTAGCACCCTTTAAAAATTGTGGAAAAATTAGATTGTTTCAAGCATGTCATGCTTTTTTAAACTGAACTGGGGCAAGTAACAGGTGTGGACAGTATAAAAATCACACCTGAAAGCAGATAAAAAGGAGAGAAGTTCACTTAGTATTTGCATTGTGTGTCTGTGTGTGCCACACTAAGCATGGACAACAGAAATAGGGGAAGAGAACCTTCTGAGGACTTGTAACCTTGAGATTGTTGATGTTTTTCCACAATTTAGGTTCTCAAGTCCATCTCCAGAGATCTAGATTTGCCTTTGTCCACAGTGCGCAACATTATCAAGAATGTCACTGTAGCTAATCTCCCTGGACGTGGACGGAAGAGAAAAATTGATGAAAGGTGTCAACACAGGATAGACCGGATGGTGGATAAGCATCCCCAAACAAATTCAAAGATATTCAAGCTGTTCTGCAGGCTCAGGGAGCACCAGAGTCAGCGTGAACTATCCGTCAACATTTAAATGAAATGAAACACGATGGCAGGAGACCCAGGCGGACCCCACTGCTGACACAGAAACCTAAAAAAAAAGCAAGACTACATTTTGCCAAAATGAACTTGAGTAAGCCAAAATCCTTCTGGGAAAACATCTTGTGGACAGATGAGACCAAGATTGAGCTTTTTGGTAAAACACATCATTCTACTGTTTACCGAAAACAGAATGAGGCCTACAAAGAAAAAAACACAGTACCTACAGTGAAATATGGTAGAGGTTCAATTATGTTTTGGGGTTGTTCTGCTGCCTCTGGCACTGGGTGCCTTGAATGTGTGCAAGGCATCATGAAATCCGAGGGTTGCCAATGGATTTTGGGTCGCACTGTACAGCCCAGTGTCAGAAAGCTGGGTTTGCGTCCGAGATCTTGGTTTTCCAACAGGACAATGACCCCAAACATACGTCAAAAAGCACCCTGAAATAGACGGCAACAAAGTGCTGGAGAGTTCTGGAGTTGCCAGCAATGAGTCCAGATCTAAATCCTACTGAATACCTGTGGAGAGATCTTAAAATTGCTGTTTGGAAAAGGCGCCCTTCCAATAAGAGACCTGGAGCAGTTTTGCAAAGGAAGAGTGGTCCAACATTCCGGCTGAGAGGTTTAAGAAGCTTATTGATGGTTATAGGAAGCGACTCATTTCAGTTATATTTTCCAAATGGTGTGCAGCCAAATATTAAGTTAAGGGTGCCAATAATTTTGTCCAGACCATTTTTGGAGTTTGGTGGGACATTATGTCCGATTAGCTTTTTTTCTCCCTTTTTTTGGTTTAGTTTTAATACACACAAAGGGAATAAACGTGTATAGCAAAACATGTGCTACTGCAATCCTTTTCTGTGAGAAATACTTCATTTTCTTGAAATATTTCAGGGGTGCCAACATTTACGGCCATGACTGTATGTGAAAGAACACTTTAAGCATGCACACTACTACATTGCTTGAAAAAGCTGTAATGTCACACATATGGGTACATAAAGTATCTAGCATTTTTTGACTGATTTTGGAATGCTGCCTATTTTTAACTGATATAGTGTTTCTTTTTTAATTGTTGTATGTGACCTATAAGTTTGCACGCACTGAATATATCTTTCACCTTGGATTCTACACATTATCACCCAATAGTTTCACTTACATGGAGGAGGATGCGGATATGATTTTGCTAGGTCTGGTGGGAGATGCTACCTTTTTAAGTGTACCATCCATAAGAGACCTGAAGGGGAGATTAGAAATGAACTCTACAAGGACCATTACTTTGCAATTACATTTAACCATGCTTGGTGAACAATACAAAGAGAGAATCCCCATAATAATAATAATAATTTTATTTATATAGCGCCTACAGATTCCGCAGCACATAAGTATAAGATCAATCCTAAGACTAAATTTATTTGCACTTGCTTTAAACAAATTTCCAACAAGTCTGTGATGGACATTATGTTATTGAATATTGAATTCTTATAGAAAGAGTTACAGTTGTCAATGGCCTGAAAGTATTTAGCTAGTGACTACATTCTGGTTATTTTATGAGCACATGTTTTATCTCAAACTCAAAAAGTGTGGATTGCTGCACTTAAGTCAATGGCTAAACATGTTTACATTTACAAAATGAACATGGTCACTAGCTGACTGCATTCGAACCATTAAATGGGGCTGGTGTGTGTCTGTGCACAGATAGCCATTTTAACATTTTGTCAATGTATTTGTGCCACAGAGGGTGGAAGCGTTATGCGGACCCTCCCTAACATCCTTTAACTGAATCCTTAAGGTGAAAATAGGCTTAGTCCCTAAGGGGTTAAGTGTTTCCTTTATTTTTTTTTTGAGCAGTGTGCTTTTTAGACATCCGATTTGGGATGACTGCTGCCATAGAAAAATTACCAGACAAGGTGGCCATATATACTGCAGAAGTCCTTAAGATGAGAAACAAGAATCAGAAGCCCCTGCCTCCTTGACTGACACCTGTGTGTTACTGAATAGTGAATATTAACCCTCCTCTAAACTTATCTGAGTGAGGCTAGGTTTCCACACAGGTTCTTTATCACGTTTTTGGAGAACTGCCACTGCGGTTTTTGAGCCAAAGCCAGAAGTGGATCCAGCAGGAAGGAGAAGTATAAATCCTTCCCTTATATTTCCTATTTTTATTTTAATTCATTTCTGGATTTGGCTCAAAAACTGCAGTGGCAGTTCTCCAAAAAACATGAGAAAGAACCTGTGTGGAAACCTAGCCTGATGGAATTATGTATAATATATTTTAAGAATTAAAATTTCCTTAAAAATGTTTGAACATCCGAACATGCTAAGGATGAAGATGCAGATCCTCAATGACCCGATCCTTGCTGACAGTGTTAACATTAAACCCGCTGATAAAGGCATGGAAGTTGTCACCATGGATTCAGGTCTCTTTTTTGAGGATATAGAGAGACATTTAGATGATATAAGTGTCTATACATCTGTTCTCAGATATTACAATTGGTGTTATCAAGTGTATTAAACTGTTGATTTCTAAGAGATAAATCTCTTAACTAATACAAGTTAAGGACTCTTTGATGTCTGCTGAAAGAAGAATTTGGTATGTTGAATTTTAATACCCAATCTTTTTCTTCTTTCACTAAAGGGCCACCACCTTTCAATTTAAACTCTTAAGGACCCAGCCATTTTACACCTTAGGACCCGGCCATTTTTTGAACATCTGACCACTGTCACTTTAAACATTAATAACTCTGGAATGCTTTTAGTTATCATTCTGATTCCGAGATTGTTTTTTCGTGACATATTCTACTTTAACATAGTGGTAAAAAAAATAGTAACTTGCATCCTTTCTTGGTTAAAAAATTTGAAAATTTTATGAAAAATTAGAAAATTTTGCATTTTTCTAACTTTGAAGCTCTCTGTTTGTAAGGAAAATGGATATTCAAAATATTAAATTTTTTTTTTACATATACAATATGTCTACTCTATGTTTGCATCATAAAATTGACAAGTTTTTACTTTTGGAAGACACCAGAGGGCTTCAAAGTTCAGCAGCAATTTCCAATTTTTCACAAAATTTCCAAACTCACTATTTTTCAGGGACCAGTTCAGGTTTGAAGTCGATTTGAAGGGTCTTCATCTTAGAAATACCCCACAAATGACCCCATTATAAAAACTGCACCCCCCCAAAGTATACTAAATGATATTCGGTCAGCCTTTTAACCCTTTAGGGGTTTCACAGGAATAGCAGGAAAGTGAAGGAGAAAATTCACAATCTTCATTTTTTACACTCGCATGTTCTTGTAGACCCAATTTTTGAATTTTTACAAAGGGTAAAAGGAGAAAATGTATACGAGTATTTGTAGCCCAATTTCTCTTGAGTAAGGACATACCTCATATGTCTATGTAAAGTGTTCGGTGGGCGCAGTATAGGGCTCAGAACCGAAGGAGCGACAAGGGGATTTTGGAGAGTACGTTTTTCTGAAATGGTTTTTGGGGGGCATGTTGCATTTAGGAAGCCCCTATGGTGCCAGAACAGCAAAAAAAAAAACACATGCCATACCATTTTGGAAACAAGACCCCTTGAGGAACGTAACAAGGAATTAAGTGAGCCTTAATACCCCACATGTGTTTCACGACTTTTGCATATGTAAAAAAATAAAATCAAATTTCACTAAAATGTGTTTCCCCCCAAATTTCACATTTTTGCAAGGGTTAATAGCAAAAAATACCCCCCAAAATTTGAAACCCCATCTCTTCTGAGTATGGAGGTACCCCATAAGTTGACCTGAAGTGCACTACGGGCGAATTACAATGCTCAGAAGAGGAGTCATATTTGGCTTTTTGAGAGCAAATTTTGCTCGGGGGCATGTCCCATATAGGAAGCCCCTATGGTGCCAGGACAGCAAAATATACCCACATGGCATACCATTTTGGAAACTAGACCCCTTGAGGAACGTAACAAGGGGTACAGTGACCATTTACCCCCACTGGTGTCTGTCAGATCTTTGGAACAGTGGTCTGTACAACATTTTTAATTTGCACAGCCCACTGTTCCAAATATCTGTCAGACACCAGTGGGGTGTAAATTCTCACTGCACCCCTCATTACATTCCGTGAGGGGTGTAGTTTCCAAAATGGGGTCACATGTGGGGTTTTGTTTTTTTTGAGTTTGTCAAAACCGCTGTAACAATCAGCCACCCCTGTGCAAATCACCTCAAATGTACATGGCGCACTCTCCCTTCTGGGCCTTGTTGTGCGCCCCCAGAGCACTTTGCGTACACATATGGGGTATCTCCGTACTCGGGAGAAATTACATTACAAATTCTGGGGGGTGTTTTTCCCTTTTACCTCTTGTCAAAATGAAAAGTATAGGGCAACACCAGCATGTTAGTGTAAAAAATTTATTTTTTTACACTAACATGCTGGTGTAGACCCCAACTTCACATTTTCATAAGGGGTGAAAGGAGAAAATACCCCCCAAAATTTGTTAGGCAATTTCTCCCGAGTACGGCGATACGCCATATGTGGCAATAAACTGTTGCCTTGAAATACGACAGGGCTCCAAAGTGAGAGAGCACCATGCGCATTTGAGGCCTAAATTAGGGATTTGCATAGGGGTGGACATAGGGGTATTCTACGCCAGTGATTCCCAAACAGGGTGCCTCCAGCTGTTGCAAAACTCCCAGCATGCTTGGACAGTCAACGGCTGTCCAGCAATACTGGGAGTTGTTGTTTTGCAACAGCTGGAGGCTCCATTTTGGAAACAGTGGCGTACCAGACGTTTTTCATTTTTATTGGGGAGGGGAGGGGGGCTGTGTAGGGGTATGTTTATATGTAGTGTTTTTTACTTTTTATTTTATTTTGTGGTAGTGTAGTGTAGTGTTTTTAGGGTACAGTCACACAGGCAGGGGGGGTTACAGCGAGTTTGAGCTGCCGCGCAAAATATGCTGCATCGCAAACTTGCAGCCTGATACTCACTGTAAGCCCCTGCCCATGTGAGTGTATCCTGTACATTTACAGGGGGGACCTCCAGCTGTTGCAAAACTACAACTCTCAGCATGCACAGTCTCAGTGCATGCTGGTAGTGATAGTTTTGCAACAGCTGGAGGCACACGGGTTGGGAAACACTGAGTTAGGAAACAGACAATGTTTCCCAACCAGTGTGCCTCCAGTTGTTGCAAAACCACAACTCTCAGCATTCTCAAGCATGCTGGGAGTAGTAGTTGGCAACATCTTTAGAGCCAGATGTTGCCGAACTACAACTCCCAGCATGCTTGGAGTTCTAGTTTTGCAACATCTGGAGGACTACAGTTTGCAGACCACTAATACAGTGGTTCCCAATCTGTGCCTTTCCAGATGTTGCAAAACTACAACTCCCAGTATGCCAAAACTGTCCAGGCATGCTGGGAGTTGTAGTTCTGCAACATCTGAAGGGCCAGATGTTACAGAACTACAACTCCCAGCATGCCTGGATAGTAAGGGCATGCTGAGGATGTGTAGTTTTGCAACATTTGGAAGGGCACAGTGGTCTCCAAACTGTGGACCTCCAGATGTTGCAAAACTGCAACTCCCAGCATGCCCAGACGCCAAGGGCTGTCTGGGCATGCTGGGAGTTGTAGTTTACAGGGTCCCATTACAGCAATGCATGTCGCTTTACAGTGACGTGCATTGCTGTAAAGGGCCCGACCGCGGCTGAAGATCTACTCACCTGTCGCCGCCGCCAGGATCCGGGTCTTCAGGGACGAGGTAAGTACCGGGTTCGGTCCCCAGCACTCCCCCCTCCCCCGCCGCGTCCTCCGGTCTTCCTCCCGTCCTCTCCGGACTTCAAGGGGCCAGGCAGGACGGGAGGAAGTAACCGCCCCCCCTCCTGCGATTGGTCGGTTTACTAACTGACAGATCGCAGGGTATAGGAGGAGGTGGCAGGCTTGCCACCTCGCTCCTATACGTTAGCATGGTCCTGGCTGTCTGTGACAGCCGGGATCATGCGAAATTACCGGAGACCCGATCAGCCCGGTATCGCCGCAGATCGCAAGGGCGATTTCCCTTGCGATTTTTGGCAATCGCCGACATGGGGGGGCCTACATGGCCCCCCTCGGCGTTTGCCCTGGATGCCTGCTGAAGGATTTCAGCAGGCATCCAGTTCCGATCTCTGCCCGGCGCGCGGCAGAGACCAGAAAACGCCAGGGCGTATGGATACGCCCTGGGTCCTTAAGGCCCAGGGTGTGAGGGCGTATCCATACGCCCTGGGTCCTTAAGAGGTTAAAATGCATGCAAACTAGGCTGTCAACCTGCTGGCTCACCATCTGCTCCCATGACACTTCCTCAGACCCTGCTAGTGAAGCAGATGTGGTATACCCGAGCGAGAGTCACCTTTTGCTACTTTGAACACTGTTCACCCCATGTCCACTCCCTTGTCATCTATGTCCACCTTAGCCACCCCTCTGTCTCCCCTGTCCACCCACTATCTCCCATGTCCACCCCCCATTCATCCATGTCCACCTTGGTCCCCCCTTGTCACCCCTGTCCTTCCCCCTGTCACTCATGTTCACCCCCATTGTCCAACCTTCTGACCACATCCTTGTCACCCATATCCACCCCCCCATTTGTCCACCCCTCTGTTACCACCTTGTCACTCCTGTCCACCCCTCTGTCACCCCCTACGCCCCTGTTAACCATCTACACTCTTCAGCACCCATCTCTCACCTATGTACACCCTCTACACCCATCTGTCACCCCTACACCCCTCTGTCACCCCCTATGACCCTCTGTCACCCATGTACACTCCTCTACACCCCTCCGTCACCCATTTAAACGCCTCTTCACCACTCTGCCACCCATGTACACCCCTGTATACCCCTCTGTCACCCATGTACACTTCTTTACACCCCTCTGTCACCCATGTACACTCTTCTACACCCCTCTACACCCCTCTGTCACCCTCTACACCCCTCTGCCACTCCCTATGACCCTCTGTCACCCATTTAAACCCCTCTACACCCCTGTCACCCATGTACACTCCTCTACACCCATCTGTCACCCATGTACATTCCTCTACACCCATCTGTCACCCATGTACATCCA
Source organism: Hyla sarda (assembly GCF_029499605.1). NCBI lineage: Eukaryota > Metazoa > Chordata > Amphibia > Anura > Hylidae > Hyla > Hyla sarda. Next base: position 137,050,315 of record NC_079195.1, on the reverse strand, counting down.
TCTGTCACCTATGTAAACCCCTTTGTCACCCATGTACACTCCTCTACACCCCTCTGTCACCCATACACACTCCTTTACACCCATCTGTCACCCATGTACACTCTTCTATACCCTTCTGTCACCCCTCTACACCCCTCTGTCACTCATGTTCACCCCTCTGTCACCCCCTATGCCTCTGTCACCCATATACACTCTTCTAAACCCCTCTGTCACCCATGTACACTCCTCTACACACATTTGTCACCTATGTACACCCCTCTGTTACCCATGTACACTCCTCTACGCTCCTCTGTCACCCATGTACACTCCTCTTCACCCCTCTGTCACCCATGCACACCCCTCTACACCCCTCTATTACCCATGTACACTCCTCTACACTCCTCTGCCTCCCATGTACACTCCTCTACACCCCCAACACCCCTCTGTCACCAATGTACACCCCTCTATCACCCCCTACGCCCCTCTTTCACCCCCTATGCCCCCCTGCCACCCATGTACACTCCTCTACACACCTCTGTCACCCATGTACACCCCTCTGTCACGTTTCGCCGGAAGCGGCTTTGTCGAGGAGTCCTCGACAAAGCCGCTTCCGGCGAAACGCGTCAGAGTTGTGGAGGTGGTCTGGGGTGAGTCCTGTGCCAGCCTACTCTAAACACTCTTCCATCTTTTATACTATTGTCTGCTGCTAGTCACTATTCAATTTTGCTGCTATCTATTTGCTGCTATTCATATAATTGCTGCTATCTGCCTGTTGTTTGTTACTACTTATTGTTAGCACCATACTGGGTCATCCAGGCAGTATCCACTCCTGGGTTGCATGTCCATGTCCTTGCCCATTTCAATTGCACGATATATTGTTGGCACCCCTCTTTTTTTTACTCACTAGAGTGCTGTGTTTAATTTGTTTTGCTTTGCTCACTCATTACTTTACCACACGTTATTTGATTTCACTGGCCACTGTGTGGTATTTAATCCCCACACGTGTTGCACATTTTGTTTGAGCATATCTTACACAAAGCCCCCCCTTCTTCCCTCGCCTTGTGCATGCAACCCCCCTTTATATTAATTTATTTATATATATATGAATCGCAGCTCACTAACAGCACTGTGACTTCTTTATTTCTTACTCACTCCATCGGCATACAGGTTCTCTCACCCCAGTATCCACCTTATATTTTATTATTCATTTTTATTTATGTATTTTTTATCTTTATATTACCCTTTCTGAATTGATTCTGTGTTTTCATACATATGTATTTTTTAAATTATATAGTCCAATAAAATTACTTTTATATGCGATTACGCTTGTCACAAGTTATTTTTTAACTGGGGTATATTCACTATTTTGGCGTGTGGTCTTCCACACCTGTAGGTTGTTACTCCTCTACACCCCCAACACCTCTCTGTCACCCATGTACACCCCTTTATCACCCATGTACACTCTTCTACACCCATCTATCACCCATGTACACCCATCTATCACCCATGTACACTCCTCTACACCCCTCTGCCACCCATGTACACTCCTCTACACCCCTCTGCCACCCATGTAAACTCCTCTATACACCTGTCACCCATGTACACTTTTCTACACCCCTGTTACCCCTTTACACCTATACGCCCCAGGGGAATCCAGAGGCTGATGCTGGAAAAGTGTGGAGGTTTGTTTTGCAGGTTTAACGATGAAATAGTGAAGAATTGTGACGATGATGGCCCGGACCAGACAGAGAAGAAAAGAGAATGACACTGATTAAGACATCATTTGTGAGTTACTATATAAAGCAGCACTGTAATCTACATACCCACAGATAAATAGATATTGTGCATTGTGGCTTTTTCCCTTTTTCTTTTTAGCTTGTAAACTTCGGTAGGGGTGCCCCTCGAAAAATATATATTCCGAGAGGTGCCCTGAGCCCAAAAAGGTTGGAAAACACTGATTTAGCCTGTAGTTCTGTTGCATTTTATATAGTTCGGCAAACACCGTCAGTACTCATTGTGTAGTAATCTCAGTCAGTCAAAAAGCGTGTTGATAAGTAATACTTATCTGCTATTCAGCCTGTAGTTTTAATAGCGGTCTGTTACATTTCATACAGTACCGCAAACACAGTCAGTATGCATTGTGCAGTAACCTCAGCCAGTCAAGAAGAATGTTGATAGGTAATATGTATCTAGCCTGTAGTATTAATAGAGGTCTGTTGCATTTCATATAGTTCGCAAACACCGTCAGTACACATTGTGCAGTAATCTCTGCCGGTCAAAAAGCGTGTTAAAGTAATACGTATGTAGCCTGTAGTGTTACTAGGGGATCAGTTGCATTTCATTTCATATAGTTCTGCAAACACTGTCCGTTTTGTTGAATTTCATATTTTCTTGCAAACACACCATATATTTTTCTAATTGTGAACACGCAAACACGCATTATGGTAAAAAGCCTGTGCATTTTAAAGGAAATCTGTCATCAGAATCACCCGCACTAAACCTGTTACACAGGCTTGTAGTGCGGGTGATCCTGATTAAAACGCTCCTTACCTGGTTAAAAATGGTTCAGCGCTTTTTAAGATATCTATATTTTAACTTTTCTGTTATTCCCTGGATTGGGACTCAGTGGGAGGTGTTATCATCTGGGACTCGGCCACACGTCATTCTAGCTGGGCGGAGCTGCCGCCCGGCTCATGAATATTCATGAACTTATCCTCCTGGTCTAATTCTTCTTTCTCGGTCTGTTTGTGAATAAATACACCCTCCGTCCCTCCCTTCCTCCCACCCCCAGCTTTTCACTTATGCAGCCCGTCTTCTTACTTGTATAGGGCCGCAGCTTGAGTGAAGCCGGGGGGAGAATGCCGCTTCCGGGTGTACGGAACGCGGTGCATGCGCGGCCCTCCACACCAGACCGAGAAAGAAGAATTAGACCAGGAGGATAAGTTCATGAATATTCATGAGCCGGGCGGCAGCTCCGCCCAGCTAGAATGACGTGTGGCTGAGTCCCAGATGGTAACACTTCCCACTGAGTCCCAAGCCAGGGAATAACAGAAAAGTAAAAATATAGATATCTTAAGAAGCGCTGAACCATTTTTAACCAGGCAAGGAGCGTTTTAATCAGGATCACCCGCACTTCAAGCCTGTGTAACAGGTTTAGTGCGGGTGATTCTGATGACAGATTTCCTTTAAACACATTAGGCTTGTAAAGCGACTGTATTTTTAAAATTTTAGATTTATTAAAGTTACATCATATGTACCTTGTTGTAAGATGAATGGAGTTCAAAGCATTGAAACTTAAAGTTGACAAGTAGGTTGGTGAAAAATCCTCCCAAAAAAAGATAAAACGATCCTTAAAAAAATATGTCTGTCCATCCTAGAGGGTCTGTTTCCTCTGCTATGTTTATGCTTCCCGCCCCACTACTGCTACATAGAAAGATAGCACTTGCCACGAGGAGGAGTTGGGTCACTGTCAGCCTTTGAAGCTTGTTGCTGAGGTGGGGGAAAGGGCTGCAATGGCCGAGCATAGCCCTAGTGGGACTGGTGGTAGTCATGGTGAGGATTCTGGAAGGTATCATACTGGATGTGGTGCGGGGGAACAAGGAGGCCACAATGACACATCAGAATTGCTAACTGAGAGGAGGGGTGGGGATTATGAAGAGGAGTTTAAAGAGGAGGATGTCAGGTGTCCTTCTGGTCTGAGCAGCTCGGGAGCAAGTGACGGTGACACTGGTGCTGGATCTGAATGTTTGAGAAAAAAACATTCCATTCTAGAACAGGACACAGTCGGGTGTTGATGTACCTATTTATTTAAGGTATCCTGGAAAGGTCCAAATTTAGGAATTCAGCCTCTACATCAGCAACTCATGTATCACAATGCCTGGGTAGAACTATACATATTCCACCAATGCCTGCTCTATGCTGTCTACAGATAACTCTACCTCACCACCATCTGCTGTATACTGGCTACTACTAGTAACACCAATCCACCATCACATTACTTCCAGCCAGGCCTACACGTACACAACCCATCATCCACAATGAAAGGGATAATTTTTGGGACACATGGAAAAATCCATGCTGTCTTCTTCAGTTGCTAGACTAAGAACATTGTTGCTATTCCCAAAAAAAGAAAATTTTTGGCACGCTTGGAAAAGTCCATGCCATCCTATGACAGGCCTCTTCCATAGGCAGCACATTTTCAGGCTTTGCCTCATCTGTGCCATGCCCTCCTCCTCCCCGATCCCGTGGCATGTCCTAGTCACCGTTATTTTGCTGAGACAGCCGTACCACACATGCCAGGTTGATATGTGGAGTAGTACCTAAGGCCAGGGGCAATACGTGGCCGGAAAAATGCTTTGCTCCATTTTTGTTGAGGCAAAGATCAAATTCATCATGTCTGCTCTTGAAAACACCCTGCGGCCTGCCAGGGCTGCTGGTCAAATTCTAATTTGTTGTGTTTACTTTTGCAACCACCCTGCAGCCAGCCAAAATAAGTGCCTAGTAACCATTATTTTGCTGAGACAGCCGTATCCTGCATGCACGATTGATATGTTAAGTATAACCCATGGCCAGGGGCAATACATGGCGGAAAAACTGTTTTTGCTTCTTTTCCTGGGGCAAATTTCAACAAATTTAGAACAGTTGCTTTTGCAACCAACCTGTGGCCAGCCAGGGCTGCAGGGAAAAATCTAATTTGTTGTGTTTGCTTTTGCAACCCTGCGGCCCAAAATCAATTTTTGTGCGTTTGTTTTTGCAACCACCCTGCGGCCAGCCAGGTCTGCAGGCCAAAATTAAATTTACTTTGTTGGCATACCTTCTACTTCCAGACAGACCCCATGGACTTCTGGCTCACTAGATTAGACTATTAGCCAGAACTTGCCCAGTTTGCCATGAGTGTTCTGTCTTGTCCACCCTCTAGTGTGGGGAATAAGATTGTCAGCCATCAACCTGGGAAAACTGATTTTTACTAGGAATTTAAACCTCCTGTGCCAGATGCCACTGATTAGGCAATATTACCACCATCTCTGCTGGATGCTAGTGACATCAGTCTGCCATCCCATGCTGCACGCTGGTGACATCTGTCAGCCATCTCGTGCTGTATGCTATAAACATCTGTCTTTCATCTCATGCTTTACACTATTAACATCAGTCAGCCATAACCTGCTGTACGTGTGCCACTACAAGTAAAACCAATTCACCATAAATCTACTTCCAGCCAGGATACACAACCAATCATAATTTTTGGGCTTTTCATACAAGAGCTACCGTAATTTCTTCTTCAGTCTTCACTATTTTAAAACGCAAATTCTATTACTACTCCCAAAAAGGGATAATTTTTGGCACGCCTCTGTGTCTTCCCATGCCTCTGTGTGCATATTTACACGAACAGGCATCTACAGACAACCAGGGATACTCTATGTCGCTTTATTTTGGCTTGAATATGCCTAAAAAATGGGCTAGCTGGGATAGAGACCATGGTTTACCGCATTTACCTATAGCTGATCCTTAAAAACACTTTAAAACTACTTGAATACACTCCTAACAGTGTTAGTCAGGGGTTTAGAGCTGTAAGGAATTGTTTTAAACATTTTTAGGGCCATATTTCATTGCCAGTTTGAGTCAAACCGAGCCGAACCGAACTCTCAATTTTCAAAAAGTTTGGCGAGTCCGGCAAACTGAACTTTTCAAAAGTTCGCTCAACTCTAATAGTAAGTCTTAAAGGGGTAATCCGCTGCTCAGCATTTGGAACAAACTGTTCTGAACGCTGGAGCTGGGAGCTCATGACGTCATAGGCATGCCCCCTCATGACGTCACGCCCCGCACCCTCCATGCAAGTCTATTGGAAGGGGCGTGACATAGACTTGCATTGAGGGGGTGGGGCGTGATGCCATGAGGGGGCGGGGCTATGACGTCACTAGCTCCTGGTGCCGGCTCCGGCGTTTAGAACAGTTTGTTCCAAACGCTGAACAGCGGAGTACCCCTTTAAGTATAGTCACAAGTTCAGTCTAGTCTTAAATTAAGTCTCAAGTCATAAGTTAGTCTAAAGTGTCTCACCCTGCAAGTGCACTGTAGAACAGTGTATATCAAGTACTTTATCTCACTGCTGGGAAGAATTGAAGGAGCCTGTTTGTATCAAGCTGAAAGTTGACAAGTACAGCTGTATGCACATCAGGAATATGGCAGCCGGACCCCATTAATTTTAACGAGCTGAACAGAGCCAGCTAGTGACTTCAGTCGGCTAATTTTTGGACCATATTAGTTTTTGTTGCTAGACTCAAAACTGTAGTCTGCAGTGGTTTCAGTAAGGCAACAAAAAATGATAGGGTCCAAAAATGAGATGGCTGAGGTCACTAGCTGAATCTGTCCGGCTCAGTGACATGAATGATGTGCAACACCGGTCAACTGGGAATACGGACGAAGCCAGTTTTCAAATTCTCTGGCTGCCATATCTCTGAGTCATGATATGAATACATCCTAAGGCTAGTTTTGCATCACTCAACATAGAGCAAACAGTGTAAGTCTATGATGTGACCGGAGGGGGTGTCGCTTACATCTGTTCACGTCAGTTTTTTTGATCTTTCGTTTACGTCCATTTGTCAAACTTAGGATTCTCAGAAGTTGGCCCCAAAAAAAGCAAAAAACACAAAGTTAGGCCTGATCATGTGATCTGCATCTTAGCCACCCAAAAACACACAGGAATACAGAAACTGATGTGAACTGATCAAAAATGTGATGCAAACAGTTTTATGCTTTTTGAGTGATACAGTCCTATCCACCAAGCTACATAAATCCGTATAAACATCCATTAGCCCAATAACAGCCCATGGTAAGTAAATCATACATTTCTTAAAGCCCTTTTACAGTGATTGATCATTTGACAAATGAGCATTTCATGATAATTGGCCCATGTAAAAAGGTCAGTGATAAATAAGCAAACTTGTTTATCAGCTTATTTGAGCTTTGTGCAGCCAATACATTTTCATTATTAGCCATCTATCACCCTATGTAAACAGGGGATGAGCATCTTACAGAGATGAAGTTTAAGGGCCACACAATTAATTGAGCCTTTTAAACATGTAGTAGACATGCACTGATCATATAGATCGGCGCTCATTATCCTCCTTACATCAGCCCATGTAAAAGGGCCTTAATGGAACCTTCCCAGCTGGCACCTACAAAGGCTTTCTAGAAAGCTCAAACCATGGACTATCCCTTAATGGGCACTGAAAACACAATGTGAATTCAGGTAGAAGAAACAGACATGGTCGCAAATCTACAATCTTGTATAATCTAATTGCTTCTCAGCATAATATCAAAAACTAACAGTTTGTTGATATACATTTTTGATCAAAAAGTACAAGCCCACTCGCCTTGTCAAGGCCACCTATTTAGAGTGGGTCCCTAACGTCCCTAGCATAAAATGACATAGCACCGGGCGGCGACCACCACCGCCGCGGCACCAGTGGCAGAGCGGACCCACTGGCAGAGCGGCCCCAATGCCACTCAAACCAGTCTATGGGCCGCACCCCCCCCCACAGACAAGGCGCCACGGCAGCAACGGACGCCGCACAGCACCACACCAGTGTGAACAAGGTGTAACAGCACAAGATTGTAGATGTGCGACCATGTCTGTTTCTTCTACCTGAATTCACATTGTGTTTTCTATCCCCTCCTTTTTTTGTTTGAACATGTGTCTGCACTCTTCCCCACCCCCTCAGCCCAACCCTATATAAGTAGTAGTTAGCTACACAAGGGCCATTTCTTTCCTAGCAGTCTCCCAGTCTGACTGGGAGAGCATGGTAAGTGTGCTGTTACACCTTGTTCACACTGGTGTGGTGCTGTGCGGCATCCGTTGCCACTGTGGCGCCGTGTCTGTGGGGAGGTGCGACCCATAGACTGGTTTGAGTGGCATTGGGGCCGCTCTGGCAGTGGGTCATTACCCCCCCCCCCCCCCCCCCCCCCCGTGGGCACTGGTGTGGCGGCGGTGGTGGTCATCGTCCAGTACTATGCGATTTTATGCTAGGGACATTAGGGACCCACTCTAAATAGGTGGCCTTGACGTGGCGAGTGGGCTTGTACTTTTTGATCAAAAATGTATACTAACAACCTGTTAGTTTTTGATATTATGCTGAGAAGTAATTAGATCATTATACAAGATTGTAGATGTGCGTCCATGTCTGTTTCTTCTACCTGAATCCTTAATTGGCACTGTCAGATACACAACTTTTTATATGTTGGACATCTTGGCAAAACATTAACCCTTCTAATATACATCATAAGGAATTTGTATTTCCTTTTTTATAGAAATCATGGCTTTTAAATCATGGCTTTGTCCAAGCTGAAGCACAGGCATGGCAAAGCCCAGTAAGTGAGGGTGGGCTAGCACTCCTCTGTGTGTCTGAGAGCACAGAGGAGTCCTACCAGACAGGAAAGAGCACAGAGGAGGGCTATCAGACAGGAGAGAGCACAGAGGAGTGCTGTCAGACAGGAGAGAGGACGGAGGAGTGCTATCAGACAGGAGAAAGCACAGAGGAGTCCTATCAGACAGGGGAGAGCACAGAAGAGTCCTATCAGACAGGGGAGAGCACAGAGGAGTAATATCAGACAGGAGAGAGCACAGAGGAGTACTATCAGACAGGAGAGAGCACAGAGGGGTCCTATCAGTCAGGAGAAAGCACAGAGGGGTGCTATCAGACAGGAGAAAGCACAGAGGAGTATTAGTTAAGGGATAGTTAATGTTTTGCCAAGATGTACAACATATAAAAGTTTTTGAATCTGACAGTGCCCATATAAGTATGGGATACAACCTTTTTTTTTTTTTTTTTTTTTTTCCACCTTCCACATTCCAAAACAGTTTAAGGATGTTCACACACTAAAGGAAGAGGAAATATACTGGAGCAGATTTACTAATCCTTTTTTAAAACTTAGCGTAATCTTAGATCAGGAAGTCTGAGGATGTGCCAAATCTATTAAGATAGGTCATGCTGCATGAAAAATTTAGTGCATCTCTAGATATTGTTGTCGGGTGTTATTTTAGCTATTGGGTGGCTCAAAATTTTGGTGCAATTATAGCACAGTGTCACATTTTTAATCATGCCCCATTACATCTAAGATACACCCTTTATTAAGGGTTACTTTTGTAGTCAACTATAAAGTTTTTTCTCCTCTTCAGTTTTCCATTGTATCCCGCATCCACTGGGCGCTCATTACTCATTTTACTGAATTTACTGCAATACTGCCTATGTTTATCTCTTTATCTCAACTGGTAGTGGAGTCAGGGGCTTACCCATTAACAGTGGTGTACCAAGGGGGGTCGGCCTGCCCCAGGTGCCACTCTCAAGGGGGGTGCCAGGGGCGGACTTACCCGCCGCCGCAACTACTGAGGATCTGGGACACTCGTCCCAGATCCCCAACAGACAGTGGTGCGATACACGCACATACAGGAGAAGGTTTCCCCTCTGTGTGATCCACATCTGCAGCTACACAGAGGAGATGTGACCTCTGCCCCCACGCAGCACGCAGTACAGGCGCCTGTGATGTCACTCATTGGGAGGGGAGAAGACACAGGCCCTGCAGTTGAGGAGATCGCTGCGTGGGATATCAGGTGAGCATCCTTTTGTTTTTTTTAGTTTTTTTTTACTCTGCCTATACCTACATGGAAGGAGGGGGTGCTCTGCATAGACCTATGGGAAAGGGAGGGAGAGGGGGGTGCTCTGCATATACCTATGGGAAAGGGAAGGAGAGGGGGCGTGCTCTGCATATACCTATGGGAAAGGGAGGCGGGTGCTCTGCATATACCTATGGGAAAGGGAGGGAGAGGGGGGGAGTGTAGCCCTGCATACACCTATGGGGAAGAGGGGGGGTGTAGCTCTACATATACCTATGGGAAAGAGGGTGGGGTGTAGCTCTGCATATACCTATGGGGAAGAGGGGGGGTGTAGCTCTGCATATACCTATGGGGAATGCCGGGGGTGTAGCTCTGCATATACCTATGGTAAAGAGGGGGGTAGCTCTACATATACCTATGGGAAATAGGGGTGGTAACCCTGCATATACCTATGGGAAAGATGGGGGTTGTAGCTCTGCATATACCTATGGGAAAGAGGGGGGGAGTATAACTCTGCATATACCTATGGGAAAGAGGGGGTAGCTCTGCATATACCTATGGGAAAGAGGGGGTAGCTCTGCATATACCTATGGGAAAGAGGGGGTGGGGGGTGTAGCTCTGCATATACCTATGGGAAAGAGGGGCGTTGTAACCAGTGGCGTCGCTAGGGGGGGGCCAGAGGGGGCCATGGCCCCCCCTAGATCAGGCTGTGCCCCCCCTTGGGCCCCCCAATTTAAAATAAATAGGGATGTCCCAATACATTGATGGCTCCGCCCCCAGCACAGGAGAGGAGGGGCCGAGAGCTGACAGGTCACACAGCAGAGCGGACGCTTCATGTGAGGTGAGTGATGTCCGGTGTCCTCCCTCTCCCCCCTGATCAGCAGTATAACCCAGGGCTGGGTCATGTGTATAGTAGCAGACCAGAGGGGTCACTTTCCCTCCTCCAGTGTCCACAGGCCACCAACAGGCCACATTATCACAACAATTTTTAGGAAAAATCGCGGCAAAAACAGCGCAATTTTTGCCGCGATTTTTCCATAAATTGCTCTGGTAATGTGTCCTGTTGGAGATCTGTGGACACTGGAGGAGGGAAAGTGACCCCTCTGGAAGGACAACATGTGAACACATTAACCCCTCATTAACCCCTCAAGGATACATTCACATGAACAGGATCTGCTGCATATTTTTGCTTTGTGCAGCTGATTTTGCAACCCATTAGCTTCAATAGGTAGCAAAATCAGCTGCAGAAAATATACAGCAGATCCTGTACGTGTGAGCGTATCGTAAGGGCTCATTCAGGGGTGGATCCACAGTGTATTTTATGCTGCAGATCCACCGACAATGGACCCTACAGTGCTGCCTCCATCTGTGCCTGCTCATAATGGCAATCCTCCACTACGAGCAGACACGCTTTTGATGTGTATACTCGCGCACATCATGGCCGCTCCTGCTCTCTGAGCTAGGTCGAGAGCAGCCGCGAGGTGTGCGAGTATACACATCAAAGCTTGTCTGCTCGTAGCGGAGGATTGCCGTTATGATCAGCACAGATGGAGGCAGCACGGTAGGGCCCATTTTCGGGGGATCCGCTGCGTAAAATATGCTGGGGATCCGTCCGTGTAAATGAGACCTAAGGACACAAGGCGTATGTGTACGCACAGTGCCTGCTCCCACTGTGTTGTATAAATCATTAGCTAGAACCCTCGGCTAATGCCAGACATCCCCAATCAGGCTGACGTCCGACATTAACACTTTAGATGCCGCTATCAAAGTTGATGGTAGTGTCCAAAAGTTTTAACGCCTTAAGGACCGAGCGTTTTTCCGTTTTTGCACTTTTGTTTTTTCCTCCTCACCTTTTAAAAATCATAACCCTTTCAATTTTGCACCTAAAAATCCATATGATGGCTTATTTTTTGCGCCACCAATTCTACTTTATAATGACATCAGTCATTTACCCAAAAATCTACGGCAAAAATGGGAAAAAAAATCATTGTGTGTATATATATATATATGTGTATGTATGTATATATATGCATATATATATATATATATATATATATATATATATATAATACATACAAGCACACACGTTTTAAAATTGCCCCCCCCACTTTTGTCACTGGCCCCCCATGTGCCCCCCCTAAATATGAATGCTGGAGACGCCACTGGTTGTAACTCTGCATATACCTATGGGAAAGAGGGGGGTGTAATTCTGCATATACCTATGGGAAAGAGGGGGTTACCTGGCTACCTACCTACCTGCCCTTTTACTGTGCCGGACACCAAGGAGGGCATTATTACAGTTTGTGGGCCTATAGATGGGAAGATTGTGTAGAGGAGGGGAGGGCACTGATAAAATGCAAAGTCTGACATGTTTTTCCTGCAAATGTTAAGAGATTCACATGGTGGTCTTATCCGGACGGAGAAGAAAAGGAAAGAGGACGCCGCTGATCAGAAAAGACGTAATTGTGAGTCCCAAAATGTAACTGTAATCGCTTATATGGTATACACATCCTGTGTACAGCTGATATCTACCGCCATATGGTCCTGTATATACTTTTATTGTATACAGATTCTTTATAGTATACTGGTATGTGTATAGTGGTTTTATTCAGTACAATATGGCGGTATTATCCAGTTATTGTGTGGTGGTATATATTTACTCCTTGTATACCAGTATTATTGGTCATGGAAATTTACCTACGTTAAAGTGTTTCTTACATATATACATTTTAATTTATTGTGTGTGGGATTTGAGTGGAATAGGAGCGTGGTAGAAGATTGACAAGCTGCAGAGCCTAGCAGGGGCCCTTGCCTTTTTTTTGGTCCAGGGGCCCCGATTGTTGTCAGTCCGCACCTGGGGGGAGGGGAGGGAGGGGGTGTAATTAAGGGGGGGGGGTGCGTGTGTGTGTGTGTGTGAAGGGTGCCAAACAAAGGGTCCGCCCCGGGTGCCAAATGCTCTAGGTACACCCCTGCCCATTAATCCCTGATATATTGTAATTATAAAAGAAAACAAAAACAATAAAAAAAAAAACACTTATGGTTTTCTTGGGCAAGTTGGTACAAAGTGAACTTATTATTACAAAGCTTCCTTTGACAATGGCAAGAAAGACAGGATAAGAAAAGCTTATATAGCGTCATTTCCTCTCCCCCACTTCCCATTACAGTATAATCTTCTGTAGCTCAACAATAGATGTTACTTCGAAGGGAGCACAATAAAATTGCTTTGATGTACACAACTACTAGAACAATATTTCTCCACTGTATTTTATTATGTGCATTAATATGATCATCTTGTGTAGTGTATAGAATGTTTTACGTTTATCAATACAATGGGCTCTCTGTTACTGAGCTTGACACTGCTTCTGCTGAAATACATTTGTTTTGTGATAACATATGCAGGCAGAGTATAACAAATAATGACAGCTCTCTAGTGTAGATAACTCTATTAAATCTGCTATATTCAATACAATAATGTATTATACGCTTTATGAAGTAGCATTCTAATAATGTGGTGATAGTTTTCCGAATTTTACTTTTTTGTATATTATTTTCTTTTCTTAAATATTTATTTTTTCTGCTTGTGAATGCATCATAATAACTTTTTACTGTAATTGGTCAAGGTCAAACAAAATTTTATTAAGTAGTTATAAATTTAGTTTGTAAACGCATATTACTAGCAGAAACTCCTACATTCACTGCATTTGGAAAGTCTTCAGACCCCTTCACTTTTTTCACATGTTGCAGACTCATGCCAAAAAGGAAAAACTAAAATATTACATTGACATAATATTCAGACCCTTTACTCAGTACTAAGTTGCAGTACCTTTCCGGTGATTACAGTAAAGACTTCAAGTCTTTTTGGGTACTATACAAGGTTTGCACATCTGGACTTGAGGCTCTGGCAGGTTGGACTGTTGACAGACACCCATTTTTAGGTCTCTCCTGAAATGTTCAATTGAGTTCAAGTGAGAGCTGTGGCTCAGCCATTCAAGGACATTCACAGAGTTGTCTCTAAGCCACTCCACTGTTTAGTCGTGTGCTAAGTGTTGTTGCCTTGTTTGAATGTGAATGTTCTAGGGCTAGGTTTTGTCATGAATAAAACCTTGGTTGTATACCTTTTTTCAAAGGAGTATAGTTTTAGGGTTAGATTTCTTCATTGTTCGTTGCACCATTTAGCTTTCCCTTAGTCTCACTGCCCCAGCCACTGAAAAACATTACCACAGCATGATCGTGCCACCACCATGCTTCACCATATTGGATGAAATCGGACAAGGTGATGATGAGCAGTGCCTGGTTTTCTCCAGATATGATAAAGACAGTACATTCAAGATCCCATTTTCTCATATTATTTTTCTTCCTTAGCATTGTGTGTGGACAATGTGAGTGGTCTTGTCAGTGATTATCAGTCTTCCCTTTATACAGAGATTGTTGTCTATCAGTGAGTAAGACCACTAGACTCCTAAGCCCAGGAATATAAATAAAAAAAATGCAATTTTTAATGATTCTTTCTTTTTCTATAAAACTGTATATTAATTGTTACATTATGCGCTCTGGCCGCACTCGCTGGCCATGAGTGCATGGTCCCGTTACCTGCTGCTGCCGGCAGGGCTGGGACTCACATCGAGCCCCAGTCTGTCACTCACCTGGTGCTTCTCCTGCCCCCGCCTCTGCCTCTCTGCTCCGGTGCACATGTTCCCGTCCCCTACGGCGCGCGCACCGGAGCTTTAAGATTTAAAGGGCCAGTGCGCTCATTTAGTGTAATTCCCCTGTGGCTCATTGATAAATTCCTCCACCCTCCTCACTTCCCTGCCGGATCTTTGTTGCCTTGTGCCTGTGAGAAAGCATTCCTGAGTATTGTCTTGCCATGTATCTGATCCTTTGCTCTGTGATTTGACCTTGCTCCTCTGCCGCCTGCCTACTTACCTCCTGCTACGTCCTGACTATGCTACTGTGCCTCCTGCCTTGAATTTCTGTTATCCTGACTATGAACTGCCTCATCCCTCCTGTGCCTTGCATCTCCTCAGCCGCCTGTGTGGTCGAGCCTTGCCAGGGGTAGCGATCTGGGTGCCGCCTGCTGCAGCAAGTCCATCCCGCTTTGCGGCACGCTCCTGTGAAAACCAGTGTCCCCTTAGACTCTGCTCCCTGGTACGGTCCGAGTCATCTGCCACACAGGTCCAGCCGATCCACATCCACCAGAGTTCCTGTCTTCTGAAACGTGAGTGTTACATTAATCTATGCAGCAAATAACTTGTAGTAAGCTACTAACAGATTAGACTGCATGTTCAACATAACAGGTTTAATTTCCCTTCTTCTTGACCTAATCCCGTTCCATGATGTACACTTACACTAGTAGGGTCAGGGAGTATGGCACAGGCGCGGGAGGCAAGCCTACTTCACACCTGGTGAATGTCAATTGCTATCTGCAGCTGATACCCAACGGTAATGACCAAAATCAGAGATCACCAACTGTTTAAATGCGATCAATAGTGATCAAGGTTTTGGTGCGCATTCCTGGTGTATAAATGCTAATGCAATCGTAGGGTGCCGATAAGTTGTCAGAACAGCTGAAGGCCTGTACTAGGACTCTGGGACCTGGCCTGCAGTAGTAGAGGGTATGCATTGCATTGATGTATATATGCAATCAAAATATTGATTGTAAAAGACCACTAGGAGTTTAAAAAAAGAGTTTAAAAAAATCCCCCTCTAAAAAAATTCAAATCCCCCCTTGTAAAATAACTGTAAAATAATTAAACAGATTTGGTATTGCTGCTTGTGGAATTGCTTAAACTATTAAATAATCACATTCTTGATCCCACATGGTCAACAGCGTAAATGCAAAAAATTCCATCCCTTTCCATAAAAAATAAAAAAAAAGTCATCAAAAATGGAGCTCTAGGCAAAAGCAATACTGATAAACACTACAGATCTTGGTGCAAAAAAAAAAAGAGCCCTCTCATTGCTCCATATGCCAAAAAATAGCTATCACGCCCCCTCCCGTCGGCTTGCATTGAGGGGCGGAGCGTGACGTCACACAGGGGCGGAGGCATGACGTCACACGCCACCGGCGCTGTAGTCGCCCGTAATCAGACCCGGAGCAAATACGCTCCGGGGACTGATTACAAACGGGGTGCCGCGTGCATGATCGCGGGCGTCCCCAGCTCCCGTGATCAGGCATCTTATCCCCTATCCTTTGGATAGGGGATAAGATGTGTAAGCACCGGAGAACCCCTTTAAATATGCAGTTTGTTTTCATGTACACTATAAAACCTAAAAGATGCATGCCCATGCTTTATAGGGGTACTCCGCTGCTCAGCATTTGTAACAAAATGTTCTGAAAGCTTAGAGCTGAGAACATACTGCATTGTGGTAGTAGCTTAAATAATAAACATAGCACATAACACTGAAGTATAGGAAACCTGTTCTTGTATATGAAATTTAACTTGAAACTTTATGTAAAAAAAAAAAAAAAAAGGGAAAAACACCCAAGTAAACAATGTATTATTATTTATGTTAAAATTAAGCTTCCATAATAAATTATGCATTATAGCAATTCCATATAACGCTACATAGTGGGAATGTCATAGGTCAGTAGTAAGAAGTCACAATAGAGCTGAAATATACCCACAGCTCCTCTTTGCTTGTAGAGAAATGAACTATGTTTAAGGATGCATGGAGGTCAAGGGATAAGGGGCACTCTAGTGAGACACAAGCTGTGTGCTGTAGTAATGAAATATATAAATTTGCTACATTCCCTCGGCAGTCTTAGTTGATCTGTTCACTCAGAAATAAAAACAAGCCAACTTTATAAATAATATCACTATGTCTTACGGCTTGCAAATAAAAAGGGTAAAAAGCCATATCTGTAGGAAGAATTGTGAGATATAGGGTAATTTAACTTTGCCAAAAGGGAATTGGCACAAAGAACCATCTGATGTGAATCTTCTCTGAAGTTTAATATACCGTATTTTTCACACTTTAAGATGCACCCGACCAGAAGACGCACCTAGGTTTTAGAGGAGGAGAACAAGAAAAAAAATATTCTGAACCAAACGGCTACTAAAATATTTAATAAACTATAACAGAATAATTATTCAAACCCTGACATGTGCTCCCAACCTATGATGCCCCTCTGACATGTGCTACCCACATATAATGCCCCCCTGACATGTGCTCCTGACCTATGATGCCCCCCTGACATGTGCTACCCACATATAATGCCCCCCCCCCTGACATGTTCTCCTCACATAGAGCAGATCCTGGCTTGCGGCATTGCTTAGCATTGATTCCTGGCATACATTGTGACATATTCTAATGTGCTTATCCCAGGACCCCCACCTTCTTTTTTTTTTTTTCTCTGGACTCCAATCTTATGTAATTTTATGATTGATTTGGCTATTTATTGAAAGGGATCTTATTGCATTTTCTATTTGTGCCCTGCTTGCGCTAGTTGTTTGGGGTTCTTGTAGGTACTATGACAGTGGTGGTTCAAGGGGGGATAGCTGATGGAGCGGGAGCTGTCAGACGCTGTTCCATTCTTGCAGAATGTGCACCACGAGACGTAATCTCCGGGCTCCGGCGCAATGATGTCACGTCATTGCGCCAGCCTGCCGTGGATGATGTCCCGTGGCGCACACTCTGCAAGAATGCAACAGCGCCTGATAAAGGTGAGGGGATACCGGATGGTGCAGCGGGAACTGTTAGCTCTAGTACGGACTATTCCCCCGCTGCCCCCCCCCCTGGATCCGCCACTGCAGCAGCCTCCTCCCTGCACATTGGCACACACATATTCGCTCCATAAGACGCACAGACATTTCCTTCCCACTTTGGGGGGAGAAAAAGTGCGTCTTATGGAGCTAAAAATATGGTAAACTTCTAGAGCAGTGATGCTAAACTGAAAGCCGAGGGGCCAAATGTGGCCCTCAAGTGCCTGATGCTCAACCAGGAATAACAGAAGAGATCCTATTTTTTTTTGTTAGGTGGCACTGTGCCAACTTCGGCATGTTCATAAGTTGTGTTGTGTTTATGAATATAAATATTTGTGTTTTTTTATTTTTTTTGCTGTGTGTGGGATCTGTTTAAAAGATAACAGTGACATAGGGGGACATTTATCATTGGCTTTACACCAGTTCAATGTTCTAAATGTCCCTGTAAATTTTGCGCTATTGCATTTTTTGAGCAATCTTTTTGCGCACTTTTCAGTAGAACATCTTTCAAAGTCGTCTACTGTTTGGTACACCTTACCTCACTTTATGCAGTGGAGCTGTGTTTATTATTTGTGCAAATTAAATTTAGAAGCCTAATTTTTTTGCGCAAACCTACACCATCTAATAGGACATGTACAAAAGTGTGATGCTAGAGCACAAAGCTTAACCCCTTAAGGACGCAGGACGTAAATGTACGTCCTGGTGAGGTGGTACTTAACGCACCAGGACGTACATTTACGTCCTGTGCATAACCGCGGGCATCGGAGCGATGCCCGTGTCATGCGCGGCTGATCCCGGCTGCTGATCGCAGCCAGGGACCCGCCGGCAATGGCCGACGCCCGCGATCTCGCGGGCGTCCGCCATTAACCCCTCAGGTGCCGAGATCAATACAGATCCCGGCATCTGCGGCAGTGCGCGATTTGAATGAATGATCGGATCGCCCGCAGCGCTGCTGCGGGGATCCGATCATTCATAACGCCGCACGGAGGTCCCCTCTCCTTCCTCCGTCTGGCTCCCGGCGTCTCCTGCTCTGGTCTGTGATCGAGCAGACCAGAGCAGAAGATCGCCGATAATACTGATCTGTTCTATGTCCTATACATAGAACAGATCAGTATTAGCAATCATGGTATTGCTATGAATAGTGGGGACTATTCAAGTGTAAAAAAAAATGTAAAAAAATGTAAAAGTAACAGTAAAAAAAAGTGAAAAATCCCCTCCCCCAATAAAAAAGTAAAACATCCGTTTTTTCCTATTTTACCCCCAAAAAGCGTAAATTTTTTTTATAGACATATTTGGTATCACCGCGTGCGTAAATGTCCGAACTATTAAAATAAAATGTTAATGATCCCGTACGGTGAACGGCGTGAACGAAAAAAAAAAAGGCCCAAATTCCTACTTTTTTAATACATTTTATTAAAAAAAAATTATAAAAAATTAATTAAAAGTTTTTTATATGCAAATGTGGTATCAAAAAAAAGTACAGATCATGGCGCAAAAAAATGAGCCCCCATACCGCCGCTTATACGGAAAAATAAAAAAGTTAGAGGTCATCAAAATAAAGGGATTATAAACGTACTAATTTGGTTAAAAAGTTTGTGATTTTTTTTAAGCGCAACAATAATATAAAAGTATATAATAATGGGTATCATTTTAATCGTATTGACCCTCATAATAAAGAACACACATCATTTTTACCATAAATTGTACGGCGTGAAAACGAAACCTTCCAAAATTAGCAAAATTTCGTTTTAATTTCCCCACAAAAATAGTGTTTTTTGGTTGCGTCCTACATTTTATGATATAATGAGGGATGTCATTACAAAGGACAACTGGTCGCGCAAGAAACAAGCCCTCATACTAGTCTGTGGATGAAAATATAAAAGAGTTATGATTTTTAGAAGGCGAGGAGGAAAAAATTAAAACGTAAAAATTTTATTGTCTGAGTCCTTAAGGCCAAAATGGGCTGAGTCCTTAAGGGGTTAAACCAATCTCTGCAGCCCACTGGTTTCTATACTTGAGCAAAATGTATCAAGTCCTGTGCAGCTTTTTAGTAAATTTTGAGCAACTGTGCAAACAATACACCAAGCAAAAAGGGGGGTAGAATCTATTCTACCTTACACCGATATTGATAAATGTCCCCATTGATCCCAAATGTATAAAATAAATAACACACAAACAAGGAAATAGTATAAAATATTTTTTTTTGCAAATACTTCACAATTTCATACAGTAGAGTACCTCACAAACAAGTGAAACAAGTGATTGCAAGTTTTAATACTTTTTTATTGAATAAAAAAAAAGAAAAGAAACACTTTATTAATTTATTAATGTAAAATTAAAGTTACATTATATTGCACCCCTTTTCCACTCACTCATCCCTCTCCCTTGGTTCCTGATGGTTTCTGATTTGACAGTTACCCTCCTGGTACAATTTGTGTAGAGCATTTTGTGTTTTTAAATGTTTTTGTTATGCTCCAGATTCTATCCAATTGCAGTTTTCAAATATATCCTATTTCTTATAATTCTAAACCTGTTTTTAGTTAAATAAAATATGCAGAGAAAGTATCATACAGAAATACAGTAAATATCAGTCACAAAAAACATTGCTTTAAAAACCCAAAACTAAATAAAACCATACACATGTGTCACTACCCCTTTACTCAGTCGTGGCTGAATGTTATGTGTGGCTCATTGATGGAATGAAGTAACACATTTGAGGCTCCCACAATTTGACCACAACTGCTGTAGAGGCTTATCAAGAAACACCAAAGACCAAGAAGGTCTACAACTGCCTGTAACTAGAACCAGCCTGACTTATATCTGTTATTAATTCACAAGATACATTTTCAGCATTTACAAATTATTTGTATTTAAGATTTGACAATTCTTATTATTAAACTGCCACAAATTATTTTGCATTGATACAGTTGAATAACTGGCATTAATGTTGTTTAACACAAATTAAGTAAGGCAGCTGGGCACCAACGGGGCCAATTATACAGAGCCATTGACACTTGGCAGCATGAGGAGTGAGCAGTTAATCAGGCGTGTATGTGGATATGAGGCATCCTCCGAGTCACTGGGTTCACACTAAAGAGTGTCCCAGTTGACTAGTATTAGTATTAGAAATAATGTTCGCACAATTAAGTTTTTTTCCCCGGCTTGCTTTCTTTTCAACCATCTCACTTTGTGTCGGCATTGTCCTTTTTTGACCTTAAACATTATCCCCTGTCTGTTTTATTCACTAGGGACTCCAGCAAGTTAACATGCATGTTATTACAATACACAAGGGGTTACGTAACAAGCAGTGAAATGTTCTTCCATTGTGACCAACCACTGTTCCACTTCCTATAACTTGCCACCTGACGGTCGATATTCCTTGATGTTTTGTGTAGCTGTTGCAGGATATTTAAGCACAACATGTTAATACCGCCTCGCTTGGCATTACTAAGATGTTCTAAATCAGAGAAAATAAGAAGCATATGTTTTCAGCTATGCCACCCGTTTCCTGATTATCCCCTTATTTATATAGTCTGTTTTAGTCTAATAACTACAATCAAACCTTTAACATTGTAAAAGTCTTAAACTGTATTGAGTATTTGACGTTCTCTAAATTAACCACCAGTTGCAGTACTGGCACCAGTAAAAGGTTGGCAGACCTTCTAGACAAGTGACGTGAAAGTAATAAGGGATTGCTTTGAATAAGGACATCTGTCTTATGTACTAGATAGCAGATAACCTTCTGAAAATGCTATATTGACTGAAAGGGGTGCTTTGTATTTATCCCACTTATGCCAGCCATACACTTTTTAGTTGCATTTGTATGACTGAGCGCTGTCGCTACTCAAAGTTACTCAAAGCTGAGCAGCATGTGACTTGAATAGAGAGGAAAGAAGAAGCCACTGCCAGGCACTTTTTGGTGTTTCTTGGTATCTTATCTTCACTATAAATAGAGGGATCAGACATGTTGAAACCCAATTGTCTGATCCTCCTTTCCCCTGACCCTCTACCTTCAGGGGATAGTTAAGAAACCTATATGGGAAGCAGGGGAGTAGCTAGAAATCAGAGCCCCAATGCGAAAAATTGTCCTGCATCTCCCTATCCCTCAACGACCCGCTTCCCCAATCCCTGACGAACCCCTTACCCAGCCTCGACTGTGCAAAGATAATGACTTACAGGCAGGGCCGGAATGGGACAAAAAATAGGCTCGGCATGTTAAAATAAGCAGCCTATTTTTATGGTGGAGGTCTGACTGCTTAGACCCCCACCAATCACCTTGGTTCAAGTGGCTCTTCAGCTGTTATAAAGCTACAAGTCCCATTGTGTCTGGAGATCCTCAGACATTATGGAAGTTGTTGTTTTGCTAGAGAGCTACATTGGGTCAGACAAAACACACAGTGATATCAGTGACCTGAGTGACATCTCTGTTGTCTTTTCTTTCTCCTCTTGTCTGGGCACCAGGTCTTCTTCCAGCTCCATCTTCTCTGTAGAGTCTGATGCCTGAACATCATTGATTTCTCAGCTTGTCAGCAGATCAGGATTCTTTATATAAAGACATTAATCATTATTGTCACGGATCGGCAGGCTGGAGGTGGATCCTCTGTGTCAGAGAGGGTTTGGCGAGGACCGTGTCGGTGGACCGGTTCTAAGTAGCTACTGGTTTTCACCAGAGCCCGCCGCAAAGCGGGATGGTCTTGCAGCGGCGGTAGCAACCAGGTCGTATCCACCGGCAACGGCTCAACCTCTCTGACTGCTGAGATAGGCATGGTACAAGGGATAAGGCAAGAGCAAGGTCGGACGTAGCAGAAGGTCAGGGCAGGCAGCAAGGATCGTAGTCAGGGGCAACGGCAGGAGGTCTGGAACACGGGCTAGGAACACACAAGGGAACGCTTTCACTAGGCACAAGGGCAACAAGATCCGGCAAGGGAGTGCAGGGGAAGTGAGGTATAAGTAGGGAGTGCACAGGTGGAAACTAATCAAGGTAATTGGGAAGATTGGGCCAGGCACCATCATTGGTGCACTGGCCCTTTAAATCTAGAGAGCTGGCGCGCGCGCGCCCTAGAGAGCGGAGCCGCGCGCGCCAGAGCATGACAGCCGGGGACCGGGACAGGTAAGTGACTTGGGACGCGATTCGCAAGCGGGCGCGTCCCGCTGTGCGAATCGCATCCCCGACGGCCATGACAGTGCAGCGCTCCCGGTCAGCGGGACCGACCGGGGCGCTGCAGGGAGAGAGACGCCGTGAGCGCTCCGGGGAGGAGCGGGGACCCGGAGCGCTCGGCGTAACAATTATAATCCTGCCAAATACTGTGTCCCCTGAAGATAATATTGCCAGAAACTATGCCCCCTGAATATAATACTGCCAACCACTGTACCCCCTGAATATAATACTACCACCCACTGTACCCTCTAAATATATTATTGCCACACACTGTAACCCCTGAATATAATACTGCTATACACTGTAACCCCTGAGTAAAATACTGCCACAAACAGTATTCTCAGAAAATAACCCTGCCATACACTGTACCCTCCAAATATAACCCTACCACACAATGTTCCCATAATAATAATATTGTCACACAGTGTTTCTTCTTAGTCCAACTGAATCCAACTCCTGCACTGTCCTTCTCCACACCCATATATCCTTCTCCTGGCTTCTCTGTCCAAATCCCCCCCCCCCCCCCAGCCAACCTAAGTCTTTACCCAAGTCATTACCTCATACACTGCCACCCACAACCCCCCTGGCACCCTATCCTCATTCTCCTCCTCATCACCTCATACATCGCCATCCAGCTCCCCCCCACACCCCATCCTCACTATCCCCATCACCTCATACACCACGACCCAGTCCAACCCCCCCCCAGCACCCCATCCTCAGTCTCCTCTCAATTCAATCCCCCCTGCACCCCATTCTCAGTCTCCTCATCACCTTATACACCACCACCCAGTCCAACCATCAGTCTCCTGATCACCTTATACACCACCAACCAGTCCAACCATCCCCCCTGCACCCCATCCTCAGTCTCCTCATCATTCAATCCCCCTGCACTACATTCTCAGTCTCCTCATTGTTAGGTACCCCCACCACACCCCCATCCATGGTCTCCTCATCAATCCATCACATCCCACCCCCTGCTCATCAATGAATAACCCCCCCACACACACCCACACACCATCCTCGGTCTCCTCATCAATCAATCTAACCCCCGCTCCCCCATCCCCCATCCATGGTCTCCTCATGAATTTATCACTTCCAGCACCCCCCTTCGGCAGCTCATCCCATGTCTCCTCACCTTTCCGGAGATCACTGCAACAATGTGGCTGCACCTACCACTGCCTCTGCCTGGTATCGATATAACAGGGTCAGAGGCAGGGAGGCGTCAGGGGCTTGGCGCAGACGTGCATGCGTACCTGCGCGGGGCACATCTATTCCCATCAGCCCCTGATAAGGATAGATGTGATAGAGTAAGCTGCTCAGCCTGGGAGGTCATGAAATTGTGGCAACCCAACCTGTAGAGATGCAGTTTCAAGTACAGGAGAAATACCTTTCTATCATCAGGCACTGCTTTCTTCAATAGTTAGGAAAGGAGTCTTCAAATCATTGGTCACGGGATAGTCAGGAGCTTTCCACACACATTAGAGGGTTAGCCATCCTGCTGAATTTGGTACGTTTGGGCAATATTAGTTCCCCGATAGCCCATGTTTTTTGGGCAGACTAATTTTTTGGAGTCAAATTTTTGGGAGTTTACATGTAGTTGGGAAATTGACCTGGTAATGAACAAAAACAATCTAGCCAAATATACACTGCTCAAAAAAATTAAAGGGAAAATGTGAACAACACAATGTAACTCCAAGTCAATAACACTTCTGTGAAATTGCACTGTCCACTCAGGAAGCAACACTGATTGACAATCAATTTCACATGCTGTTGTGCAAATGGAACAACGAACAGGTGAAAATTATATTCAATTAGCAAGACACCCCCAATAAAGGAATGGTTCTGCAGGTTGTGACCACAGACCACTTCTCAGTTCCTATGCTTCCTGGCTGATGTTTTGCTCACTTTTTAATGCTGGCGGTGCTTTCACTCTAGTGGTAGCATGAGAAGGAGTCTACAACCCACGCAAGTGGCTCAGGTAGTGCAGCTCATCTAGGATGACACATCAATGCGAGCTGTGGCAGGAAGGTTTGCTGTGTCTGTCAGCGTAGTGTCCAGGGCATGGAGGCACTCCCAGGAGACAGACCAGTACATTAGGAGATGTGGCGGAGGCCGCAGCAGGACCGCTACCTCCGCCATTGTGCAAGGAGGAGCACTGCCAGAGCCCTGCAAAATGACCTCCAGCTGGCCACAAATGTGCATGTGTCCACTCAAACTGTCAGAAACAGACTCCATGAGGGTGGTATGAGGGCCCTACGTCCACAGGTGGGGGTTGTGCTTACAGCCCAACACCGTGCAGGACGTTTTGCATTTGCCAGAGAAGACCAAGATTGGCAAATATACCACTGGCGCCCTGTGCTATTCACAGATGAAAGCAGGTTCACACTGAGCACATGTGACAGACGTGGCAGAGTCTGGAGATGCCTTGGAGAACGTTCTGCTGCCTGCAACATCATCCAGCATGACCGGTTTGGCGGTGGGTCAGTAATGGTGTGGGGTGGCATTTCTTTGGGGGGCCGCAGAGCCCTCCATGTGCTTGCCATAGGTAAGCCTTACTTCCATTAGGTACCGAGATGAGATCCACAGACCCCTTGTGAGACCATATGCTGGTGCGGTTGGCCCTGGGTTCCTCCTAATGCAAGACAATGCTAGACCTCATGTGGCTGGAGTGTGTCAGCTGTTCCTGCAAGAGGAAGGCATTGATGCTATGGACTGGCCCACCCGTTCCCCAGACCTGAATCCGATTGAGCACATCTGGGACATCATGTTTCACTCCATCCACCAATGCCACGTTGCACCACAGACTGTCCAGGAGTTGACGGATGCTTTTGTCCAGGTCTGGGAGGACATCTCTCAGGAGACCATTCACCACCTCATCAGGAGCATACCCAGGCATTGTAAGGAGATCATACGGGAACATGGAGGCCACACACACTACTGATCCTCATTTTGACTTGTTTTAAGGACATTACATCAAAGATGGATCAGCCTGTAGTGTGGTTTTCCACTTTGATTTTGAGTGTGACTCCATATCTAGACCTCCATGGGTTGATAAATTTGATTTCCATTGTTAATTTTTGTGGGATTTTGTTGTTAGCACATTCAACTATGTAAAGATGAAAGTATTTAATGCGATTAGGTAATTCATTCAGATCTAGGAAGTGTTATCTTAGTGTTCCCTTTATTTTTCTAAGCAGTGTACAATTTCCACAAGGAAATTATGCACAGATGCTGCATGCAGCTGCCTTCCATTGAGCTCTATGGGATTCCACTGCTTTGTTCACACGCTGGCAGTTTTGTGACAGGACTTCCGACAATAAATTTTATTCAGGCAAAAGTTTGGACCCATCAATAGGATAGTGATTATGCGGCAAATGTGAATAATTTCTGATCCTTGCAGGAAGAGGGCAGTTCCACTGTGGAAATTTAGCTAGGAAATTCCTTGATTAATTTCCATAGCATGAACATACCCTTAGAATCAGAATTAAACAGTCAAGCTTGTTCAATAACTAAGAAGTTGGAACACTATATATATATATATATAAATATATATATATATATATATATATATATATATATATATAGTACCAAGAGTTCACATAAGCAGGGGTAGGCCATTTCAAGTCATCAGGTACTTTTGCAATAGCAAATGTGGTTTCGATAATTGTTTTTTATAAATGTAAAAACATGTTGTATGACACTCTGTGGCTAAATACACTTTCCCAGTAAAACACACACACAATTTTGCAGCATGGTGATTGGAAATGTGCTACACTAACACTGCATGCGAACTCTAGCACTAACATCTCCACGAAGTTCACTCCCAGTACTTATGAAAATAATTTCAGACTATTCAAACTTTAGTTATTATAAAGTGAACTATAGTAAATCAGTTATTTTACCTATAAAAATGGAAAAAGAACAAAAACAGGAACTGAAGGTGCAATACACTCTAAAATGGGCCACAGATAGTATCACTTATCTAGGTATAAACATTTCCCCTGATTTATCTTGCCTACCCCTCTTAAATTTGGATCCATTTATATTTAATAGAAAGGAGGATTTTGAATCAACTAAAATATTGGTGGCATAATCAACAACATAAATTATGGGTTTCAATAGAGGCAAATCAGTTGAAAATACCAACCAATGTAGCCCTTTTGATTTTAGCTATTTCACAATCTTTGATTACCACCAATATCCCTACAATTGTAACGGGTATTTAAATATGGAAAAGCATATTAAGTAAAGGTACAATAAACCTTACAAACTACTCTGATACCCCGTTTGGAACTGTACAATATCTACTCCCACACACTAATCTTGAAGAGTGGGGAAGATGAGGTATTGAGAAATTAGCAGATATTAGTGAACAAGATACTTTAATTCCATTCACTGATATATGTTCTAAATTTAGTATATCACCAAAAGATTTTTTTAATATTTACAGTTAAGACATCTTGTAACCTCTCTCAAATGGTGTAAAAAAACAAACATGTAACCCTAATAAAGTTTATTTTCAAAATAAAGAACGCACTGAAAAGGGGACATCAGAAGCATATGCCCACTTAATATTGTTTAAAACTTTACGTTCCCATTATTTCCAATTAAAATGGGAAGAAGATCTTGCTCAGTTATACACAAGAGGAATGGGAGTTTGTGTTTGATTTACCCTTCAGAGTCTCTCATTGTAACAACCATTTAGATATATCTAGAATGATACTATATAGATGGCATTGGGTCCCACTAAGCTTAAACCGATTCTCATCGGAAGCTTCAAAATACTGTTGGCGATGTAACACTGAAGTAGGTTCCTTTCGTCATATATATGGTGGGACTGTGGTGAAATCCAAAAATTCTGGAACCAGGTCTTTGCATCAATTCTTAAGATTACTTGACTATATAATTGGGGAGTGGCACTATTATCTCTAATTACAACCATTTTGCCGGCCCCAGAATTGGCAGTAATAACACATATTTTGTTTGTGGCATGTACCAAAATAGCCAAGAAATGGAAATCAGAGATTATCCCAAACATTATTGAGTTAGAAAATATTGTCCATAGTAATTATAAGATGAAGGGTTTGATAATAAAGAACTTTCCATATAATAAAATATATGAACAAAACTGGAGACTACGGAAATTATAGAGATGCAAGTTGGGCTGCAATGATTGATCTAGATAGATGCGGGTACACCCGCTTACCTCTGGTCAAAAGATGGGAATAGTAGTTATGAAAGAGATTATATCAATGGGAGTGCGAATGTTTTGTTGTTTTGTGTTTTGCTTTGTTTCTTCCTTTGTGTGATTTATGTTTATTATGTTTGTATTATTTGTATCTGTTATTTTCTGTGATAAAAATAATAAAAGAGAATAGAAAAATTAAAATAAAAACATTTTAAGGAATGAACTCTGACAATACATAAAATAAAAGAAAACCATTCAAAAAAAAGTCATGTATATACTATATACAGTACAAAAAATGGGACCGATAAAAGTTACAGATCACGACACCAAAAATTAGCACTTATACAGCCCTGTATTCGGAAAAATTAGAAAGTTATAGGAGTCATAATAGGGTCATTTAAAACATACTAATTTGTTAAAAAGTTTGAGTTTTTTAAAAAGTAGTACAGTAATAGTAAAGCAAGTAAACATGGATATCATTTTAATCGACTCACAGAATAAAGAGAACATGTCAGTTTTACAATAAAGTGCACTGAGTAAAAACAAAACCCTCCAAAAGTTGCAAAATTGCAGGCGTCTGTTGCATGCGCTCCTCTCAGAGAGTCAGGCTTCTGGGCACACACTTATGCCCTATCCTGTCGATAGGATTTACCGTATATACTCGAGTATAAGCCGACCCGAGTATAAGCCGAGACCCCTAATTTCAACCCAAAATCCCAGGAAAAGTTATTGACTCGAGTATAAGCCTAGGGTGGGAAATACCTCATCCCCCCCTGTCATCATCCAGACCCGTCATTAACATCCTCATCATCCCCTTGTCATCATCCCACACATCCCCCCTTCATCATCCCCTTGTCATCATCCCACACATCCCCTTATCATCCCACACATCCCCCCTTCATCATCCCCTTGTCATCATCCCACACATCCCCTTATCATCCCACACATCCCCCCTTCATCATCCCCTTGTCATCATCCCACACATCCCCCCTTCATCATCCCCTTGTCATCATCCCACACATCCCCTTATCCCACACATCCCCCCTTCATCATCCCCTTGTCATCATCCCACACATCCCCTTATCATCCCACACATCCCCCCTTCATCATCCCCTTGTAATCATCCCACCCCCCCCCTTCATCATCCCCACCCCCCTTCATCATCCCCACACCCCCCCCCCTTCATCATCCTCTTCTCATCATTCGCCCTCAGTGGTCTTCAACCTGCGGACCTCCAGAGGTTTCAAAACTACAACTCCCAGCAAGCCCGGGCAGCCATCGGCTGTCCGGACTTGCTGGGAGTTGTAGTTTTGAAACCTCCGGAGGTCCGCAGGTTGAAGACCACTGCGGCCTTCAACATCATCCAGCCCCCTCTCACCCCCTTTAGTTCTGAGTACTCACCTCCGCTCGGCGCTGGTCCGGTCCTGCAGGGCTGTCCGGTAAGGAGGTGGTCCGGTGAGGAGGTGGTCCGGGCTGCTATCTTCACCGGGGGCGCCTCTTCTCCGCGCTTCCGGCCCGGAATAGAGCCGTTGCCTTAACAACGACGCATCTGCGTCGTTGTCAAGGCAACGTGACTATTCTGAGGCCGGGCCCGAAGCGCTTAGAAGAGGCCTCCCCGGTGAAGATAGCAGCCCGGACCACCTCCTCACCGGACCACCTCCTTACCGGACAGCCCTGCAGGACCGGACCAGCGCCGAGCGGAGGTGAGTACTCAGAACTAAAGGGGGTGAGAGGGGGCTGGATGATGTTGAAGGCCGCAGTGGTCTTCAACCTGCGGACCTCCGGAGGTTTCAAAACTACAACTCCCAGCAAGCCCGGACAGCCGATGGCTGCCCTGGCTTGCTGGGAGTTGTAGTTTTGAAACCTCTGGAAGTCCGCAGGTTGAAGACCACTGCGGGTGGGGGAGTTCACTCGAGTATAAGCCGAGGGGGGTGTTTTCAGCACGAAAAATCGTGCTGAAAAACTCGGCTTATACTCGAGTATATACGGTAAGTTGCTTTTTGTCCTACTACTCCTTTAAGGCAGGTCAACTCACATAGTCTATTGATCTAAATGAGATCTGACTTATATCAGGAGAGGACTGAGAACATGGCACTTAGGGCAATGTCCGAGGTAGGCCATAAAACTAGAAATGCAAGGAATAATGGAACTTTGAATGCATTTTGTTCCCCTTATCTAATGTATCATATTGGTCTGATTAGCTAGAAATGGTCAAAAATCTCTACATGTAAATACTTCTTTATATTCGGAAGTCTAACTTTAGACTTCTACACACCTTTATGTTCCAGGATGTTGAGATATAAGAAGCTGTTTGGTAGGGTGTCTTTTAGTTACTTTAGCTGAGCTTGTGCAGTTCAGACAATGTGATAAACTGTGTTTTTCATCCTCTGAAAAACTAAGTGGCAGCTCTGAAGAGTCTTGCAAAATTTATCTCCTTGGCTTATTCAAATATGGGGAAAGAAAAACTAGGCATAAAATGTGAGATCACCGCACAGTGTTGCATAACTCAGCTTCATGTATTAACTGGAATACAAACTTACAATTATGTAGTAAAACCAGCATATCTTTCTTATTTTGGATGCTAAATAGTTCCAATTTAACCTCTTCTTATTTTAATTCTTCTTTTTAAGTTCAGTCAATCTCATCTTTGTTGGGTGAAAGACTGGAAAAGTCAGCTCTTAACCTTTTACAATATAAGCAGCTGCAGTCTTACCGGGAATAGTCTTTTTGGAACAAATAAAATATAGGCCAAAATGACTGTTTTAAAGTGTATGACCCTTACAAGAATACCTGCAATTAATCTCCAAGCAGAAGTTGTGTGCATCCTGAAAGCTGTCACCTCATTGGTTTGTGTGTTAAATTTACGGTTGCACGGGGAGTGCTGGAAGGCAGAATATTCAGAGACTTTCTTTACAAAAGGCCTTAGTACTGTCTTAGCAATTAATCATTTCTTGTGCTGGTATCTTTAATGTTACTTGGTGTTTAATAGGAACCTCATTGCTTTCCTCTATAAAAGATTTTGTTGGGATTTCTTCAGAAATAAGATTAAAGGTCATACTGTACTTCAGAAGTTTTCTGTTTTCTTGTGGTATCAGAGTATGGATAACAGGTTAAAACTAAGTTTTTTTTTTTTTTTTTTTTTTTTTTTTTCTTTTTTTTTTTTACAGTCTTTATATTAGATATAAATAGGCGTCATTAGTCATTTACCTAACTTTATATACCAGAGAATATTAGCAAATGGTACACATTTATATGATAGATGCAATTAATTAAAACACAAGAAGAGGTAAAATGTATTCTGGCTGTACACTAAAGATTGACTAAAACAAGGCTACACCATTTTGGTTAATATACTGTCATATATTCCAAAGTGAGTGTCACCTGATTACTTCTTAGTTGTTCATACTAATATCTGACTTACATTTGGAGCCTAAAATATTTCTTAGGATTCTGTAAAGTTGGCTTATTTACCACCCACGTTCAGCAATTGAGATTTTACTGTCATTAAGTAGCTTGCAAATGGAATATATAAACTAACAATATTTTATTGAAACATAATTACACTCCCGTACAAAGGTCATATGTGGTGCCACAGGTGGAATGTGGGTGAAATGTACAGTGCGTGACGCAAGGGCACCGTTAACCTACACAGTCTGTGGTTAAGATAGTTCTCCTGAGCCAAGCAAGGGGACAATGATGACACTGATGCAAGGGCACCGTTAACATACATGGTCCGAGGTTAAGATAGTTCTCCTGGGCCAAGCAAGGGGTCAATGATGACAGTAAAGATAGTTATTGGTAACCTTGCATAAATGAGGCAGGAATTGTTGTTAAAATCCTCAATGTACAGACTTGTGGGGAGGGGAGTACAGAATGAACCTGGGAAGCCTGTCGCCTTGCTGAGACATGTAGTAGCTAAAACCACATATTTGAGATGAATGACAGCCCTCGCTGAATTTAGGGCCTTGGTACTGGAGCTTTGTGCATGCCATCGGGCTTTGACTTTCACCTGAGTGATGGGGTTTTCCTGAGATTGGCGTGGCTGCAGATTTGAGTTTTCTTCTCCTTAAGCCTCCTCTGACTTCTTCACACACTTCTCCACACTGTTGCTGACTATACCTCAGCAAGGACTAGCTTAAGCCAGACTGACCAACTCCTTCCCCTACACTATATAGGGACAATGTTGGGTGGCTTCCATTGGGGCATCAGGGTCACCTGGGTCACTCTGCAGCATTCCCTTAAAAAGACAGTACATCATTTAACACAACATCCCATAGTGCAACATAACAAAAATATAAGATGGAGTATTGGGCCCATAACAGTAACAGCAGGGATGCCTGAGGCAAACTTTAGCCCACAGGATGACATCCTGTACTTGGACACCGCAAATATGTGATGAAACGCGTGTTGGAATGGTGCTATCCCTGTACCTGCCATACAAACCTGCACTTGCCTGTTAGGTTGGTATAATATGTTTTTTTATTTTCCTTTTTGCAGCTATAGTCAGGCACTTCATGCATATGGCACTTTATTGAGAAAGCAGCCTGTATCAGATGCATGTTACTAATCCCACTATATATATTATGTTGCCTTCTGTTTTGTTATAATTATTGTCATGTTGGATATATGACCATGCCTTCTAAATACTCTAAGTGCAGGCCTTGGTGATATCACCCTATTTTTTTTATGTATCTATTCCTCCTTTTTATTGTATGTATTATTTAAACATAAAAACAATGACCCAATACCAACACTGAATATCAATGAATAACTGTGAAATGTAAATATTTAGATCTTCATTGTATTTTCTAACAAGGTTCTTGGCCCCTTGAGGACATGCGCCGTAAATGTATGGCGTTACAGCGAGTAACTTTGCGCACAGTGCCGTACATTTACAGTGCGTCTATGAAGCGAGCGTAAGAGCTGCGCTCGTTTCATGCACACTGGGTCCCGGTGGCTGTCAGCAGCTGAGGACCTGCTGGTAATGGTGGACATTAGCGATCACACCGATGTTTACCATTAAAGGGGTACTGCACTGGAAAACATCAACTGGTGCCAGAAAGTTAAACAGATTTGTAAATGACTTCTATTTAAAAATTGTAATCCTTCCAGCACTTATCAGCTGCTGTATGTTCCAGAGGAAGTTCTTTTCTTTTTAAATGTCCTTTTCGTCTGACCACAGTGCCCTCTGCTGACACGTCTGTCCATTTTAGGAACTGTCCAGAGTAGGAGCAAATCCCCATAGGAAACCTATCCTGCTCCGGGCAGTTCCTAAAATGGACAGAGTTGTCAGCAGAGAGCACTGTGGTCAGACAGAAAGGAAATTCAAAAAGAAAAAACTTCCTGTGGAGCATATAGCAACTGATAAGTACTAGAAGGATTAAGATTTTTTTTTATAGAAGTAATTTACAAATCTGTTTAACTTTCTGGCACCAGTTTATTTAATAAAAAATGTTTTCCAGGGGAATTCCCCTTTAACCCCTCAGATGCTGTAATCAATACAGATCATGGCATCTGCGACAGTCAAGAACTTGAAATAGCCAAGATGGTAAACGGAGGTCCCCTCACCTGCCTCTCCCCATCCTCACAGCCTCTTCTCCTCTGCCCTAAAATCAAGCAAACCAGATAAGTAGATCGTGGATAACACTGATCAGTGCTATGCATATGCTGATGATTGCTATAAATAGTCCCATATGGGGACTAAAAGAAGTGTAAAATAAATGTAAATAAAATTAAAAAAAATTGAAAATGCCCCTTCCCATAATAAACATTTAAATCCCCATTTTAATCAAAAAAGAGTAAAAAATGACAAATAATAAACATATTTGGCATTGCCAGGTGTGTAAATGTCCAAACTATAAAATTATAATGTTAATGATCCTGTACGGTTAAGGCTAGGTTTCCACTTTTTTTTTTCTGGCAGTTTTTGGAAAACTGCCACTGCAGTTTTTGAGCCAAAGTCAGAAGTGGATCCGTAAGGGAGGAGAAGTCTAAGTCCTTCCTTTATATGTCCCATTCCTGTTCAATACACTTCTGGCTTTGGCTAAAAAACTGCAGTGGCAGTTTTCCCAAAACTGCCAGAAAAAAAACCAAGTGGAAACCTAGCCTTACAGCATAAAAATAAAAAAAAAGGTCACAGAGCAAAGGATCAGATAAACAGAAAGGCAATAACAGGAATGCTTTCGCTCAGGCTCAAGGCAATAAAGATCTGGCAGGGAATTGACTAGGGTGGAGGCATTTATCAATGAACCACAGCTGAATTCCACTAATGAGCACACTGGCCCTTTAAATCTTAAAGCTCTGGCGCACACGTGTCCTAGGGGACGGGGGCACGCACGCCCGAGCAGAGAGGCAGAGGTGGGGGAAGGAGAAACACCCAGTGAGTGACGGACTGGGGCTTGCATTCCGCGATGCAAGTCCCTGCCCTGTCGGCAGCAGCAGGTAATGGGACCATGCGCTCAAGGCCAGTGTGTGCGGCCAGAGCGCATAACATAACAGATTTTTTTTAAAGCAGTACAATAATAGCAAAGCATGTAATCATAGGTATCCTCTTAATCCTATTGACCCACAGAATAAAGAAAACATGTCATTTTTACCAATAAGTGTACAGTGTGAAAACAAAAGCCCCCCCAAATTAGCAAAAATTAGATTTTCATAAACATTTCCTTACACAAAAAAAAATATTTTGGGGGGGTTTACTATACATTTAATGGTAAAAAGAGAGATGTCATTACAAAGTCATTACAAAAAGCAAGCTCTCATATAGGTCTGTAAATGGAAATGTAAAAGAGCTATGGATTTAAGAAGGTGAGGAGGAAAAAAACGAAAACGCAATAATAAAATTGGCCTGGTCCATAAGGCCAAAATGGTCTGTGTCCTTAAGGGGTTAATGTTATAGCCTACAGTTGTAGAAATAATAACAAGCAAATAACAACCAAGTAAAAATGGCAAAGCTATTTTTGAAATTAGCACTTTTTTTTTTATCAGTCAGACACAAATGGTTTATATGCTATCTGCAAAGGGCATCACAAAAAGTATGTAGTATGGTAGTGATAATTGTATATGATCACTTCCCATATAACCTGTATGTTACATCACTGCCATGTTAACTTGCATATTGGAGTATTGAAAAAGTCTTATTTTTGAAAATGTTCCCTATGCAAGTGAGATTTTTTTTTTTTTATCAGTATGCTTATAGGACACCATTGATAGAGTACGGCCACATATGCTCAAAATACTCTGGATTTCTACTACATATTTTGGGGTGAATTCTGTAAATTGAAACAAAAGCAATATGTTGAATAATCTGCAGGATCAGCAGCCTATTCATAAATTCTGTGAGTTCACCTGCATTACTGTTTAGTGTATTACATTGCCATAACAGCATACACTGGGGTCTCACAATTGTGTAAGGATTGAATATTTGCATATTGCAATGAGTGATTAATTGGTCACAATTGCAGCTTGCCGAACTTTTGAACTTTGCCAGGCAACAGCGCCATTACAGGAGAAGGGATGAGCAACACAAGGCAATTTGTCGCCAGAATGCATGATAAGTTCAGAAAGTAACATTGAAATTACATTAAGGTCAGCACCCCAAAAAAGCCCTTTTAAGGGCTCAAATATCAGTCCGTGTGTCTTATAACAGCTGGAGGCACCCTGGTTGGGAGGGAACCGCTGGTTAAAAGGGGTTCTCCAGTGTAAAACTTAAGTTCCTTCAAGCAACTAACTACAGTATTAAAAGGGTATAAGTTCAGTCCGTGTGTCTTGCAGCTGCTGGAGGCACCCTGGTTGGGGACCTCTGCTTAAAAGGGGAACTCTGCTAGCAACCTTTTTTGCTCATTGTCACTCAAGTGCCAATGACATTTGGTGTGACAGTTGTTAAAAAAAAAACAAAAAACTTTTTTGGCTGTGAAATAAAACCAGTCAGTTCATGTCACAGTTGTGAGTTTTTTTTTTTTTTTGCCTGCAGGGCTAATTGTATCACCCTAGTGCAAATCACATTTGGTGTGACAGTTGTTCAAATAAAAAAAATATATATACAATTTATGGCTGTGAAATAAAACCAGTCAGTTAATGCCACAGTTGTGAGTTTTTTTTACCCGCAGGGCTAATTGTTTCACCCTAGTGCAAATCACATTTGGTGTGACAATTGTGCAAATAAAAAATAAAAATACCTTTTTTGGCTGTCAAATAAAACCAGTCAGTTCACATCACGGTTGGGAGTTTTTGGGCCTGCTGGGCTCATTGTCCCACTAGTGCAAATCATATGTGGGTTGACAGTTGTGTAAATTAGAAAAAAAAACTTTTTTGGCTGTGAAATAAAATCAGTCACTTCATTTCACACTTGGGAGTCTTTTGGCCCTTAGGGCTCATTGTCACACTAGTGCAAATCATCTTTGGGGTGACCGACCATAGTGTAAATTTGAAGAAAAAAAAACAACTTTTTTGGCTGTGAAATAAAACCAGTCAGTTCACTTCACACTTGGGAGTTTTTGGGCCTGCTGGGCTCATTGTCACACTAGTGCAAATCATTTTTGGGGTGACCGTAGTGTAAATAAAAAAAAAAAAAAACTTTTTTGGCTGTGAAATAGAATCAGTCAGTTCACTTCATACTTGGGAGTTTTTGGGCATGCTGGGCTCATTGTCACACTAGTGCAAATCATGTGGTATGACAGTTGTGTAAATAAAAAAAAAATACAATTTTGACTGTAATAGATTGAATAGCAGTTAGTTGTCTGCAAGCGTGTGTGTCAGGCCTACAGCGTCTACTCTACGTCTACGTCTGTCAAGGACATGTTTGAGTGTAAGATGCCAATATCACAAGGTCACCCCCTAGCCCGGCGTCTGACAGCTGGCTTGTCTGAACTCATAGCCCGCCAGCTTTTAAAAAATGAATTAAAAGAAATTTAAAAAAATGTAAAAAATTATTTTTTTAAATAGCAAAATTATTTTTTTTTTAGCTATTGGGACACCACAGTGGAAGTTACCAGGCCAAAATTTCTTTGCACAAAAGGCAGTCCCCAACTGGTACTCGATTGTGCAACAGTAAGTAATCACATGTCTTGCACACAGTGTTGGGGCAAGGGTCCATCTGACCACTGATACCTGGTCTGCAAAGCATGGTCAGGGCAGGTATATCACCTACACTGTGCATTGGGTGTACCTGGTTAGGCTGTGCAGGGTTTCCGCGGTGGATTTTGAATGAAGACGGGCCTCTTGAAGCTGACTGGTCACTCGCTGATGGATTTTATGGGGGCGACCAATCAGGAGCTGTCATAGGAAAAAGTCGGTGAGGGGATGTCATCAAAACATGAGCATGGGGATGGTAGGCTTAACTCTGATTGGCTGTTCGGGATGTCGAGTGAGCCAATCATAGAGGGGACGTATGAGTTCAGGTTGCAAGTCTTTGCCGCTGGTGGCGGCAGGATGTCTTTCAAATCTTTCAGCCAATTGTTGCTGGGCAGGTCCGGGCGGCGACCAATCAGGTTAAAGACGTATAGTTCCTCTTTGGGGGATTCCTAGAGACATTGGCGGCAAATCTTTTTTGAAGAATTCGACCAATCACTGCTGGGCAGGTCTGGGCGGCGACCAATCAAGGATGAGATGTGTATTTCCTCTTTGGAGAACTGCAAGAGGCATCGGCGGCAACTCTTTTTTTTTAAGAATCCGACCAATCATGTTCCGTCTGGGTAAGGTGGCGACCAAGGATGACTTGCATGACTTATCTGCCACCAACTATGGTTCAAGCCACAATGTTTTAGGGCACTTTCTGGCTGGGGAACAAACAGAAATTTTTCTGGCTGCTGCTACAGCAGCAGCGGCAACAATACCAAATTTTTCAGCCATGTGTACATGCCTAATTTTTCTGGTCTCTGCTGACATCTCTGTCCATCATGCCAGTGAGGCGCTTGATTTGCGACAGCCCAGCACGTTGGAATTCAACACTCCTAATGTTCGACCGCCTGCTCCAACAAGAAAAAGCCGTTAAGGAATATTTGTATGACCGGGGTGCTAGGACATCATCTGCGGTGCTGCGTCCTTTTGAGGAGGTGACAAACCGAAGGCACCATCAGCAACATCATACATTTGTTTTCCTCCTGGAGCGTGCCCTGCGAAGAGTGCTGGATCAGGCAGTAGATGAGCGTGAAGAGGAAGAGTTGTGGTCACCATCACCACTAGAAACAGCCTTATCAGCATCGCTTGCTGGACCTGCGACAATGCTGGAAGAGGATTGTGAGGAAGAGGAGTCATAGGAGGAATGTGACTTTGAAGAGGAGGAGGAAGACCAACCACAACAGGCATCCCAGGGTGCTCATTGTCACCTATCTGGTTCCCGTGGTGTTGTGCGTGGCTGGGGGGAAGAAGATGATACCTTCCCTGACATCACTGAGGACGAGGAACAGGACATGAGTAGCTCGGCATCCAACCTTGAGCAAATGGGGTCTTTCATGCTGTCATGCCTGTTGAGGGACCTTTTTATTTTGAAAAGGATTTCTTTGTGCTTTTCACCGTCCTGCATTATAGAGTCTTCTGGACTTTATGATAATTTAAACTTGAATTTTCAAGATTACTAACCATTACACAAAGGAACGCTTGTTGCGTGTGATTTTTTTAACTTAAATTTTCAAAAGTAATATACAGAGAGGGAAGAACTCTGTTTCTTTATTTGATGAAAATTTTTATTTAGAAAATAATTTCTTTGTGTGTTTCTCCGTCCTGCATTATAGAGTCTTCTGGACTCTTGGATATGCTCTTGTTCTTATATTTCAGCCATGTGTACATGCCTAATTTTTCTGGCCTCTGGTGCTGCACTTTTTCTGCTGCTGCAATTTTTCTGGCCGCTGCTTTCATCTTGATTTGATGAAAAATTTTATTTGGAAAAGGATTTTTCTGTGATTTTCACCGTCCTGCATCATAGTCTTTGTTACGCCGAGCGCTCCGGGTCCCTGCTCCTCCCCGAAGCGCTCGCAGCGTTTCTCTCCCTGCAGCGCCCTGGTCAGACCCGCTGACCGGGAGCGCTGCACTGACATTGCCGGCGGGGATGCGATTCGCATAGCGGGACGCGCCTGCTCGCGAATCGCATCCCAAGTCACTCACCTGTCCCGGTCCCCGGCTGTCATGTTCTGGCGCGCGCGGCTCCGCTCTCTAGGGCGCGCGCGCGCCAGCTCTCTGAGATTTAAAGGGCCAGTGCACCAATGATTGGTGCCTGGCCCAATCACCCTAATTAGTTTCCACCTGCTCCCTGGCTATATTACATCACTTCCCCTGCACTTCCTTGCCGGATCTTGTTGCCTTAGTGCCTAGAGAAAGCTTCCTTCTGTGTTTACCATTACTGTATTCCTGACCTCCTGCTATTACCATTGACTACGAACCTTGCCGCCTGCCCCGACCTTCTGCTACGTCTGTCCTTGCTCTTGTCTACTCCCTTGTACCGCGCCTATCTCAGCAGTCAGAGAGGTTGAGCCGTTGCCAGTGGATACGACCTGGTTGCTACCGCCGCTGCAAGACCATCCCGCTTTGCGGCGGGCTCTGGTGAATACCAGTAGCAACTTAGAACCGGTCCACCGACACGGTCCACGCCAATCCCTCTCTGGCACAGAGGATCCACCTCCAGCCTGCCGAATCGTGACAGTCTTCTGGACTTTCTGATAATTTAAACTTTAATTTTCCAGAGTACTAACCATTACACCAAGAAACGCTTGTTGCGTGTGATTTTTTAACTTAAATTTTCTAAAATAAAATACAGAGAGGGGATGAACTGTTTCTTTATTTGATAAAAATGTTTATTTAGAAAAGAATTTGTGTGTTTCTCTGTCCTGCATTATAGAGTCTTCTGGACTCTTGGATATGCGCTTGTTCTTATTTTTCAGCCATGTGTACATGCCTAATTTTTCTGGCCTCTGGTGCTGCACTTTTTATGCTGCCGCAATTTTTCTGGGCGCTGCTACAGCTGCGTCTGCAACAATACCAAATTTTTGAGCCATGTGTACATGCTTAATTTTCTGGTACTCTCTGCTGGCATTTCTGTCCATTTTAGCACCCATGCATATTAGATGTATGGTAAGGGTAGCATGGTGGCTCAGAGGTTAGCACTGCTGACTTGCAGCGCTGGGGCCTTGGGTTCAAATCCCACTATGTGCTGCCTAAAGGGGGGCTCTAACTATGTGATGCCTAAGGGGGATCTATGTCCTGCCTAAAGGGGGGATCTAACTATGTGATGCCTAAAGGGGGCTAAAGCATGTTATTCCAAAGAATTTAGGAATAATAGGTGATTTTATGCCCTTTATGGATTAAAACCAGACTCTGCATCAACTATGTAATTTTCTATGGGAGTTTTGCCCTGGATCCCCCTCCAGCACGCCACAGTCCAGGTATTAGTCCCCTTGAAACAACTTTTAAATCACTATTGTGGCCAGAAAGAGTCCTTGTGGGTTTTAAAATTCGCCTGCCCATTGAAGTCAATGGTGGTTTGCCCGGTTCGCGAACATTTGCGGAAGTTCGCGTTCGACGTTCGTGGCTAGTGTGAATGGCACAGCCTGCAGCTCGCAGCAGCATGGGGAGACCATAGGGCCTCACAATCTCTAAGGTTTAAAGATTTTTTTTTTTTTTTTTTGAATTGAAGATTTATGGTAGCTAGTGCTACCATGAAAATGTGTAGGTAATGTCCCAGGCCCAGCAGAATCAGTAAACCATATAGTGGCTGAATGGCACAGCCTGGAGTTGGCGGAAGCATGAGTAGAAAATACAGTGGCTGAATGGGACAGCCTGGAGGTGGATGAAGTATGAGGAGATCATATAGTGGCTTAATGGCACAGCCTGGAGTTGGCGGCAGCATGAGTAGAACATATAGTGGCTGAATGGCCCAGCCTGGAGTTGGCGGCAGCCTGAGTAGAACATATAGTGGCTGAATGGCACAGCCTGGAGTTGACGGCATGAGGAGACCATATAGTGGCTGAATGGCATAGCATTGAGTTGGCTGAAGCATGAGGAGACCATATAGTGGCTGAATGGCACAGCCTGGAGTTGGCAGAAGCATGATGAGATGATATAGTGGCTGAATGAGTTGTCAGCAGCAGCATCAGGAGTCCTGAAAGTGACCCGGTGACAGAGTGGTGCGATGGGGAGCAATACCTGATGAAGGTGGGTGAAAAAAGGTCTGATGCGGAGTAATGTTTGTAACTGGGGAGCAGCGCTGTTTGGCACTATCCATATCTGGTTCAGGTTCTGCTAGAGGTTTACCTGCTGATGAGTTGCTTCACTATGCGAGTTAAGAAAGGTACTCTTTAGCAACTGTAGACTCAGGATGTTGCTGGTGGAGCTGGTACTGCTCCTGCCACCCCCCTCCCCCCAGCAGCCATGGCAGTGGAAGGTGAGCGCAGAGGGCCCCTCGAGTCAGACTTGCGAGAGGATGGATGATGGCGCTGATAGGCATCAGTCAACTGACTACGTAGGATGTCTCTGTAGTTGGTCAGTTTGTCCTCCCTCTCAGTGGGTGTAAAAAAGGCCCTCATTTTGTGTCGGTAGTGAGGGTCCAACAAGGTAGAGAGCCAGAAGTCCTCCCGCTGGCGAATGGTGACAATTCGGCAGTCACTACACAAGCAAGTGAGCATGCATCGTGCCATTTGTGCAAGTGACTTGGAGGGACTCCCTGCATACTGCCACGGTGTGTCTGGGTCCTCTGTGTCTCCTTCCTTATACCCTCTAGATCCTCGGGCTGTTCCTGCTCTCCTGTCAGATGACTAGAAAATCCGCCCATTTGGCAAAACCTAATCTGTGCTCCACTGTGCCCCTCCTCCTCCAGTTCAGCCCTCACAGGGCTCATGTGGCCGTGAGATGTGGGCGCCACGTGTCCAGTGCCCTGACCAGCCATTGTTTCCAACACGTGTTGTAGGAAATGAAGCAGTGGAATAATGTCGTTCATCCAATAATCCTGGTGACTTACTAATAATGTGGCTTACTCAAATTGCAGGTGTCACGTATGAGTTGCCACTGTTTGACATTGAAGTTACACAGGGGAGTTCCCCTATCCGTTTGGATCATCAAGAAATCGGTGATGGCTTTTCTCTGTTCGTATAGTCGGTCCAACATATGGAGGGTGGAATTCCAATGTCTGGCCAAGCCACAAAGCAGGCTATTTTAGGGGATACTATTCTGACACTGCAGCTCAAGGAACACTTCAGGAACTTGACAACCAGATTGAAAACGTGTGCCATGCAGGGCGCATGGCTTAGCCTTCCCTGTGGCAGTGCAGACAATATGTTCTTCCCGTTGTCAGTCCCCATGGTTCCCATTTCCAGTTTTGGTGGAGTAAGCCATGCTCCGATTTCTTTATGAATGACTTTTAGCAGTTCCTCCCCTGTGTAACTCTGTTCACCAAGGCAAACCATGTGAAAAACGGTGTGACACCGCCGTGCCCTGCACACATGGTATTCTGAAAGGGCACTGAGACATGTCTGGGCAGTGGAGGCTGAGGACACTGTGTAGGATGAGGAGGCGGAGTCGCACACTGTCACCGGACCAACGACCTGAGAGCATGGAGGAGTTAGCGTCGTGATGTGTCCAAGTTGGTGTTGTGGCTGTGCAGGAACCACATTCACCCAGTCAGCCATAATGAACATGTATTTTTCCTGACCATAGTCACATCTCCAGACGTCGGAGCTGCCGTGCACTTTGGTACACACAGACAGGCTCAAGGACTGGACCACCTTCTCTTCCACAAACTTGTGCAGGGCTGGTACTGCCTTCTTTACAAAGAAATGATGGCTTGGGACTCTCCACCTCGCCGCGGTACAAGCCATCAGTTCTCTGAAAGGTGCAGAGTCCACCACTTGAAAAGAGAGGGACAACAGCACCAGCAACTTAAACAGGAGCACATTCAGCTTCTGCGCCGTTGGATGAGTGGGCGCATACTGTTGTCTCTTGGACATGGCTTTGCAGATGGATTGCTGGCGGAATGACTGACTAAAAGTAGGAGGAGCAGGAGTATCTGGAGCGACAGAAGGAGGGTATGACACACAGCTCCCTTCGGCTGAGGTGGTGGAGCCTTGGTTGGCTGAAAGAGGGAGCGGCGTGCTACTGGGTGATGCAGCAGGCTGGACCACTACATCGGTGCCACGGTTCTCCCAGGCCACTTTATGGTGGCACAGCATATGTTGACGCAGGGCCATGGTGCCAACATTGGGACTGTGGTTGCGCTTCACCTTCTGCCGACGTATCTTGCATGTGGCTGTGTTAAACTCCTCCGGATGCTTGATGAAAAACTGCCACACCTCCAAGTAGCTGATTTTCCCACCAACAGTTCGCACTTATTAACTGCTATTACCGCCATCTTCAGGAACCCCTGTTGCACTACCTCCTGAGAAGGTAGGCTGCCGCTAAGCAGGTGGTCTCCCCTGGGAATTGGGTTGCTGGTCGAGACACGACTGATACCCGGAGCTCATGCCTCTGAGCTCATGCCTCTCGCCGTGACTCCTACTGCCACTGACTCCTAGTCTGCTGTGACCTCTGCCTGCGTCTGATGAATTCAGGCCTCTGCCACTCCTCTGTGTATGTTCTGGCACTTCTCTGCCTGACATACTTAGTGTATATATGAAGGGAGTACAATGCGCTTCACTGTGCTTAAAACATTTGTCTAGAACAGCAGCAGGTGTGTACTTTTGGCTGTCCTTTCACAGTATCTAGGCCCTTGACAGATTAACAGGTACAAAATAGTACACTATTTAGATGTACACTATGTAGGTATGTGGCATGCACTTATGAGGGCAGAAAAATGCGCTACAGTACGCTTAAACATATAGGAGTAAAACACCAGCTGGTGATTACCTTTTCCTGGACTTTCACAGTATCTAGGCCCTTGACAGATTAACGGGTACAAAATAGTACACTACTTAGATGTAGGTATGTGTTGTACTTATGAGGGCAGAAAAATGCACTACAGACGCTTAAAAACATATTTTTGCACAACACCAGCAGTACATAACAGTACTGCAGCCCACAGTCGCTGTGTACTAAACCCAAAATTGCACTGTCTCATAGACTATTAGGAATGGACTGCTGGGTATGTATTATACCATCTACAGACTAGTATAACCAGCAAACCATTTGTCGTGGAACAAAGAGGGCAGAAAATATGCTCTACAGTACGCTTAAAAAAACGTATTGGAGTAAAACACCAGCCGGTGATTACTTTTGCCTGGACTTTCACAGTATCTAGGCTCTGACTGATTAACAGGTACAAAATAGTACACTACTTAGATGTACGTATGTGGTATGCACTTATGAGGGCAGAAAAATGCGGTACAGTACGCTTAATACACAGATTTTTGCACAACACCAGCAGTACACAACAGTGCTGCAGCACACAGTGGCCTTGTACTAAATCCAAAATTGCACTCTCTTCAAAGACTATTAGGAATAGACTGCTAGGTATTATACCGTATACAGACTATTATAACCAGCAGACCATTTTTTGTGGAACAAAGACACAAAAGTGCGCTAAAAAAGTATTCCTCCATCCTCTGCTAAGGTTTATGAAGTTGAGGCAGCTTGTTCAAATGTATGAGACAATACACAGCTCTCTGTACCGCTCTGTAATATAATGCTGTAGAAAGTGACTGGGAGGTTAATGACTGCAGTAAAAAACAAAATTCAGAGAAAAAAGCACTGCCCTCTGTCCATCAGAACCCTGATGCGACTAGGAGGTGAAACGCCGCTGGAAAAAGCTTTTCTGTGTGACACACACACACACACAGGCTGTCGGTCTTATCTCTCTGTAGTGTAATGAATGAAGTGACTAGCCAGAATATTGCTGCCGATTATATTGGGCTTTGACATGACTGGCTACTGATAGGCTGCATCCTGCATGTGATTAAGGGTCATTACGCCTACCCTCCTTCCCGCCTTGCCTTTCCAGAGTTCCTTGCCCCATGTCCTCACATGTGGATCTGCCATTTTTGATGCCCTTGAGCC
Source organism: Hyla sarda (assembly GCF_029499605.1). NCBI lineage: Eukaryota > Metazoa > Chordata > Amphibia > Anura > Hylidae > Hyla > Hyla sarda. The sequence goes on along the minus strand of NC_079195.1, from coordinate 137,005,709 downwards.
TGGACCGTACTAAATGGAGTTTAATGAAGCGATTTGCGTGATAGAATCGGGGCAATATTCGCATTTGTTGCAAATCAAATTTTCCATGAAATTTGTAACGAATTTGGCTTCGTCAGCTTTGATTCGCTCATCTCTAACTACAATTACCACTGCCTGCTGTCCTGTTCACTAAGCGTACTTCCGCTTAAGTGTCCTGTTTCCTGTTTAATTTAAAGTCTGTGTCAAGCAAGTCACACATCCTATTGCAAGTAACATCTCTTCTGAGAAAGATCTGTGCTGCACTCTATGAGATCTTGCATGGAGTTTGAAAGGTTTTCACCCGAAAGGTTGTCTCCAATTCACACTGTGAGGGCACCATGAATCAAGCTTCAACTCCAAGAGGGAGTATCTACTAGCCAGAGCAAAAAATCTGAACAAGGGCCTCCACTAATCTTTTCAATGACCTATGGTTAGACTAAATGCTATGTGGCTGACATGTTACTTTCGCGTACACCCTGCATATTGGGTATTGTGATTCAAATCTGTGAGTAAAAGTTGCAAAAGTATTTGAAATTAAATAGTTTTAAAGAGACAGCGTTATACCTGGAAATGCATTGTTAACTTTGTTTTTCCTATACTTCACACCACTAAGACAGCTTATTTGACAAAAGAGCACTTGGCTTCACAAGGGGATTATCAGTTTAGGAACACCTCCCTGCAATGTGGCATCACCATCTTCATTCCCAAAGGACTACTACTCCCAGACAGACTGCACTACCATCTTCCTTTTGTACAAAATTTTTTGGTTTTCCCCCATCTGATTGATATGCAGCTCTACTTTTAATCCTGCATATAAAGTTACATATGCATATTTATACATCTTATTTTGCATATTTTATCAAACAAATAGCTCTAATACAAATGATAGACATGCAAATTTTCTGATATTGAACTGATGTTAAGTGCACAGGGATAGCTGTAACATCTTCACAGATCACTAACCACGCATTCAGTTATGCTCTGCAGTCAAGTGTTCAGTAATTGTAATCACTTCACTGTGCATTGTGCATTGGAGGGTTTTTAATTAAATGCACTATGTTCCTCATGCTCATGATTTAATAAAGTTATACATACAATTTCTTTCTAAATGAAATATTATCCACTGTAGTCCCGTAGGTCAAAAAAGAACATTCTGCTTGACTTCAGTTCATTAATATCTATGGTGTGTATATATATATATATATATATATATATATATATATATATATATACACACACACACCAATCGGTCATAACATTAAAATTGCTTACAGGGTAAGTGAATAACCGTGGTTATCAAATAACAATAGTGCCTGTCATGAGGTGGGGCATATTAGGCTATTATTAACTAGACAGTACTTGAAGGAATTTACAAAGGTCCAAATTGTGATAGCTAGATGACTAGGTCATAGTGTCTCTAAAATGACAGGGTGCATGCACATTACGTTTTTGCTATACAGTTCCCATATCAGTTTAAAAAAAAAAAAAACGGATTGACCAAAATCGGACCAAACCGTATAGAAACGTGTGCACCAAAATCAATCCTTTTACGTTTTCAAACTGTATATAGGTAGAAAAAGGAAGTGCGGTTTTCTCAGGTTGCATCCATTTTTTAAGAAAAAAAAAATATATGGTTGAAAATGTTCTCCCTATTTTTCAAGAAAGTTTGCCTTGTTTCTTTGAAATCCCTAGGAAAGGGACGTGGCTTGCCTTTCTAGGTTGGAGTGAGAGAAGAGACCAGTGTGTTTTTGTGCCTTGTTCTTTTTCTTACATTTTGTCTATTTCTACCATGATTATTACACCAATTTTACGTATGCAGCTGCTGTAGTTGTGGGAGAGGAAGCGTAAAATATGGCGTTTGGCCCGTCGTTACTGGGTTCACCCAATTAATGACCTTAGGTCATGGCATGGAGCATTTCCCATTTTGCATGCTCAGAAACATGGGTATCCAGATAAATTCCAGACTACCTACGGATGTCTCCTCAGACCTTTGATCTGCTCTTGGATCTAGTTCGGGAAGACATCACATTTCAAGATACGAGGTTTCGACTAGCAGTGTCTCTGGAACAACGCCTGGTTTTTACCCTCAGGTAAATTTTGATTTGTTTAATGCAAATGCTCTAATTCCAATCTATCAATTTAGATTCTGTGTTCCTGATACTATGTTCCTCAAGATGTTTGTAAAAAGAATTACATGTATGGCTGTATGGGCATGCAGGTTCTTAACCCCTTAACGACCAAGGACGTATATTTACGTCCTTGGCCAGCTCCCGTGATATAACGCGGGGTCACGCGGTGACCCCGTGTCATATCGGGTCGGTCCCAGCATGTAACATAAGCTGGGACCCGGAGCTAATAGCGCGCGGCAGCAATCAAGGTGCCGCACACTATTAACCCTTTATACGCGGCTTTCAAAGTTGAACTCCGAGTCTAAAATGAAAGTAAAAGCTTCCTGGCTGCTCAGTGGTGCTGATAGGGATCACTGCACTGAAAATGTGGTGTCCAGACCAGCTAAGACGCGAGCGGAGGTCTTCTTACCTTCCTCCGGTATGTCCGATCTGCGATTGATTGCTCCAAGCCTAGATGCAGGCTTGAGCAATTGACCGCCGACAACACTGATCAATGCAAAGCTATGGCTTTGCAGTGATCAGTGTAAAAGAGCAGTGTGTGCAGTGTTATAGTCCCCTATGGGAGCTATAACACTGCAAAAAAGAGTTAAAAAAAAAGTTAATAAATGTGATTTAACCCTTTCCCTAATAAAAGTCCAAATCACCCCCCTTTTCCCATAAAAAACAAACAAACATGTAAATATAAATAAATATAAACATATGTGGTATTGTCGTGTGCGTAAATGTCCAAACTATAAAAATATATCATTAATTAAACCGCACAGTCAATGGCGTACGCTCAAAAAAATTCAAAAATCCAAAATAACATATTTTTGGTCACTTTCTATATCATGAAAAAATTCAGATCAATACAAAAATGGTACCGCTAAAAACTTCAGATCACGGCCCAAAAAAAAAGTTATAGGGGTCAGAAGATGACAATTTTAAATACAGACATTTTTTTGCATGTAGTTATGATTTTTTCCAGAAGTACGAGAAAATCAAACCTATATAAGTAGGGTATCATTTTAATCATATGGACCTACAGAATAAAGATATGGTGTCATTTTTACCGAAAAATTTACTGCGTAGAAACGGAAGCTACCAAAAGTTACACAATGGCGTTTTTTCTTCAATTTTGTCGCACAATGATTTTTTTTCCATTTCGCTGTAGATTTTTGGGTAAAATGACTGATGTCATTACAATCTTTGAGGGCCCAAAATTAGTTAATTTACAATTTTTTTATTAAAATTATGTAATCATAAATATCCCATTTTTGTTTTATCAATGCCTTGTTATACTCACATATGTGCTGATCTAAAAGTGGGATGTTTTTTCTTTATTCCAGATCTTTGACAGATGAAGACTGTTATATACTTCAGATGAAGACCATTACCTTTCTTGTCATTTTGTGTTTGTGCAAAAAAATACTTCCACAAGTTCTTAAACAAAAAAATGTACTTTATGAAAGTAATTAGTTTAATAACCAAACATGTGTTTTTTTTCATATCTTCAAATTTTAAGAAAGTATTAACAAAACTGTGATAAAACATAGACATATACAATAGGGATGAGTTAATCGAATCTGACGAATCCGAATTCGTTACGAATATCAGGAAAAATTTGATTCGTAACGAATGTGAATAGCGCAACGATTCAATCGCACAAATCGATAAATTAAACTCCATTTAGTGCGGTCCAGGCTCCAGGGCATCTAAAATGGCGGATCCACTTGTGAGGACATGGGGCAAGGAATCCTGGGAAGGCTGGAACAATGTCGGCAGGATAACCCTGAATCACATGCAGCATGTAGCCTATCAGCAGCCAGCCACCCCTGTGATGTCAAAGCTCTATATAATTGACAGCCATCTTGCGGCCAGTCACATCAGTGTTCTATTACAGAGAGAGAGGGACAGAGAGCAGTGTGTGTCACACAGAAAAGCATTTTTACAGCAGTGATTCACCTCCCAGTCACATCACTGTTCTATTGCAGAGAGGGACAGGGAGCAGTGTGTTGCACAGAAAAGCTTTTTTTTACAGCAGCGATTCACCTCAAGCCCAAATCCAGCCTAGAAGCACTGATAGAGAAGGGAGTGAAATTGAGAGAGTGCAATTTTAAGTGTAGTAGACAGTGACTGTGCGCTGTAGCACTGGTAAGTACAACAACTGAAAAGCTAATAGTAGCCAGCCAGTTAGGATGAGCACAGCACTAAAAGCATATTGTCCTCTATTAAGTATAACCTGTGCTTACATCTAAGTGATGTACCATTTTGTTCCTGTTAAAATCTTAAGAAAGGTAAAAGTACACACCTGGTGTTGTAGACAAATACTGTTTTAAGCATAGTGGAGCATATTGTACTTCTCTCATATACGCACTAAGTATGTCAGGCAGAGAAGTGCCAGGACGTGCACAGAGGAGTGGAAGAGGCCTAAATTTATCAGACAGAGGTCGCAGCATACTAGGGGCGAGTGGCAGCAGGAGTCGCAGCAAGAGGCCTGAGCTCGCGGTATCAGCTAACGGTCGTGTCTCGACCAGAAACCCATCTGCCCTAATTGATTGGTTAACACGGTCATCCACTTCATCACAAGTGACATCTGACACCAGTCAACAGTCAGTGGGTTCCTCAGACACAACCCTCAGTTGGCATGGCCCAGGAGCAGTCCCTGTCCTCCGATTGCCTCTGTCCTATGCTGTTCCCTCCCCTACAGAAGTATCTTATGCTGTGGGTTCAGCTCCACTATTTAGTGAGGACGATATACTAGAGGACAGTCAGCAGCTACTGCCCAGCCAAGAAGTGGAGGAAACATCCGCTGCTTCATCCACTAAGCGGCCAAGTAGTGATAAGGAGAATGGCGTGGGAGGTGGTGTTGTGAGCGTTCAAACTCCCTGAGCAGACACTGTTGAGGAACCTGAGGAGGACATCAGTGATGTGCAGACATAACTCGATGATGAAGCCGATTGCACTTGGAAGCCGGGTGCAGAAGGGGCTTTATCATCATCAGGAGAAGAGGGTTGCAGGTTGCCTGTGAGGCAGCAGCTGAGCTAGCAAGGTGGTAGCATGGTTGGCAGAAGTGGAAAGTCTGGCGCCAAATGTGCTCGGGGTAGACCACCTGCTTCGCGGTAGTGGAACAGGGATTCCTGGAGTCGGCAGCAGTAGCAGTCAATTAGTGCGAACTGTTGGTGGGAAAATCAGCTACTTGTCGGTGTGGCAGTTTTTTTTATCAAGCATCCCGAGTATGTTAACCTGGCCACATGCAAGATGTGTCGGCAGAAGGTGAAGCGTGGCCAGGGTCCTAATTTTGGCACCATGGCCCTGCTTCAACATATGCAACATCATCATAAAGCAGCCTGGGAGAACCATTGCTCCGATGTGGTGGTCCAGCCTGCTGCATCACCCAGTGGCACGCCACTCCCTGTTTCATCCAGACAAAGCTCCACCACCTCAGCCGAAGGGAGCTGTGTGTCATACCCATCTTCTGTCGCTCCAGATACTCCTGCTCTTCCTACTTTTAGTCAGTCATTCCGCCAGCAATCCATCAGCAAAGCCTTGTTTAAGAGACAACAGTATTTGCCCACTCATCCAACAGTGCAGAAGCTGAATGTGCTCCTGTCCAAGTTGCTGTTGCTGCAGTCTCTCCCTTTTCAAGTGGTGGACTCTGCACCTTTCAGAGAACTGTTCTCCCCATCTGCAAGACATCCTAACAATGGGAAGGAAACTTTGTATGCACTTCAGCCACTCGTACACTGCAAAGCACACCCTCCTTGAGCTGCAGCATCAGAATGGTATCCCCCAACATAGTCTTATTTGCAACGTTTCCACACGTTGGAATTTCATGCTCCATATGTTGGACCGATACGAACTGAGAAAAGCCATCACTGATTTCTTGATGATCCAAGTGGATAGGGAGACTCCCCTGTGTAACTTCAATGTCAACCAATGGCAGCTTATACATGACACCTGACATTTGCTCAGGCCCTTTGAGGAAGCCACATTATTAGTCAGTTGCCAGGATTACGGGATGAACAACATCATTCCACTGCTTCATTTACTACATCACCTGTTGGAAACGATGGTTGCTCAGGACACTGGAGAAGTGGCGCCTACATCTCATGGCCACATGAGCCCTGTGGGGGCTGAACTGGAGGGGGAGGGGCACAGTGGAGCACAGTTTACCTTTCTTGAGCTGGGCGGTTTTTCTAGTAATCTGACAGGAAGGGAGGAGCAGGAGCAGCCAGAGGAGCTAGAGGGTTATGAGGAAGGCGAGATAGAGGACCCAGACACACCGTGGCAATATGCAGTGGAGATGATGGCAGTGAGTCCCTCCAAGTCACTTGCACACTTGGGTAGTGACCACCGAATTGTCACCATTCGGCAGCGGGATGAATTCTGGCTTTACACCTTATTGGATCCTCGCTACCGGCACAAAATGGGGGCCTTTTTATACAACCACTGAGAGGGATGACAAACGGACCTACTACAGAGACATCCTATGTAGTCAGTTGGCCGATGCCTATCTGCGCCATTGTCCATCCTCTCGCAGGTCTGACTCGGGGGTCCTCTACATTCACCTTCCACTGCCATTGCTGCTGGGGAGGGGTGGGGTGGTTGGAGCAGTACCAGCTCCATCAGCAGAACCCTGAGTCTACAGTCCCTGATGAGTAGCTTTCTTCACCTGCATAGTGAAGCAACTCATCAGCAGTAGGTAGACCTGGAGCAGGACCTGAACCAGCAGGTGGTGGCATACCTTGACATGCCCATGCCAACACACCTTGAAGATCTGCTGGACTTCTGGGCACCCAAACTTGATTTGTGGCCGCAACTAGCAGAGTTTGCCCTGGAAAAGCTGTCCTGCCCAGCCAGTAATGTGCCATTAGAGCGGGTGTTTAGTGCAGCTGGGGCCATAGTAACCCCAAGGAGAACTCGTCTGTCCATGAAAAATGTGGGGAGACTGACCATTGTGAAGATGAATCAAGCATGGATCAGCCAGGATTTCCAACCACCAATGCCTGATGCATCAGAGTAGATTGACCATGGTGCCACACCAACACTTCACACATATGGATAGTGCAAAACATATTTAAAGGTGTATTCCAGGATTTTTTTTATTTGACTATGCTACAGTGGCTGTAAAGTTAGTGTAGTTCCGAATATTGGACAACTGACTCGGAGTCCAGTGGCTCGGAAAAGAATACGAACCGCACAGCTCTGAATAAAGATCAAGCTCAGGAAACATCAGGAGCCCCCCTTTAGGAGGAAAAGGACGAGGAGGGGACAGGGCAGGAATAAAAAGAAAAACCGTTTCATGGAGACAATAGATAATACAGACAAACTTACTATAATTAATTTGTCCAGTCTTGCTGTTGATGATGCAATGTGTTCCATTTTGTCTAAAGGGTTAAACTACTATATCACAGATGACTTTGACCCGGTCAACTTTCGGATCGACCTGTTCAAAGCCACCAGAAAGCTGTCTTCTTCCATAATAAAACCTCAACTAATGTAAGATTGGAAGGAGAAGTCCCAGTAAGTGTTGGCCCCCTAGGGTTTTATAATATACAGGAACAATTAGATACAGTGGGGGATATTTATCAAAATCTGTCCAGAGGAAAAGTTGCCCAGTTGCCCATAGCAACCAATCAGCTCGCTTCTTTCATTTTTAACAAGGCCTCTGCAAAATGAAAGAAGCTAGCTGATTGGTTGCTATGGGCAACTGGTCAACTTTTCCTGTGCCCAGGTTTTGATAAATCTCCCCCAGTGTGTTTAAATACCCTTACAAAATTACTATTGGAATAAAATCCTATTATGGATAATGCTGATATTCATGTACCTGAATTTACCAGAGTAGTCAAATCCTCATTTTGTCCTCCGGTGTTTGCAGGTAGTAGTATTGATCTATTCCACAAATGCGTCTTAGAAGACATGAAAGCACTAGGTTACCCCCAAGATCCACCGAATTTATCAGCCAAAGAAAAACAGGCTTTGGAGATTTTGAGAAAAAGAGAAGATATAATTATAAAAAGATCGGATAAAGGGGGTAACATAGTGCTTATGAGTAGAGAATACTACCTACAAGAAGCAGATAAACAACTGAAAAACAAAAGAGCTTATGTGGTACTCCCTGCTAACCCCCTACCGAAAATGTAATCACAACTACAGTCTTTTTTTGAGAACCTGTGTAGAGAGGAAGATTCTTTTAAGAAAAATGGCAGAAAGATTACCCCCAACCAATCCCAAGCCAGCGAACTGGTACTTTCTGCCAAAAACACACAAAACTCTTGTGTCTCCACCCGGGAGACCTATTGTCTCTGGGGTGGGGTCACTAACAGAACCTCTTTCCAAGTATATAGACTGGCTGCTGCACCCTCTCTTGGGAGAGATACCTGGTTTAGTAAAGGACACCAATGAATTCTTATTAGCATTAGAAGGCATGAATTGGCCACCTAACGGTGTATTGGTTTCCTTTAGATATTGAAAGTCTTTACACCAGTATCCCCCAGGAGAGAAGTGTAGCAGCCATTAGAGAACTCTTAGAAGATTCAGGTAAAACACAAAGTTATATAGACTTCATCTGCGAATCTGTGCACTTTATTTTATCCTACAACACCTTCAAGTTTGGGGAAACATGGTACAAGCAAGTAGGCGGCGTTGCCATGGGCACACCAATGGCATGTACCCTGGCAAATATTTACGTCGCCCTGTTCGAAAAGAAATATATATTTTCCATCCTTAACCCATGTCTGAAGTTTGTTGCAAGTTATCATCGATTCGTAGATGATATATTCATTATATGGACAGGTACAGAAAACGAATTTAACAACTTTGTAACCAGTTTAAACAACACTAACGACATGAATTTATCTTTCACTTCAAAAATAGGAAAGAGAGAATTGGAATTTCTTGACGTGCTCGTGGTGGTAGAAGGTAACATCGTAACTAAGGGATATCGCAAACCCACAGCATGCAATGGATTGCTGCATTATGGGAGCTACCACCCGGAGCACTTAAAGAAAGCCGTACCATACGGACAATTCCTAAGTTTAAAACGTATAAACAGTAGAGAAGAGGACTTCTTAACCCAGGCTAATGACCTTAAAAAACAACTAATGATTAGAGGCTACCCAGAAGAGTTACTAAATAGGTCTCTAAAAAAAAGCAAATAAACAAAATCATAAAAATTTACTTACAGGTACGAATAGAAAAAAAGAAGTATCAAAAAAGATGCAAAACAAAAAAGATGCAAAACAAAAAAGAGAAGAAGGAGAAGAACTAGTCTCAGCGGTAGAGAAAAGGACAGACTTACCGGAGGGTTTATTAAAAGAAACTATGGAGAAAACAGAAGCTCCCAGGTTTACCTTTACTTTCCCATTCAGCCCAATGGCAAACAAGATCAAAAAACTATAAATGACAACTGGTTCCTGCTACAGAATAACGCCAACTTGGCTGATTATATGCACCAGAAGCCAGTGGTAGCTTTTAAAAAATGCAAAAATATAAAATACATACTAGTAAAAACAGCATTTAAAGAAAATCAAAAGTAGGAAAATTGGTTAAATAAATCTTTAACCCCAGGGATGCACAAGTGTGGCACCTGTAATTGATGCCAACACGTGTGCATTGACAGAGATCTGTCACTGGGAGGAACAAAAATTAGGCAAAAAAACATTGTGTTGCAAAACGAAAAATGTAGTGTATGCAATTTTTTGTTCCTGTAAACGATTTTACATCGGATGTACTATCAGACAGATGACCGTACGCTTCAGAGAACATATTAGATCTATAGCCACTAAGAAAGGTAGTCCCAGATTGATTGCACATGTAGAAAAGGAGCATGGAGGGGACACAAGAACCTTGAAATTTTGTGGTATTGAAAAAATAATGCCGATTCCAGGAACTGATAGCAAAAAGCGCCTGCAGCAGTCAAAAGCAAGGTGGATCATTCGGACCGCAGCAGGGAAACCTCGGTCTGAATGACCGCCTTGATATGAGCGTTTTTGCTTAAATAATGTTCCGATAAATACAGCATTAGATCGTGACGCTCACCCTTTAAAAAGGTCGTCTCAAAGTTTTTATGCTTTTGATATATTTTAGTAATTTTGTTATGCACAGCCGAATTGTTGTGATTGAAATTTTTAAAGTTGTTAGCATCTCATATCTCACATTTGTAACACCCCCCTCCCGATGACGTAGGTTGTCAGGAAGTATTTACCTGACCCTTCTCACCTGCAGGGGCGTGACCTGAAGAAGTGCCGGGAGCGGCACAAAATAGCTATCGTTGCATACGGATGTGTCTCCTGGAAAATGCACCTTGTATAAAGAAATAAAGAAGCCTACACCTGTTCACCTAAACGTGAGTGCCCCCGTGTTTCTTTCTAAGTAGTTCATAATATAGTGTCTGTACCTGTGTCTGATGGTTTCTCACAATTCTTTTATGATTTTCACCCCACTATTTATTTTTAACAGCATTCAAAATGACTGTTGTCTCGGATTTTTCCCAGCTTGCAATGCAGCCAGAGACCTGACTCACTTGTCAGCTGATGACAGGGAGCCTGTCTACTTCAATGGGTGGATTGATCACTTGGTGGGAGAGGGATCAATCTGCAACTAATGCAACAGTTGTAGGCAACCTGATTGAAAACCACAGGTCTTTTGTTTCAATGGGTGGGGTGGCTGATGCGTGGGAGGGAGGAGAATGGAATTGTGGGATTTTTAGTCAAAAAAAGAAAAGTCAAACAGGAAATACAAGTTCACAAAAAGCTAGCCACAGTGTTATGGTAATCTCATGACATAGCCTTTTAGCCCCAAGACAAGCGCAGATCCTTCCTAAGCATGTCCATTACTGTCTGCCAGGTACGTACTAAAATCACCTTATGGTGGATAACCCCTTTAAGGTGTTGCTCCCCGATTACAGACATTCCTCCGCATCAGACCAAAAGTAAGTATTGAGGATATGCATTACGTAAAACATAACTTTTAATAATGTTCTTAGAATAAAAATAAAATATATGAACCCCAATTTTTTTTTTTAAATCAAACAAAAGGAAAGGTGTGCAAAAAACACCATGTGCCACATGCACCACAAAGTACTGATGTGATCAGGGCTGCCATCAGAAATTTTGGGGCCTCTTACACAGCTTGTAGTCTGGGCCCCCAATAACACCACAATACAAGGGACATATAATTCCACCACACCATGACCATACTATTACCACTGACTAACAATGCTATATTGTTGCTTATTAAAAAACAATATACAAAAGATTAAAAAACCCTATTTTGGAGTAGATTTGAGCTGTACACAGGTGCTGCAGACCATTTGTTCTGGGTCTTCATAAAGACTTCTCCCGATCACAACTCATCTCCACCGAATCTGCCGGACAAACATTTTAGGCTCCTCGCTACAGCACAATCCTCAACTCTATACAAACCCCCTATATGTATTACATTGCCCCATATAGTAGTGCCTTCTGTGCCCCTGTATAGTACTAGGCCCCAACATTGTTATTATACATTATTATGCCCCTTCACATTATAATACCCCCTCTCCGTGCCCCATACATTATAATTCCCCCTCGCAGTGCCCCCTCACATTATAATTCTCCCTCGCAGTGCCCCCTCACATTATAATTCCCCCTCTCAGTGCCCCATACATTATAATGCCCCCTCGCAGTGCCCCCTCACATTATAATGCCCCCTCACATTATAATGCCCCCTTGCAGTGCCCCCATACATGATAATGCCCCCTTGCAGTGCTCCCATACATTATAATTCCCCCTTGCAGTGCCCCCATACCTTTATAATGCCCCCTTGCAGTGCCCCCATACATTATAATGCCAACTCATTGTGCCCCCATACATTATAATGCCCCCTCGCACCACTCACCTCTTCCTCGTTCCCTCACAGCTTGGCTTCCCTTTAGGCTTCCTGTGCGAATAGCCTCTGCAGAGCCACTGCCGCACAGGAAGCCCGAGCTGGAGTGACAGGACGGAGCCGAGAGCACATTCAACACTGTGTGCGTCTTAAAGGCTGATCCACGGGCGCCCGCCCCCCTCTTCACCCACTGGCCCAGTCGCAGGAGGTGCACCGGTCCCAGCATGTGGCAGTCCTAGGGCTCTGGGCCCTCCTGGGTGCCCGGGCCCCTTACTGGTGAACCGGCTGTATCCCCCTAATGGCGGCCCTGGTTGTCATTCAGCCACTATATGGTCTCCTCATGCTTCCGTCACCTCCAAGCTGTGTCATTCAGCCACTATATGGTCTCCTCATACTGCTGCCAACTCCAGGCTGTGTCATTCAACCACTCTATGGTCTCCTCATGCTTCCACCACCTCCATGCTGCGTCATTCAGCCACTATATGTTTTCCTCATGCTGCCGCAAAATCCAGGCTGTGTCATTCAGCCACTATATGCTGCCACCAACTCCAGGCTGTCATTCAGCCACTATGTGGTCTCCTCATGCTGCCGCCAACTCCAGGCTGTGTCATTCAGCCACTATATGTTCTCCTCATGCTGCCGCCACCTCCGTGCTGTGTCATTCGGGCACTATATGGTCTCCTTATGCTGCCACCACCTCCACGCTGTGTCATTCAGCCACTATATGGTCTCCTTATGCTGCCGCTGTTGAAATTGATTATAATGACTCTGACTGTTGATCAATATATTAATACTTATATGCCATTGCTAATGCTGCAGAAATATATTTGTTACCTACCCTTAACCTATCTATCAGCTTGCTATTTGCTTGTGGGGTGTCCCGGTACCGTATGGCATACTGTACCTTGTGTGGTGGTCCCCAAAGTCAGAGTACCTAGTAAGGGATGGGGACTGCCTGCTGAGTAAGTCCCCAGTCGCCTCTTTACCTTTAAATTTGATGTGTTATATGTATAAAATGTATATAAATGTTAATTACCTTGATGCGGTCACAGGACCTTCAGTCATGTGATTCATGTTGATTCGTCTATGGTTGGTTGGAGGACCTTTGGAGGTCCTTGGGTCACATGTTTACCCATAACTCTTTGTACAGAAGATTGACAGTTGTTATGGACCAGTATAGACTCACGAGGTCCCAAACACTTGTCAAACTCTAATAGACTTTGTGATATGGACTGTTCCTGTTCATTATTGTATAAAATTTTCAGTAAAAGTTCCGACAAGTTTCTGCAAATCTCCGGTTGTGGACAATCAATTATTTCCTCTATCCCTATCACTCTTGGGTCAGGTGGCGGTAGGACAAGCATACAGAGTATAGCCCTCACCCTGGCGTCATGAATAGAATGGGTTAAGCAAGCACCCTTTAGTAACCGCACAGCTACACCCCATGTACCCTACAACCCCTGGCTACCACACTTGTAACTAAGATGAAGACCTTGGGATGAGGCCAAGAGAAGCAAGATAAAGATGAAGTTGGAAGTTAGAGACAAAGGGGGAGATTTATCATTGCTTTTAGAGCATTTTTTTGGTCTATGTTTAGATGCAGTTAAGGCGCAAGCAGAATATTTTTAGACTTTTATGCACCTTTTGATATAGACAGTTTCACTCTTTTTGCCTACCCGTAGAACTTTTTCTTTTTGACCATTCAGTGGTCACGTATTTATCATTTGCAACTTTTGTCAAAAGTCGCTATTTGCTATTTAGGCGCAAAGCTACACCACCTACCAGTAGGCGTGAGAATCACTTCCACAATTCAACCTTTAACCTCTTGTGGATGACCGCATCCCACTCCCCTTCTATGACATGCGCTCAGGAGCTGAGCTCAGATCATAGCTGGGTGGTCCTGGTGGCTATCTGCCTCCAGAATCCATCTCTAATGCCAGACATCACCGATCACGGGGATGCCCGGCTTTAACCCCTTAGACACTGCAATCAAATTTGATTGTAGCGTCTAAAATGCAAGTAAAAATGTCCAGGCAGCTCTGTGAAATTAAGTAAAAACACCTAACCTGCCAAATTCAGGACCCGTGAAAGTGTCTACTTCCCTCCCTCACAAGCGTCTAGAAAAAGTGTATGTGGTAGAGCTTTTCCCACCACAGCTGTGCAAAATTCATCATCCTGCTGCACCTTCTTGATAAATAAGATGCACGCTAGTCAAACCCACCACCCAAATAAACGTGGGAAAATAGCTCTACCGTAGACATTCTTTGATAAATCTGGGCCAAAATATCTGAAAAAAGAGAGACTGTGAAGAAGGACAGATACATCCGGAATTTTCTGGTAGAATAGGGAGAGGGCAACATAAGTGACCTATGGCTAAGAAAAAAATGAATGCTTAATTTGCTAAAATAAATAGACGCAATACTCAAATAACCAATCAAAAAATAACATGATGATTTTGACATGATAACTAACCTCCCCTTTTTGTCAAACCAAAGTACTTTCGTTTAATAAACAGAACTCTTTGGGACAGCTCCTTAGCTTCCTGCTGAGAAGAAGTTTTATACCAACTTTTTGTCTGGTGTGTATTTCTTTTGTCAGCACTCAGCAGTATACAGCGGCAGTCACTCACATTTTAAGGCCTAAACAGCAGCCAACCTTGACAGCACCACCTCCACTCTGTGTCATTCAGGCATTATATGGTCTCCTCATGCTACCGCCACCTCTACACTGTGTAATTCAGCCACTATATGGTCTCCTCATACTGATGCCACCTCCAAGCTCTGTCATTGTGCTGCTCTGCGACAGTGATTCCAATAGCAACACCTTTGATCTGCATGTCTTACTGAATAACCGTATATCACTAACCCAGCACACACCCTATGCGTGTTACACCAAGGCAAAGTGTTCTACACCCCTATTGAGGCTCTCTGTAGGCCAGAAATGGCTATTTTTAATAGCGATTTGGCGCAAATAAATTCGGACTGAGACAAATTTTGGGGGGAAATTCGGCAAATCGTCAGAATCAAATATTTTTTTTTAAATTCGCTCTTTTCTAATATACATAGATAAAAAACACTAGACACGGCGATAAACTTGGCTATCATAAACCTCTAATCTGTCATCATATCTGGCAGGAGGGTAAGGGTAAGGAGAAGGGAAGGTTCGGGGCCTTTGTTGTTGGATATATGGGGCAGGAGAGGTTGAGCAACAGGATAAGGAGCTGGGGGGGGGGGATTCAGACATTCATGGGCCACGCGGACCATCCGAGCTTTAAAGTTTGCCAGCTGCTCCTCAGTCATACGCTCCATTGATGGTATGAATGTATGCAGAATGTCCCGATGTGGACTTAGTTGGGGCCAAGACACCAAACCCTCTTCACGAAGTAGTCTGACATGCAAAAATTTTGAGGGGACTGACTCCTCCAGTTTCTGAATTGCATCTATAAAATATTGGTCCCTTTGTGACTCTTTATTTTTATGTGATAAATGTCTTTTTTAAGGTATACGTGATAAATGTCTTTGTGGCATTATTTGTAGAACGGTTTTAGATATAGTAGCAGGAGCATGTGTTTCTCCTTCTTCATCGGAAGGGGGTTTGGTGCCTTCAATCAGCATAGGCTCCTCCAAGATGGTTGGGTCTGCAGTATTTGAAGATGTTCTAAAAATAAATAAATCTTGCAGTAGCCCATATCAAATATTGTTGCATTCAAAATGTTAAATGTACTCTTGAATTGACTGGAGCAATCTGTTTACTTGGTATTGACAACTGCAGGAGACATCCGATTACAAATGTAGGAAAACATTGGTTGGTACGCTGTGAATTTGAGCTAAAAGAGCACACTTTTGATCATTGATGTCCAAAATAAAGTCCAAGCATGACTAGACAGCCATTTGCAGTCTGGCAATGATCAGCTGTGAAAAGCATGATGGGATTTGTATTTTTGAAACATCTGGAGGGCAACAGATTTCACATCACTGGTTTGGATCCTACTCTCCAAATATAAGTATAGTGGGGGAGATTTATCAAAATATGTGCAGAGGGAGATTTGCTTAGTTGCCCTTAGCAAACATTCAGATCCCTTTTTTTTATTTTTTAGAGGCCTTGTCAAAATTAAAAAGGGATCTGATTGGTTGCTATGGGAAACTAGGCAACTTTTGAACAAGTTTTGAAAAATCTCCCCCACTATCCTCAAAACGTTCAAAGTATTTCAGAATACATGTATTCTTAAAAAAATTGCAAATATGAACGTCATACTTATGCTCGTAATTCTAGAACCTTATCCAGGAAGGCCAATCTGGAAGCATGTTTGTAGGTTTTTTTTTTTATTCGCTCCTGACCTGCTAGGTATATGTGCATCTAAAAAAAATTTGAAAAATTCAAGGGAACCTTTAAAAAACTCCATTTTATTATAATTTCTTGATAAAAAGTTCTTCACCCTTTTAGTGATGTGAAAACTCAATATTTATGACACCAGCTTTATATTTTTCTTATGCTGTCTGTCCATCAATTTTTGTGAACATCTAGGACAGTCGGGTCAAGCTGAGCCTCTTCTGTTACATATTTTTGTTTGAGGTGTGTTCAGATGTCACTGCCAGACTGATTAGTGTGCTAGCGTTTGTATCACAGTGCGTTGTAATCACGTTTATTATGACGATGTGCAGGTTATTGATAGTAGAGATTCAGGTGTGTGAGGTCCTGACATTCACCAGTGTATATTCAAGATAGACGAATCATATATATTGCACAGTCCACTTATATATATTGCACAGCCCACTCTATTATTGCACATACAGTCCCATGGTAATTGCACAATATTGTATACACTGTGATCAATTTGTCTTAGCACACAATGGTTTGCACTTAGCTGTGATAGTGTAGCTATGAGATGTTAGTCTGTATTTGTGAGTACAGTTCATATGGTTGAGAATGCCGATCCTACGCGTTTCCTCTTGTCAGATTCCTCAGGGATTATTTGGCATTTCTTCACCTTTTTGCAGATCTTTGATGGTCTGTGCAGCTCTGATGCTGGCTGTACAATGATACTGGTACGTGGTGAATTTTATATAAATGACTCCTCCCCTTTTGTCCTTCATGTGACCTGAAACGCCCAATCAAGGGCCAAAACGTCAGCAATGTTTCCGAGGCTCTAATCAAGATTGGGCGATTACTCTCAGGTGGATCCAGGTTGGATGTCTTCCTTGCGTTACTCAGGTAAGCTGTTCAAGCCTTGTTCTGAGCTCTGTGTCCATGTTGATTTCTATAGGGCTTGCGTTCCAACTAGAAGTAGTATTGTGCATCCTTATTAACTCTCATCGTTCCGGTAGTTTATGTGCTTTCCCCAGCGGTTGATGTTTTTGTTGTTGCAGTGCACTCTTATATTAAATGGAAAGTGAACATATGTTTGCAAACAATTTTCTGTTGATTTACTTGGTTATTTTTTGTGTGTTGTTTAATTATTTTGTTACATATCATTAACTTGATATTGTTATTATTTTGTCTTTAGGATATAGGGATCTTCACTGCATGACTATTATTTCTGTTAATCTATGAAACATGCATAGGAAATAAAATCATTCATGCCTGTGGGTTTCATAGATTCCAGTGTATAAGTCCAGAAGGCTTCTCTCTGGAGGAGGCGTTTATCCCAATCTCCTCCTCTTTTAGGTGGGGGTATAACATCAATGATCTGTGCTTGGAGATATTTCACGTCACTATTATGGTATTTGGAAAAGTGGATAGCCCCTGGTGTGTCCCTCCTGTTTACGATGTCACCCACATGCTCTTGTAAACGCTTTTTAAACGGTCTGTAGGTTTTTCCCATGTAATTGCAGGGACATTGGCATGTGAGTAGATATACTGCTCCCCGTGTGTCACAATTTGCAAATTGCAGAATATTATATTGTTTTTAGGTCATGGCACTCATGAAATGTGGTCCTTTTTTCACGTAGCGACATGTCGTACATTTATTGCAAGGGAACATTCCTTTAGGTTTTTCTGACATCCAATTGTCTTGTTTCAATGGTAGAAAGTTGCTATTTATCAGTTTGTCGCGAAGATTGTCACCTCGTTTGTATGTAATTTGTGATATGGATGGGATAATTTCCTGTAATGTGACATCCATGCGCAAAATACCCCAGTGTTTGTCAAGGATGTTACGAACCTCCACTGATTTGCTATCAAAAGTGCCTACTATTCTGGATACACTGTTATTTTGGACTTCATTCTTTGTGGTGAGAAGATGTGACCTTGGTGTCATCAGGGCGCTATGATATGCTCGTTTTAGTACTTTGTTAGGGTAGCCTCTGCTTCTCAACCTGGTCCTCAGTTCCCCTGCTTTAATTTGAAATTCCTCCATAGAGGAGCAATTTCTCCGTATACGGAGGTATTGACCTGTGGGGACTCCCTGCTTCAGTGGGCTATATGTGCATCTAGTTTAAACTTGAAGTAACTATCCCTGACCGACCTCCATATTTTCTGAACCAGGGTAGCTAAGGACAAAGTGCAGAGAAATAAAAATATATAACTATCAAAAATGAAAACAGAAGTTCAACCAGGTAACCAAATTAAACATTGTTACCTATATCATCTTGAAGCAGGAGATCATAATTATTATAATCTGGGAAAAGCTTAATGTATATCTCCTTCCATTTTTTCCTATTATATACGGCATCAGAATGCTTAGGGTGTTGCTTAGTCCACAAGGATGGTCTTTCCTGAACCAGGAATGCTTTTGTTTTTTTTGGGCCTGCATAATCACACAATTAAAATATATTTTTTTAATTATAATTTTGTTCAAATAAAAAAGGGGTTACTGCATGAAATTTTGGGCGAAGACCAAATGACTAGGGTTCAGACCAAAAATCGGTTAAAAATAAAGTTTAAAGAGGTACTCCGCCCCTAGACATCTTATCCCCTAGCCAAAGGGGTACTCCGCCCCTCGTGATGTCACGGCCCGCCCCTTTCAATACAAGTCTATGGGAGGGGGCTCGGTGGTCGTCACGCCCCCTCCCATAGACTTGCATTAAGGGGACGGGCCGTGATGTCACGATGGGGCGGAGCCATGACGTCACACTGCTCCGTCCCCCGTATCGCCTGTCATTACGCACAGAGCGAACTCCCTCTGTGCTGTAATGAGAGCGGGGTGCCGCAGCAGGGATCCCAGGGCTCCCCAGCAGCGGGACCGCGGCGATCTAACATCTTATCCCCTATCCTTTGGATAGGGGATAAGATGTCTAGGGGCGGAGTACTCCTTTAAAAAAAAATTCCAGCATTGCACAACTTACCTTTTCAGATTTTGAACCAGAAGATCTTTTGTATACCCTCTTTGGCTTTGTGTTGGATCCTGACTGGTAGCAGAAGCCTATAGTTTTTATTTTAAACAAAACAAAACAAAGAATATAAATAGAACTTAATTATTTTAAAATTGTTAAAAGAACATTAAATACTTTAAAAATCAAACAGGTAGCTGATAATTTTTTACTATGGCCTATTTGTTATCATATTCAATTGTATCTTCACAAATTTGTCTGCCAGCAGGAAAACTTTGACTTCCACAGTATTTATTAACATTTTACCCGTGTACTTTCAGCATGTACTTGCTGCTCCACTGGTGTGGTTGCTCACATGGTAGGCTGTTGAAATTAACCAACGCAATTTTTTTTAAATAAAGTATTAAAAATTTAAAATTAAAAATTTTGTTTAATGATAAACTTGCAGACACTTGCGGGCTTTCCGGAATAAACTCTGGGCTTGGAGTCTGCATAAATTTGGGAAATTAAAATTAAAATAAGGAAACAGGATTGGTATGCCGGTTCAAAAAATACAATATTTTGGGGAAAGCAATATATACCCCAGAGAAGTGCTCTGAAGTGTCACTAAAGTGTGGGGATGACATCTTTCAACCTATGTGAGAGCAAAAAATGGAAGTGTTGAAATTGCAATTTGCAAAATAAAATAATTTAGCATATTAAACAGAATCCTATTAGATATTTAGTTTGACAGAAATAGCACGTAAGTGATTAAGGTCTGGAAACTAAAAGTACCAGCATGTCCAAATTATTACACAGCATACTGGCATTAACCTCTTAAGGACGCAGAGCGTACCTGTACACCCTGCGCCCGGTCCCGGTGTTTAAAATGGGGTCACGGCGTGACCCTGCATTACAACGGGTCGGTCCTGGCTGCTATTGATAGCTAGGACCCTGGGCTAATAGCGTGCGGCACAGATCGTTGTGCCGCGTTCTATTAACCCTTCAGAAAACAAAAGTAAAAGCTTCCCGGCAGCTCAGTCGGGCTGATCGGGACTAGCGCGATAAAATCGCGATGTCTCGATCAGCTAGGACACGAGTGGAGGCCCCCTTACCTTACTCCGTCGCATCCGATCGGCATTTTATTGCTCCAAGCCTGAGCTACAGGCTTGAGCAATCAACCCCCTATTACGCTGATCCATGCAAAGCTATGGCTTTGCAGGGATCAGGGTAAAAGATCAGTGTGTGCAGTGCTATAGCTCCCTATGGGAGCTATAACACTGCAAAAAAAAGTGAAAAAAAAGTTAATAAAGGTCATTTAACCCCTTCCTTAATAAAAGTTTGAATCACTCCCCTTTTCCCATTAAAAAAAAACTGTGTAAATAAAAATAAACATATGTGGTATTGCCGCGTGCGTAAATGTCCGAACTATAAAAATATGTAGTTAATTAAACTGCACGGTCAATGGCGTACGCGCAAAAAATTCCAAAGTCCAAATTAGCGTATTTTTGGTCAGTTTTTATATCATAAAAAAATGAATAAAAAGCGATCAAAAATTCCGATCAATGCAAAAATGGTACCGATAAAAACTTCAGAACATGGGCAAAAAATGAGCCCTCATACCAGCCCGTACGCAGAAAGGTAAAAAAGTAATAGGGGTCAGAAGATGACAATTTTAAACATATAAATTTTCCTACATGTAGTTAGGATTTTTTTCAGAAGTACGACAAAATCTAACCTATATAAGTAGGGTATCATTTAACTGCAAGGACCTACAGAATAACGATAAGGTGTCAATTTTACCGAAAAAGGCACTGCGTAGAAACGGAAGCCCCCAAAAGTTAAAAAAATTTATTTTTTCTTCAATTTTGTCGCACAATGATTTTTTTTCCCATTTCGCTGTGGATGATTTGGTGAAATGACTGATGTCACTGCAAAGTAGAATTGGTGGTGCAAAAAAATAAGCCATCATATGGAATTTTATGTGCAAAATTTAAAGTTATGATTTTTAGAAGGTGATGAGGAAAAAATGAAAATGCAAAAACAGAAAAACGCTTAGTTCTTAAGGGATAAATTATTTTAAAAAACACATTTCGGCTTGCACTGCTCATGTGCGAAATCTAAAGACGGATTGTGAAATCCCGATGAAACCATATGCACATATGGTTTTGTACAGTTCACATTGACTCCCATGTTAAATAAACTGTATAGGGTTCTATTATGGTTTGTCAACCGGACAAAAAAGTTGTAGTCTACGGTTTTGGGTACAGGTGAAAAAAACTGAGAAAAACTGTAATACGCAAAACGGACTAAACCGGATTATGCGTTAAGTCAATGCATACGGTTTTCTATACGGTTCCATATGGTTTTTAACTTGAAACCGTGTACAGGAACTGTATAGCAAAAACTTAGTGTGCATGCACCCTTAATATGGAGCAGAGTGGTCGAAGCACAACTGATAAACTGGGCACAGCATCATAGGCACCCAAGACTCATTGGAGAGCAAAGGCCAACTCCATGGCCATGTGGGCCAACTCCACAGCTGGTAGAACAAATTGCTGAAAAAGTGCAACATGACAAAGAGTTTATTCTGGTGACTTGGCCTTCAAACTTCCCAGTTACCAATCTGATTGAGCATCTGTGAGATGTGCTGGAAATACACATCTTTCCCATGACAGCGCCACCTTGCAATTTACTGGATCTGTTGCTTATGTCTTGGTGCCATGATACCATAGCACATCTTCTGTGGGTCACACAATATTAGACAGGTGGATTCAATGTTATAGCTGATGATTGTACGTACAACAGATAATGATATGCTTCATATAGTTCTTCTGCCATAGTGATAAATTATAGTGTACCCTAGTGATGTAGCTGGAGATGGGGACGAGAGAAGGGGGGTGCTTTAGCCTTAGCCTCTACTAATTTCTAAAATTTTGCAATGCTTTAAAAGAAAATATTTATGCATTTGGTTAAGGCTGTGTGCACACCAGTTTTTTTTTTTTTTTTTTTTGTCTCATTTTGAGCTGTAAATAGGCAAATGTGCAGACCGACAGGTAAAAAATATGAAAAAACTATGTGTGAACAAGAAAAAAAAAAGCTAAAAATGTGGCTCAAAATGGGGCTTAGAAAACAGTGTGTGAACATCATGGTAATGCTTACTAACTTGGAAACTCTGATTAACCTTGCTGTATATCACTGTATAATTTGGTATAGTCTTCAAACATTCATATGAAATTGATTCTACTGAACTACAAAGGAGCAGGATTGTATTTATTGTCACCTAGGATTTCAATAGCAGTCATGTCTGAACTGCTGCCTCATGAATACCCAATGGATAAATTGCATTATTTCTGACAAAAACATTGAAAGTGTAATAATGTTAATGTGGCGAGGGTGTGATGCAGGGCAGATGGAATGACCCTAGGGGCAGATGACATTAATCCCTTGTGTTCGTGATGCCAGGGGGTGGTCCACGGAGGTGACCAGTAACTTCAGAGACCACAGTGCTTGCTGGGACTTATGGTGGACTTGGGCAGTTTGATGCAGAGCCATGCTGACTTGGTATAATTGACTATGACTGACTTAACCCCTTTCTGACTGACTTAACCCCATTGACCTGTCGGGCAATGGACTTGAGAATCCGTGGCTGCAAAGTAGACTTTGGCCTCCTCTGGACTCCAGACACACACCTAGCACACAGCTTAGCAGTAACTAAGAGAAGAGCTCCAAGAGCACGAACTAGTCCCTCCCAGGGCTTATGTGGGGGAGACTAGGAGGGGGTCCCATAGGTCACCGTATAGGTCACATGGTCAATGGTACCTTCCCTGGTCACACTCACGTGACATTTCTTAAAGGCAGAGCACATTTTATGTACAATACACTATATAACAGGCATAGAAGCAAATACACAAGGCACAGGTGCAGGGGGGGCAAAGGGGTCACTGGATGGAGTCTGCCGGACAGGGAAGCTAGGATACAGGGGTGTAACCCCTGTACTGGGCCACCACTTTAGGCTAGAGGGTTTGTCATTCAAACGGTATAGATTTTTCCATTGTTTAGCAGTTAGTCTTTTTACAGCCTCTGCATTTTACTACTGATCACAAGTATGAGATAGTATAAGGTTACATAGAATAAAATAAAAACAGGACTATGCTTACATTTAAAGAACCTGTATGGAGCAAACATACAATATGCGCAACTTAAAAAAATAAATAAAAGTAACAGCGGTTTCTATTATCTATTAGATCACATGTAAAGGGCTACATGCAATATTTCACTGGTGAATAAATACACAGGTAAGGGATTAAGTGGAGAGCGGAGTATTCAATGTATGGCTAGCACCCTCCTGTCATTCAATGAGCAGCCGGAGCCAAGAATGAGATCTATGTGAGTTACTGTGATATAACAAATGTATTTGCATCAGTATATGACATCACAAATGTGTTTCTATGAGGAAAACTGATGTGATATCACAAGTGGATTTCCCATAGGTATCATGCACTGACTTCACACATTTGTATCACTTAGCTAAGCTGTAGTACCACCACAATTAGTTTTAGACAGGTAACCTACTATGATATCATGATGAGTGTTTTAGTTTGATAAGCTGCTGTGACATCACAACTTCGCTCCCTTTGACTCCCCTTACTACAATATCAGAATCATTATTTATTTAGGTAAGCTACTGGAAGCTACAAACTAGTTTCAGTCTGGCAACTTTAACACTATTTAACTACACTTGCAGGCAACTATAGCTCCAACTTAAAGGGGTACTCCGGTGGAAAACTTTTTTTATTTTTTAAATCAACTTCTAAATCAAAAAGTTAAACAGATTTGTAAATTACTTCTATTAAAAAATCTTAATCCTTCCAGTACTTATTAGCTGCTGAATACTGAGGAAATTATTTTCTTTTTAGATTTATTTTCTGTCTATCCACAGTGCTCTCTGCTGACACCTCTGTTCATTTAACCCCTTAAGGACACATGACTTACTGGAACGTCATGTGTCCACTCCCGATCTATAACGCGGGGCCACGGCGGGTCGGGCCCGGGGCCTCTAACAACGGCCGGGAACCGTGGCTAATAGCGCGCGTCTAAAGTGAAACTGAAAGCATGCCAGTTAGCTCAGTGGGCTGTTCGGGATAGCCGCGGAGAAATCGCGGCATCCCGAACAGCTTACAGGACAGCGGGAGGGCCCCTACCTGCCTCCTCGCTGTCCGATTGCCGAATGACTGATCAGTGCCTGAGATCCAGGCATGAGCAGTCAAGCGGCAGAATCATCGATCACTGGTTTCTTATGAGAAACCAGTGATCAATGAGAAAGATCAGTGTGTGCAGTGTTATAGGTCCCTATGGGAGCTATAACACTGCAAAAAAAAAAGTGAAAAAAAAAAAGTGAATAAATATAATTTAACCCCTTCCCTATTAAAAGTTTGAATCACCCCCCTTTTCCCATAAAAAAAAAAACAGTGTAAATAAAAATAAAAATATATGGTATCGCCGCATGCGGAAATGTCCAAATTATAAAAATATATCGTTGATTAAACCGCACGGTCAATGGCGTGCGCGCAAAAAAATTCCAAAGTCCAAAATAGTGCATTTTTGGTCACTTTTTATATCATGAAAAAATGAATAAAAAGCGATCAATAAGTTCTATCAATGCAAAAATGGTACCGTTAAAAACTTCAGATCACGGCGCAAAAGATAAGCCCTCATGCCACCCCAGACACGGAAAAATAAAAAAGTTATAGGGGTCAGAAATGACTATTTTAAACGTATTAATTTTCCTGCATGAAGTTATGATTTTTTTCCAGAAGTACGACAAAATCAAACCTATATAAGTAGGGTATCATTTTAACCGTATGGACCTACAGAATAAATAAATGTACAACGTAGAAACGGAAGCCCCCAAAAGTTACAAAACAGCGTTTTTTTTTTCAATTTTGTTGCACAATTATTTTTTTTTCTGTTTCACTGTAGATTTTTGGGCACAATGACTGACTTCATTACAAAGTAGAATTGGTGGCGCAAAAAATAAGCCATAATATGGATTTTTAGGTGCAAAATTGAAAGAGTTATGATTTTTTAAAGGCAAGGAGCAAAAAACAAAAATGCAAAAACGGAAAAAACCCCGGTCCTTAAGGGGTTAAGGAACTGCTCAGAGCAGGAGTAAATCCACATGGCAAACATATGCTGCTCTGGACAGTTCCTAAAATGGACAGTTGTGTCAGCAGAGAGCACTGTGGACAGACAGAAAAGAAATCCAAATAGAAAATAATTTCCTCCGTAGTATACAGCAGCTGATAAGTACTGGAAGGATTAAGATTTTTTGTAACAGAAGTAATTTACAAATATGTTTAGCTTGGCACCAGTTGATTTAAATCCCCTTTAAGGCACTAAGTCCCTCACAGCAGTGCAGGTTAGCCACATTACAGTTTCTCCTCACTCTTCACATCACTTTCACAACCCCTTTGTTCACCACCAATCCCCTGTGGACAGCCACTTAATTCCTCTGCCATTTGTATACAGGCATGCTCTTTCAGGCCTTACATGCCTTCTCTCTAGCACCAGAAAGGCTAAGGCTCACTTATGCCTCACTTAGCCCGTAAGTGGGAACCTTTGGTCCAACACGATATAACATTATACTTCTAGTATCACAAAATACATGTCTTTTAACAGCTCCTCTTACTGGCAGGGGCATCACTATTGGGGTAAGGGGTTAGTGAGCACTTGTGTTCATATCAGCTGTTGCTGTCTGCTGAAAGCAAGTATTGATGGGGGGAAAGGTGAAAACCCTGAAAGAAATACAGGGTAAGACTGAGAGCACTGAGAGTTAACTTACACTCACAGCTGGGAACCTTCCAGAAGAAAGGGAGGAGATTGCTCTGGTTCAGCCTCTCTACTGAGACAAGGAAGTTTAGTCAGTGTGGAGACCAACCTCTCTATTGAGAGGATGCAGCGCTCATTTTCCCATGTGAGAGGTTGCAAGTGGAAAGTAAATAAGAAAAGTCTAGGGTAAAGTCAGCTACTACTAGGAAGTCTGTTCAGGACACTATGCAGGATGACTGAGATTTTCAGTGTTTGGAGTGAAATGTTAAAAGCAAAAATTAGTCAGCACATCCTATACAACTATAATACTTGCGTAGGATGTGCTGACCATTTTTTGCTTTTTATGAGGGGATTGGCTGCCTGCATCTTGGTCGTACTCTGCACCCATTCCACTGGGTGATTTTAAGTAGGGTATAGCTGGATCTTACATACTGAGTAACTGTAGGCTTTGTGCTAGCCCAAGAGAGGCTTATCTATAGTGTACGGTCTGTCCCAAATGGGGTCACCTTATCGTCGTAAGATGGTGCACACTATATGGTCAAATGCCAAGCAAAAAACTATTTTTCTCTATAGAAGTATTGAAATTTAAACATATAATATTACACACCAGTGATTCTCTATTGTAAAAAAAAAAACAAAAAAAAACATTCCCTTGTATTTCTGTATGCATTATAAACTTGCAAATACTGAAAATTGTGGTCATTAGGGAGAACAGGTCTTCAGTCATCAAGGGTTTAATAGTTTCCTATTCAAAAAAATGCCCCCTTTTGTGACAAAAACTTATTTTTCTGATTCTTTAAAAATTCCTTCTGCTTATAACTTGACCAGAGTTTCATGTACAGAAACCTACCCTCTATTTTACAAATTTTCAAAACTTTGTTATTTAACTTAGCAAAAGTGACTCCCCTACTTATTCTTTCCCCTAAGAACCCATTTTCATACAGGAGTCCCCAAAAAACCCAGCTTGGGACTGAAATAAATGATGCATATTATGTGTGCTTCTCCATTTTGTCATTGTCTGAAGTTTTGGGGCCAAAATTTATACAGGAAAGTTTTGAAGAGCCCACTCGGATGTTTTATTCTAACTTTTTTTTCCCCGCCTCGCATTAGTTTATTCATCACGGTTTCTGAATCTTCTATACTAATAGCAGATCGGGGGCAGGGGGGTTAATGTTTGGAGGGCTACAGTTTGGAGATCACTGTGCAGTGGTCTCTAAACTGTGGCCCTCTAAATCATGCAAAACTACAACTCTTAGCATGCCGACACAGCAGTTTGCTGTCTGGGCATGCTGGGAGTTGTAGTTTTGCAACATCTGGAGGACCACAGTTTGGAGATCACTGTGCAGTGGTCTCTAAACTGTAGCCCTCCAGATGTTGCAAAACTGCAAATCCCAGCATGCCCAAACAGAAAACATCTTTCTCGGTATGCTGGGAGTTGTAGTTGCGTACCCCCAGCTGTTGCATAACTAAATCTCCCAGCATGCCCTTCAGCGATCAGTACATGCTGGGAGTTGTAGTTGTGCAACAGCTGGAGGCACACTGGTTGGAAAATACTGAGTTAGATAACAGAACCTAACTGAAGGTTTTCCAACCAGTGTGCCTCCAGCTGTTGCAAAACTACAACTCCCAGTGTGCACGGTCTGTCAAGACATGCTGGAAGTTGTAGTTTTGAAACAGCTGGAGGTTTGCCCCATGTGAATGTACAGGGTAAATTAAAACGGGCAGGTTTACAGTGAGTTTTCTGCCTCAAGTTTGAGCTGCGGCAAATTTTTCGCCACAGCGCAAACTCCTAGCGGGAACCTCACCGTAACCCCCGCCAGTGCGAATGTATCCTAAAAACACTACACTAACACAAAATAAAGGGAAACACATTACATATACACCCCTTACACTGTCCCCCCCAATAAAAATAAAAACGTATCGTACGGCAGTGTTTCCAAAACGGAGCCTCCAGCTGTTGCAATACAACAACTCCCAGCATTTCCGGACAGCCACTGACTGTCCAGGCATGCTGGGAGTTTAGCAACAGCTGGAGGCACCCTAATTGGGATTCACTGTCGTAGAATACCCCTATGTCTACCCTATCCAATCCCTAATTCAGTCCTTCAAATGCGCATGGTGCTCTCTCACTTCAGAGCCCTGTCGTGTTTCAAGGAAACAGTTTAGGGCCACATATGGGGTAGTTCCGTGCTTGGGAGAAATTGCACTACAAATTTTGGGGGGCTTTTTCTCCTTATACCCCTTATGAAAAGGAAAAGTTGGGGGCTACACCAGCCTGTTTGTGTAAAAAAAAAATGTCACTAACATGCTGGTGTTGCCCCATACTTTTTATTTTCACAAGCGGTAAAAGGGAAAAAAGACCGCCAAAATTTGTAACACAATTTCTCCTAAGTGCGGAAATACCCCATATGTGGGGTGTAAAATGCTCTGCGGACGCACAAAAAGGCTCAGGAGTGAAATTTGAGGCCTAAATTGGTGATTTGCACAGGGGTGGCTGATTTTACAGCAGTTCTGACATAAACGGAAAAAAAAGTACCCACATGTTACCCCATTTTGGAAACTACACCTTTCATGGAACGTAACAAGGGGCATAGTGAGCCTTAACATCCCACAGGTGTTTGAAGAATTTTCAATAAAGTTAGATGGAAAATGAAAAAAAATATGTTTTCAATAAAATGCTGGTGTTACCCTACATTTTTCATTTTCACAAGGGAAAATAGGAAAACAGCCCCCCAAAATTTGCAACCGCATTTCTTTTGAGTAAGAACATACCCCATATGTGGATGTTAAGTGCTCTGCGGGCAAACGTGTGTTTACAAAGCCCCCATAGTGCCAGAACAATGGACCTTCTCCACATGTGTAATTTTTCATTTGCACAGCCCACTGTTCCAAAGATCTGTCAAACGCCAGTGGGGTCTAAATACTCACTGCATCCTTTATTAATTTCTGTGAGGGGTGTAGTTTCCAAAATGGGGTCACATGTGGGGGGTCCACTGTTCTGGCACTACTGGGGGCTTTGTAAATGCACATGGCCCCTGACTTCCATTCCAAGCAAATTCTCTCTTCAAAAGCTTAATGGCACTCCTCCTCTTCTGAGCATTGTAGTGCGCCAGCAAAGCACTTGACATCCACACGTGGGGTATTTCCATACTCAGAAGAAATTGGATTACAAATTTGGGGGTTATTTTCTCCTATTACCCCTTGTAAAAATGTAAAATTTGGGGGAAAAAACTGCATTTTAGTGAAAAATTATATATTTTTTTCATTTACACAACCAACTTTAACAAAAAGTCGTCAAACACCTGTGAGGTGTTAAGGCTCACTGTACTCCTTGTTACGTTTCTTGAGGGGTGTAGTTTCCAAAATAGTATCCCATGTTTTTTTTTGCTGTTCTGACACCATAGGGGCTTCCTAAATGCAACATGCCCCCAAAAACCATTTCAGCAAAATTTGCTTGCCAAATGTGACTCCTTCTCCTCTGAGCATTGTGGTGCGCCCGCAGAGCACTTTACATCCTAACATGGGGTATTTCCATACTCAGAAGAGATGTGTTTAAAAATTTTGGGGAGCATTTTCTCCAATTACTCTTTGTAAAAATGGTAAATTTGGGGAAAAAACTGCACTTTAGTGAAAAAAAAGGTTTTTTTCATTTACACATCCGACTTTAACGAAAAGTCATCAAACGCCTGTGTGTTAAGGCTCACTGGACCCCTTGTTAAGTGTCTTGAGGGGTGTAGTTTCCAAAATGGTATGCCATGTGGTGTTTTTTCTGCGGTTCTGGCACCATAGGGGCTTCCTAAATGGGACATGCCCCCCAAAAACCATTTCAGCAAAATTCACTCTCCAAAATCCCATTGTTGCTCCTTCCCTTCTGAGCCCTCTACTGCGCCTGCCGAACATTTGGCATTCACATATGAGGTATTTCCTTACTCGAGATAAATTGGGTTACAAATTTGGTGTGGCTTTTGCTCTTATTACCGCTTGTAAAAATTCAAAAACTGGGTCTACAAGAACATGCGAGTTTAAAAAATGAAGATTTTGAATTTTCTCCTTCACTTTGCTGCTATTTCTGTGAAACACATAAAGGGTTAACACACTTACTGAATGTCATTTTGAATACTTTGAGGTTTGCAGTTTTTATAATGGGGTCATTTGTGGGGTACTTCTAATATGAAGGCCCTTCAAATCTACTTCAAAACTGAACTGGTCCCTGAAAAATTATGATTTTGAAAATTTTGTGAATAAATGGAAAATTGCTGCTGAAATTTGAAGCCCTCTGATGTCTTCCAAAAGTTAAAACATGCCAACTTTATGATGCAAACATAAAGTAGACATATTTTGTATGTGAATCAATGTATAATTTATTTGGAATGTCTTTTTTCCTTACAAGCAGAGAGCTTCAAATTTAGAAAAATGCAAAATTTTCAATTTTTTTCATAAAATTTTGGAATTTTCCACCAAGAAATTATGCAAGTATCGACAAAAATTTACCACTAACAGAACGTAGAATATGTCACAAAAAAAAACTTAATGGAATCAGAATGAAAAGTAAAAGCATCCAAGAGTTATTAATGCTTAAAGTGACAGTTGTCAGATGTGCAAAAAACGCTCTGGTCCTTAAGGTGAAAATGGGCTTGGTCCTTAAGGGGTTAAGGGGAGACCCAAGACAAACATGCACTATTCACAAAAAAGAGGCTATTGATTAGTAGTGATGAGCGACTTTGGCTATATTCGATTTTGCGATATTTCGCGAATATAACAACTTATATTCGTCCTATATTCACGAATTTCACATATTTGTTATATTCGCATATTCGAGGAAGAAAACAGTGAGGGGGTGGGCAACTTAACTATTGGTGGTTAGGAATGTTGTTGACAACCTCTGACAAGTGTATTTGCCTCATTCTAATTGGCCCACAAGTTGAAGGGGTATTCCAGGATTTTTTTTTATTTGACTATGCTACAGGGGCTGTAAAGTTAGTGCAGTTCATAATATAGTGTCTGTACCTGTGTTTGACGGTTTTCTCACAATTCTTCTGTGATTTTAACCCCACTATTTATTTTTACCAGCAAACAATTTTTACCTGTTGTCTCAGACTTTTCCCAGCTTGCAATGAGGCCGAGACCTGACTCACTAGTCAGCTGATGACAGGGAGCCTGTCTGCTTCAATGGGTGGAGGGATCAATCTGCAACTAATGCAACAGCTGTAGGCACCCTGATTGAAAACAACAGGTCTTTTGTTTCAATGGGTGGGGTGTGCTCCAATCATTGAAGCCACTTCTGTGGCATGTTATGTAAAAATATAATACTGCAATTGAGAACAGTGTAATACTCACAATATATTGTAGGGCTTATGCATGTAACATCAAGAGAGACCGCGATAGTTGTCCAGGTTATGACCTTCTCATGCTCTAAAGACAAATGGTCTCTTGCCTGGTCATAACGAATCCTTGGACGGATCGCAAACCCAACCCACAATTGGGGGGGGGGTGAAGGGTGGGAGCTGTGTAATAGAACTACAGCTTCTGATCAACCCCCTTCCAAAAATTCAGTTTGGCCCTGGAAGACAGTTTTTTGTTGTGCCGTGTTGTTAATAATTGTGACATATTGTTCTATTGATACTGGTATTTTTTTCATTGTATCAAAACTCTCCTGCGATGGCATAATTTTTGCATAATTTTCCACTGCCTTACCAAATCCTCCATATCCCTCTCTTTTTTTCTTTATTTTCTTATTTTTATTTGCCATTTCTCCAAAGAGAAGACCTAATTTTAGAATATCCCAACCTATCTGTGAGGTGGCAGTATTGAGATTATCTTTCTAGAAATCTGATAATTCTGTTCAAATAGAACAACCAATGAGCAATTAATCTAAATGGTTTAATTCTCTCCCCCCCCCCCCATTACTTTCATTAACATTTGATTTTGGAATAACCCCAAGATAGCTTTTCATATTGGAATAACCACTTAAACTATGCACACTATAACTGTGGGTAGTATGCAACAAAGCTGCCTTTGTTTACGACTTATTCCTTTCAGACTTTCAAAAACCGGTGGCTCTCATAGGAACATTGCTCTAGCAGCATGACACTGCTTCTCCTGCTGCGCTAAGTCATAGTGGTTTATACTTTTTCTCATACCACCTTACCTGAGAGCCGACAGAATGGAGGAATACACACACACACACACACATATATATATATATATATATATATATATATATATGTATATTGGGTATGGGGGATATATTATTTTAGTGGGAATGCTTTATTATTATAAGTTCGATTTTGTTTATATACAAAATGTATACTTTCAAATGTTAAGTGCTACAGAATATGTAGGTGTTATACTGTATAAATAAAAATGAAGAAGATAAATATAATTCTTATTTTACAGCTTTTATTTACACGGCATACCAACAAAACCAATTGTGGCTGAAATTTCAGGACAATTCTGTTTGCTTTGAGTATTAGTCATTTATCTGCATGTTGGTATGGCTGGCACTTTTTCAATACCACCCTTTACCTATTGCTTGCTATTAAGACAGACAAAGATGGTTTAAGTGACATTGTAACATAGTTCATAAGGTTGAAAAAATACCAGAATCCATCACGTTCAAACTATAACCCTAATGAGTCCCTACTGAGTTGATCCAGAGGAAGGCAAAAAAACCCTCATACTAGAGGAAAAAATTCCTTCCCGACTCCAAATATGGCAGTCAGAATAAATCCCTGGATCAACGTTCTGTCTCTTTTACAGAGTTCACCATGACCACCTCCTCCGGGAGAGAATTCCACAGACTCACTGCTCTTACAGTAAAGAAACCCCGTCTGTGCTGGTGTAGAAACCTTCTTTCCTCTAAACATAGAGGATGCCCCCTTGTTATTGATACAGTCCTGGGTATAAATAGATCATGGGAGAGATCTCTGTACGGTCCCCTGATTTATTTATACATAGTTATTAGGTCTCCTCTAAGCCTTCTTTTTTCTAAACTAAATAACCCTAATTCTGATAATCTTTCTGGGTACTGTAGTCCTCCCATTCCCCGTATTACCCTGGTTGCCCATCTTTGAACCCTCTCCAGCTCCACTATATATTTCTTGTACACAGTATTCTATATGTGGTCTGACTAGTGATTTGTACAGCGGTAGAATTATTTCCTTTTTGTGGGCATATATGCCTCTATTGATGCAACCCATGATTTTATTTGCCTTGGCAGCAGCTGCCCGAAGATGGTCACTACAGCTAAATTAACTGTTTACTAAAACTCCCAAGTCCTTTTCCACATCAGTCGTCCGAAGTGTTCTTCAATTTAATTTATAATCCCAGCCTGGATATTTCTTCCCCATGTGCATTACCTTACATTTATCAGTGTTGAACCTCATCTGCCACTTCCCAGCCCAAACCTCCAACCTATCCAGATCCATTTGTAACAGTTCACTGTCCTCTATTGTGTTTACCGCTGTACAGAGTTTAGTATCATCTGCAAAGATTGCTACTTTACTGTTCAACCCCTCTACAAGGTCATTAATGAATATATTAAATAGGACAGGACCCAAGACGGACCCCTGTGGTACCCCCTAGTAACAGTCACCCAATCAGAATAAGTACCATTAATAACCACCCTATGTTTCCTATCACTGAGCCATTTACTTACCCACTTACACACATTCTACCCCAGCCCCATCCTTCTCATTTTATTCACCAACCTTTTATGTGGAACCGTATCAAATGCTTTGGAAAAATCCAGATATACGACATCCAGTGATTCCCCCTGGTCCAGTCTATAGCTCACCTCCTCATAAAAGCTGATCAGGTTAGTTTGACAGGACCGATCCCTTATAAAGCCATGCTGATATGGAGTCATACATTTATTTTTATCAAGATACTAGAAAATACCATCCCTTAGAAAACCTTCAAACAATTTACATACAACAGAGGTTAAACTAACTGTAATTCTCTGGGTCACCTTTTGACACCTTTTTAAATATTGGCACCACATTTGCCATGCGCCAGTCCTGGGGAACAGTCCCTGTCACTATAGAGTCCCTGAATATTAAAAATAGGGGTCTGTCTATTACATTACTGTCTATTATATTCCTTTAGAACACGGGGGTGAATGCCATTTGGACCTGGTGATTTGTCTATTTAGATTTTTTGTAGGCGGCACTGTACTTCTTCATGGGTTAGACAGGGGACCTGTACTGGGGAGTTTACCTTATCTCGCTGTTCTTTACCTGGCATTTAATTTTCCTATGTGAATACAGTGGAGAAGAATTTGTTTAATATATTTGCTTCTTCCTGATCCCCGTTTATAATTTATTCCTCATCATTTTGTAAAGGGCCTACACTTTCATTTTTGACCTTTTTGCTATTTATATAGTTAAAGAACATTTGGGGTTAGTTTTACTCTTTGGCAATTAGTGTTGAGCGGCATAGGCCATATTCGAATTCGCGAATATTCGCGAATATATGGACGAATATTCGTCATATTCTCAAATATTCGCATATTCGTAATGTTCTCGTTTTATTATCGCATATGCGAATATCCGCGTGTGCGAAAATTAACATAAGCTAAAATTCGCACATGCGAAAATTATCATATGTAAATTTTCGCATATGCGAAAATTCGCACACCAGTCTCACACAGTAGTATTAGAGCCTTCTTACACCACACAAGCTGGAAGCAGAGAGGGATGATCACTGTGATGTGTACTGTGAAAAAAAAAAAATTATAAAAAAAAAATACGAATATTCGTAATTACGAATATATAGCGCTATATTCGCGAAATCGCGAATATGCGATATTCGCGAATAAAATTCGAATTGCGAATATTCGCGAGCAACACTATTGGCAATGAGTCATATTTTAAATTTTTCTCTATAGCTTTTTAATGCTTCTTCACTGCCGTCCTGTTTTACTAGTTTAAAGGCTTTATTTTTGTCATTTATTGCCCCCTTAACATTTTTATTCATCCATATTGGTTTTCTTTTATTTCGGACCCTTTTATTCCCATAAGGTATATACCTCTTACAGTGAGAATTTAAGATATTTTTAAAAATCTCCCATTTAGTGTCAGTAATCTTGTTTTTGAGGACATTATCCCATTTTATATTGTTAAGGGCTTCTCTGAGTTGATCGGACTTTGCCTTCCTAAAGTTCATTGTTTTTATGGCCCCTCAAGAGATTCCCTTATTGAAGAACAAGTTATACTGTAATGTATTATATTATGATCACTATTTCTTTATGAGATTCACAGATCTCAGTCTCCCAGTTTATATTAGGATAGTTAAAGTCCCCCATTATTATTACATCATTTTGATTTGCTGCCTTGTTTATTTGCCTCAGTAATTGATCTTCTGCCTCTTTCATTATGTTTGGTGGCTTATAGCAAACCCCTATCACAATTTTTTTATTCTTATCTCCATATATTTCTACCCATAATGACTCCACTTCATCATTTCCCACCCAAATATCCTCCCGCAGTGCGGCCTTCAAACTGGACTTTACATAAAGACAAACTCCTCCCCTTTCCGTTTTGTCCGATCCTTCCTGAATAGACTATAACCCTGTATATTGACCGCCCATTCACAGCTATTGTCCAACCAAGCCTCTGTTATACCTACTATGTCATAATCCTCCTCAGACATTTTCAACTCCAGTTTATCAGTTTTATTGGTGACTTCTGGCATTAGTCAACATGCAATTCAATGGTTTATGTTTTTTTTCCTATGACGCCTATCACTATCAACTATTCTAATCCCTCCCTCCCTCCGCTCCACCTGCAGGTACATTAATGAAATCCCCCCTCTCTATCTGCACTATCTTCCCCCTCTATTTTGTAGATTCCCTCCCCCCCAGTCCCTAGGTTAAACACTCCTCCACCCTTCTATCCATCTTCTCCCCAAACACAGCTGCACCCTCCCCATTGAGGTGCAGCCCATCCCTAGGGTAGAGCCGGTATCCAACAGCAAAGTTGGCCCAGTTCTCCATGAACCAAAACCCCTCCTTCCTACACCAGCTTCTGAGCCACTTGTTTACCTCCCTAATCTTCTGCTGCCACTCTGTTGTGGCTTGTGGTACAGGTAATATTTGAGAAAATATTATCTTGGAGGTCCTTGCCTTAAGTTTGCGGCCTAAGTCCCTGAAATCGTTTTTAAGGACACTCCACCTACCTCTTACTTTGTCATTGGTGCCAATATGCACCATGACTGCTGGGTCCTCTCCAGCCACACCCAGCAACCTGTCAACCCGATCCGTGATGTGCCGAACTCGAGCACCAGGAAGGCAACGCACTGTTCGGCGGTCCCAGTCTTTGTGACAGATCACCCTGTCTGTCCCCCTAATAATTGAGTCCCCCACTACCAGTACCTGTCTGGCCTGCCTTGCACTCCTCCCTCCCTCCTTACTGGAGCAGACACTCCCCAGGCGGTCAGAGGCAGAGTCCTGCTACAGTATTGCTAGCTCTGAAATGGCATCCCCCTCATCTGCCAATCGGGCAAACTTGTTGGAGTGTGCCAGTTCAGGACTATCCTCCCTGACACTTTTCCCTCTACCCCATTTTTTAACTGTAACCCAGCAAACTGCCTGACTTTCCTGCACCTCCGTCCCACTATCCTTCCCCACCTCTACTCCAGAGAGTACTTGCTCAGTGAGCAGGAGACTCCTCTGCAAGTTGTCAGTGTGTCTCAGTGTTACCAGTTGCTCCTCTAGATCCAGGATCTGGGCTTCCAAATGAACAACTCGCACACATCTCGCACAACAATATGTACCCTGAAACTGCTGTTCAAGGATTGCATGCATTGTGCAAGATGTACACTGGACATTTTCCAACATGGAGGCCATACTAGATTTGGGTATTGCAAAAATTAACAGTAAAAAAAAAAAAAAAATCAAATATTTCAATTTAAACTCCCTGAATTTAAAGTCCCTTAATTTTAAGTCCCTCTCACTTTTATACTTACACTCACTTGTATACTTCACATTATTGTATGCAGACACACAATCACTGGCTTAAACAATTGCTTAGTGTACTTACTTTTATATTTACCACAAATCACCTCTGTCTTCCACTGCCTGGAAGTGAATGCAAATGGCTAGCTGTCTGCAAACAGCTGCAATTTATCAGCTGCTAATTATTTAACTACTCCACCCTCTCTCCACCTTTATACCTCCCAGACAGATACTCTCATCCCATTCCCTAAGATGTAATTATTGTTTTTCACAAGCAAGCTAGGTAACCAGCCTTCATGGTAACAGTTTCTATCTACTAAATAATAGTTTTTTGCATGTTCGGGTGGTTTATCTCTTTAACTATACCACTAGAGGCCAGCACACTTCCACATATTAAATGCTACCACAGATCCAAAGAATTAAAGAGAAAACTAAAACTGGAGCCCTTGGTTTTTTAAATGAAATAAAAACCAATATGTATTTAGATTTTTATTTTCATGTACATTTCGACGTGCAGTTATATTTTATTCAGTTTTAATGTTTACCCTCTTCTATATCACAATGTATAGGAATAGGAAACAATGCAGATTTCAATGCTAAAATCTTGTATTCTTTAATAGTAGTAGTATATTTTACCCCTACAGTCCCCTTTAACAGTCTCATAGCATAATCTTCCCTCTCCTCCATGCAGCAGTACAGCACCATAATTCTCTTTCCTATGTAACCTGCCGCCCCTTTCAAACATTTATCCCTGTCTGGACAGTCAGCTGATGCTCATAACTCTGCATGATCTTCAGATGTCCGCTTCTCTTCTTGATCCCTCTATGTCTTTCTTCTTCACTTCCTCTCCTCCTTGCCCCTGGCACTTCTCTCATTTCTTCCCGATGTCATGCTGAAAAGGCTTTGTCATTTGTAAAAGCCTGAGAGAAAAATGTATATGGGCAGGATACATGGTGTCACAAAAAACAGCCATGCCTAGGACAGTGGGAACGTGCATGGGGAGCACAAAAGAACCCTAAAAATGTGTTGGCAGACTGGTGCTTGTCTGATTCAGGGAGGACACTCCAGAGATGGAGGCAAATTTTTCCCCTTTACCGTGTATGTTTATGTAGGCTTTTACTGCTGTGGATTCTACCCAGGGCCAGAGTTTTTATGGTTCAGAGTCATTAATCTAATAGGGCCGCCTCACAACAAAAATTTGCCCTTTATAAACCCTCTAAAGACTTATTCCTCATTTGAAGTAAAAGTGGCGCTTATAAGCTACATGTGATACTATTTCTTTTAGGGGTGTTTCCAAAATCTTAAAAGCTTATAGGCACAAGCCTAATATACATTCCCCCACACATATGATTTACATACATATATGATTATTATAACACATTGCTGCCAATACACCAAGAGCAAATATTATTTCTATACAGTTATTAAATATTACTTCCATGCCGCTAGTGAACTAAACTCCCTATACACAAAAATATATAACAAATAATACTACATAATGCCTAAAAAATATTGCCACACCATGACTGCCTTCCCTACCACTATAGACCAAATAAGTATTTACAGTGCAGTTATATTTAATGACTCACAGATGACCTCTTCCCTGATCACTTGAAAGTGCTGCCTTGTCTTGTTCATTCAGCCCAGACCGCTATTACAACTTTTTCCAGCCATCACTCTTTAGAACCTGACAGACAAACATATCAGACTCTTAAACAGCAATAATGCTCCCCTTGGTGTCCCACACAGTTAGGTATTTAGGAAAATAGGTTGGAGGGAGGTTTAGGTGAGTTTTGGAAGATTAGGTAGGTTTCCCCTTTTAGGAAGACAGGTTACCCCAGGTTTCCTAAATTAGGTAGGTGCCCTCAAGATGAAGTTCCCCAGTAGAGAGGTACCTCTATAGGTAGTTTTCCCTCTGTAGGTAGTGTACCCTTTTAAGTAGGTCCCAACTGTAGGTAGTCTCCCTTGTATGTAGTTTACCACAGTATGTAGGTCTGTCTTCAAGTAGTTTCTGTCTTGAAGGTAAGATCCCCTGTAGGTATTGTTTCCTTTGTTGGTAGAATTACCTGTAGGTAGTGTGCCCCCTAAAGGTAGTTTGCCGTCAGTATGTAAGACCCCTGTAGGTAGTTATCTCCAGTGGGTAGGACCCCCTGTAGGT
Source organism: Hyla sarda (assembly GCF_029499605.1). Classification (NCBI taxonomy): domain Eukaryota; kingdom Metazoa; phylum Chordata; class Amphibia; order Anura; family Hylidae; genus Hyla; species Hyla sarda. The sequence continues at coordinate 136,966,523 of NC_079195.1, read as the reverse complement.
AGTTTGCTTGCTATAGGTAGAACACCCTATAGGTAGTATGCCTTCAGTTTGAAGTTCTCCCCCTGTAGTTTTCCCTGAGTATGTAGGACCCTCTTTCGGTAGTTTGCCACTGTAGGTAGGACATGACTGTAAGTAGTATGCCACTCTAAGTAGTTTTTCCCCAATATGTAGGATTCCCTATAAGTAGTTTTTCCTCAGTAGGTAGTTCTCCCCCTATAGGTAGTTTGCCCCGACTAGGTAGGTCCTTCCTGTTGCTAGCTTCCCTTGGCTCTAGGCTTCTGGCTCCTGTGCACTGCACTAGCATGGCTTCTTTTCTTCCTTTCCCTGCTCTGCAAGCAGAAGCACAGAGAAAGAGAGTCTTCCAGCCCCAAGCAATGGGGAGAGAGGAGTCAATGGCTCTTCAGTCCCACAAAGCTCTCAGCTTACCCTCTCTAAGACGCCGGTTGACACTGCTTGAGGAGAGTATGTGTACCCGCCTAATGGCGGAAGAGCCCCTGCCTTCCATAATTGATCAGAATTAGACATTGGCCCCATTCCCGTTCAGATTCCTACTTTTTCTGGAACCAAAATGCACAAACATATTTTCTACTTCCCGAAATGTTTTTACCAATGCTACCTTACACTCCTGGCATCTTTCTCAAATGGTACCTGCCCCCTCTCCCCCTCTTTACAATATAATTCATCTGCAGGTTTAAGGTCCACTCTTAGAAATATCTAAACAGATTAATACATAAATATTTGACCTCTGTGAACAGTACAGTTCTCAGCCTTCAACTACCTCCCCACCCCTAGGGACGTGGTTTAGAGAACTGACACCCTTCGAAGAAATGACTATACAGAGTCAACCAAAAAGATCTTTACTGTGGATTCCATGCAAACAAATTACTCCTGACAACATAACATTCACTACACTACTCACTACAAATATTAATGGGATTTTCATACCTATTACACCTCTTCCCGTTACTCATTGTTGTTCTCCAAATTTTCTCCCTTTTTTCCTCTATAAAATATAAGCAACTCTTTGATATCAAGTTCTTTATTATTGTAAAACCTTTCAATGTTATGTATCACTGTACTGTACTCATGTTCCTGTACTAGACCCATAAGTCTCTATCTCATGCTTCAACTAGGAATACACTATGAATACTATAAGTCCATGTAGTGTACATAGAAAATAAGATAACATATTGTATAATGTATTTTTACTACAACTTGGAATGTATAGGAAGTTAAACAATTTGAATGATGTTGATGATGATTTAGCATATATCTTCTATTGAGTTGCTTCTCTGACTGCTGGGTCCCACCACTGTCTTCTGATGAATGTTCTGAAATGATATCCTCTTTAACCCCTTGGGGACAGAGCCCATTATGACCCTAAGGACGTGAGTATTTTTTGCAAATCTGACCACTGTCACTTTAAGTATTAATAACTCTGGGATGCTTTTACTTATAAATTTGATTCCGAGATTGTTTTTTCATGACATATTCTACTTTTTTAGTGGTAAATTTTCATCGATACTTGCATCCTTTCTTGGTGAAAAATTAAAAAATTTCATGAAAAATTTGAAAATTTTGCATTTTTTTTTAACTTTGAAGCTCTCTGCTTACGAGTATGGATATTCCAAATAAATTATATATTCATTCACATATACAATATGTCTACTTTATGTTTGCATCATAAAATTGATGAGTTTTTACTTTTGGAAAACATCAGAGGGCTTCAAAGTTCAGCAGCAATTTTCTGCAAAATTTTCAAAATCAGAATTTTTCAGGGACCAGTTCAGGTTTGAAGTGGATTTGAAGGGTCTTCTGGTTAGAAATACCCCATAAATGACCCCATTATAAAAACTGCACCCGTCAAAGTATTCAAAATGACATTCATTAAGTGTGTTAACCCTTTAGGTGTTTCACAGGAATAGCAGCAAAGTGAAGGAGAAAATTCTAAATCTTAATTTTTTACACTCGCATGTTCTTGTAGACCCAGTTTTTGAATTTTTACAAGTTGTAAAAGGGAAAAAAATCCTCTCAAAATTTGTAACCCAATTTCTCTCAAGTAAGAAAATACCTCATATGTGTATGTCAAGTGTTCGGGGGTGCACTAGAGGGCTCAGAAGCGAAGGAGCAACAATGGGATTTAGGAGAGTGAGTTTTTCTGAAATGGTTTTTGGGGGGAATGTCCCATTTAGGAAGCCCCTATGGTGCCAGGAAAGCAAAACCCCCCACATCGCACACTATTATGGAAACGACACCCCTCATGGAACGTAACAAGGGCTATGGTGAGCCTTAACACCCCACAGGTGTTTGACAACTTTTTGTTAAAGTCGGATGTGTAAATGAAAAAAAAATAAAAAAATTCCACTAAAATGCAGTTTTTCCCCAAATTTTACTTTTATACAAAGGGTAATAGAAGAAATGGGGTTACAAATTTTGGGGGGCATTTTCTCCTGAGTATGGAAATACCCCATGTTTGGACGTCAAGTGCACTGCGAGCGAACTACAATGCTCAGAAGAGAAGGAGCGCCATTGAGCTTTTAGAGAGATAATTTGTTTGGAATGGAAGTCGGGGGCCATGTGCATTTACAAAGCCCCCCGTGGTGCCAGAACAGTGGACCCGCCCCACATGTCACCCCATTTTGGAAACTTCACCCCTCACGGAATGTAATAAGGGGTACAGTGAGCATTTACACCCCACTGGCGTTTGACAGATCTTTGGAACAGTGGGCTGTGCAAACAAAAAAATAAAATTTTTCATTTTCACAGACCACTGTTCCAAAAATCTGTCAGACACTTGTGGGGCGTAAATGCTCACTATACCCCTTATTACATTCCGTGAGGGGTGTAGTTTCCAAAATGGGATCACATGTGGGTATTTATTTTTTTGGGTTTATGTCAGAACCGCTGTAAAATCAGCCACCCCTGTGCAAATCACCAATTTTGGCCTCAAATGTACATAGTGCGCTCTCACTCCCGAGCCTTGTTGTGCGCCCGCAGAGCATTTTACGCCTACATATGGGGTATTTACTCAGGAGAAATTGCGTTACAAATTTTGGGGGTCTTTATTTCCTTTTACCTCTTGTGAAAATAAAAAGTAAAGGGCAACACCAGCATGTTAGTGTAAAAAATTTTTTTTTTACACTAACAGGCTGGTGTAGACCCCAACTTTTCCTTTTCATAAGGGATAAAAGGAGAAAAAGCCCCCCAAAATTTGTAGTGTAATTTCTCCCGAGTACGGAGATACCCCATATATGGCCCTAAACTGTTTCCTTGAAATACGACAGGGCTCCGAAGTGAGAGAGCGCCATGCGCATTTGAGGACTAAATTAGGGATTGCATAGGGGTGGACATAGGGGTATTCTATGCCAGTGATTCCCAAACAGGGTGCCTCCAGCTGTTGCTAAACTCCCAGCATGCCTGAACAGTCAGTGGCTGTCCGGAAATGCTGGGATTTGTTGTTGTGCAACAGCTGGAGGCTCCGTTTTGGAAACACTGCCGTACAATACGTTTTTTATTGGGGGGTAACAGTGTAAGGGGTGTATATGTAGTGTTTTACGCTTTATTAGGTGTTAGTGTAGTGTAGTGTAGTGTAGTGTTTGGGTACAGTCACACTGGCGGGTTACAGTGAGTTTCCCGCTAGGATTTTGCGCTGCGGCGAAAAATTTGCCGCAGCTCATACTTGAAGCAGGAAACTTGCTGTAAACCCGCCCGTGTGAATGTACCCTGTACGTTCACATGCAGGGGGGGGGGGGGGCAAACCTCCAGCTGTTTCAAAACTACAACTCCCAGCATATGTACTGACAGACCGTGCATGCTGGGAGTTGTAGTTTTGCAACAGCTGGAGGCACACTGGTTGGAAAACCTTCAGTTAGGTTCTGTTACCTAACTCAGTATTTTCCAACCAGTCTGCCTCCAGCTGTTGCAAAACTACAACTCCCAGCGTGCACGGTCTGTCAGTACATGCTGGGAGTTGTAGTTTTGCAACTGCTGAAGGCACACTGGTTGGATAACTTTCAGTTAGGTTCTGTTACCTAACTCAGTATTTTCCAACCAGTGTGCCTCCAGCTGTTGCAAAACTACAATTCCCAGCATGTACTGATCACAGAAGGGCATGCTGGGAGATGTAGTTATGCAACAGCTGGAGGTACACAACTACAACTCCCAGCATGCCGAGACAGCTGTTTTCTATGTGGGCATGCTGGGATTTGTAGTTTTGCAACATCTGGAGTGCTACAATTTAGAGACCACTGAACCACCTCCAAACTGTGGACCTCCAGATGTTGCAAAACTACAACTCCCAGCATGCCCAAACAGCAAACAGCTGTGTGGGCATGCTAGGAGTTGTAGTTTTGCAAGATCTAGAGGGCAGTATAGAGATCACTGTGCAGTGGTCTCTAAACTGTAGACCTCCAGCTGTTGCAAAACTACAAATTCCTGCATGCCCACACAGCAAACAGCTGTCTGGGCATGCTGGGAGTTGTAGTTTTGCAACATCTGGAGGGCTACAGTCTAGAGCCCACTATAGTGGTCTCAGACTGTAGCCCTCTAGATGTTGCTAGGCAACAACTCACCAGCTTCCGTTGCATCCTCTTCTGCCGCCCGCCGCCCGCAGATCTCTGTTGCCGCCCGCCGATCGCCGTCGCTCCGCTGCCTCCGGACGGGTAAGTCGACTCCGGCGTCGCTCCTCTTCGTTTTCCCCGTTCTGCCCCGCCTATTGTGGGTGGGCAGGACGGGAAAAATGAAAGTAAACCCCCCGCCCCACCCCAGATCTGCTATTGGTGGTCGCGTATAGACCACCAATAGCAGGGATAGGAGGGGTGGCACCCGTGCCAACTCACTCCTATCGCTTTAGGGGGATTGTGGGTGTCTTAGACACCCGCGATCCCCCTTCTATTCCTGGTCACCGGGTCACCATAGACCCATAATGACCCGGAATCGTCGCAAATCGCAAGTGTGAATTCACTTGCGATTTGCGCCGATCGCCGACATGGGGGGGTCTAGTGACCCCCCTGGGCATTTGCACAGGGTGCCTGCTGATAGATATCAGCAGTCACCCCGGCCCCGGGGCCCCTTAAGTACCAGGACGCAAGGGTGTATGCATACGCCCTTCGTCCCCAACAGGTTAATATTGTGTCTACATTCTCCTTCTGACAGCCTCTTACATTGGTTCTTTTTTTGTCCAGTTGGATAGGGGGGAGTCCAGATTTAATGACTAGTGTTGAGTGGCATAGGCCATATTCGAATTTGCGATATTTAGTGAATATATGGATGAATATTCGTCATATATTCGCAAAATTCGCATATTCGCAATATTTGCGGCCTTTTTTTTTACTATGCACCATAAAATTTGCATGCGCATTCAATATAAAATTTGGATGCGCATGTGCAATATCGCGCGATAAAAGAGCTAAAAGAAAGGAGGGATCAATATGCGCGAACATTCGCATATGCTGATGATCACTGTGATGTGTACTGTGAAAAAAAATGTGAATATTCGTAATTGCGAATAGTTAGCGCTATATTCGCAATATTCGTGAATATGCGATATTAACAATAAATATTGGCATTGCAAATATTCTTGCCCAACACTATTGACACGAAATCCACTTGGAAATAGCAGCCATATGTGGACAGGGTGAGTTCCTCCATTTCTTTACATCTGTCCTGGGCTGGTGTCAATCTATACAAGCAGATAATTATCATATGAGCACCTTCGGTAGCAATGGGCCCCCAAAGAGTTTTGGACCCTGAATGAACCTCTTTTCAATTACAGTGTAATTGTCTTGCTGCTGCTACCTCTAACACATTTTTCGATTTGCACGATGATACAATACATGAGTCCTCTACTGTATCCTCTAATTTCATGAGGCTAAAGAAGATTAAAGAAGATATTTATGTAGGATTCTGTACAACAGGAAAAATTGGACACTTCATGTACGGAGGTGTTCTCCTATCCAGGATCAGAAAAACACAGATATTCTTTTACATAATTGTAATACAAGTAAACTCTCCCAATAGTGGACATTTACAGGGAAAAATAAACTGTCCACTATTTAGAGATGTCCCATATAGGGAAAAAAAGGCTCAAATCTTTCTTAATGAGTGAATACTGTACTGTACTCACTCCAGAGTGTAATTACCTATAAAACAATAAAAGGCTATATTATAGTAGAATCTCCCAATGCCGTTTATTCACCCCATACTGTACCATTTCATTTTTGTGCCATTTTATTCCCTCTCTTGAGCCTTTCAATGCCACTTCATTCCTCCCCTCCTTGAACCCCCTATGCCACTTCATTCCCCCTGTGCCAAATAACCCCCTCCTTATCCCTTGTGCCACATCACTTTTCCCCTTCCCTCCTTCCCTCCTTCTTTTTACCAGGCCAGCGACCTCAGAGGCAGGGGCTCTCAGTGGGTTTGACGTTCTCCTGACATCCTCTGTGCTGCACTCACTGAAAGGCTGTAAGCAGGGGTGGCTGTCAGCAGTGATGAGTGATACTCCTGACATCACTCGTCAGTGCCCACAGCTGCCTCTGCTGCTCACTCTAAGTGTAGCACAGAGAACGTCAGGGGAATGTCAAACCCACAAAGAGCCCCTGTACCTAAGCCTGCTGGCCAGAAGAGCAACAGAGGGAATGGGAAAAGTGATGTTGCACAAGTGGTAAGGGGGGGGGGGGGGGGTGATTTGGCACAGGGGGACAAAGAGGAATGAAATGGCACAGTTGATATAAAGGGAGGAAAGAAATGGCAAAGGAGGGATGAAATGGCACAGGTGGGATAAGGGGGGAAAAATGGCACAGAGGGGATGAAATGGCACACGGGGTGGTAAAGAGGGGGTGATGAATTTGCACAGAGGGTAATAAAAGGGGAATTAAATGGTATGGGGGGGGGCAAGGGGAAATTATGTGGCACAGGGTATAACTAAAGGGGGGATGATTTTGAACAGGGGAAATAAAGTGGCATAGGGGATCAGAGGGGGGAGAATGATGTGCCCGGTGGACATACAGAAACAGGCCCTCTGAGAGCCCGGGCCCCTTATGGGGGTATTGCTTATACACGCCCTGACGGCGGCCCTGTGTATAAGGTAGAGTCAGAACATAAGCCTGGTTGTCCCCTATTTGGAGTGCTTTGTCCTCTATCGGGAGTGCTTTGTCCCCTATATGGTATGTCCACATCCACTATTGAGAGTGTCCCCTATTCGGAGGGTGCAAATACATTAAGTCTTATGGGACTCTGCCGGGGAATAAAAAACTGTCCACTATTGTGGGAGTGTCCCCTATTGGGAGGTGTTCACTAAGGGAGATTTTACTGTACCATATATCCTGAAATCATGAAAGCAGCCATTAAAAAAAAAAAAAAATCCTGGATAGCCCCTAAAGCTACCACCTTCGACATAGGAATTATTTAGTAGGTTCGCACAGCTAAGCCCCGCCCGAGATTAGATAAATTAAAAAATTGCATTTGGAAACAACACATCATGAGGGCATAGCAAAGAAAGGCTGGGAATAGTTTAGATTACTATGCTATAGTATACTGGAAAAATAAAGAGGAAAAAAAAACACTAAAACGAAGTTTGAACCTAAAAAAAATAGGATGATGATTGGCCGAACACAGTAGATAAGTATCCCTTTATATAATAGGGCCAGCAATTAGGTGACAAAACAAATCCAGATGGCGTCAAGTAAACCTGCTACTAAACAATTGCTCGTCAGTCAAACATCTCCCCATGTAATAGGTGATGTGCAGCCAATGAATGATGAAAGCAGAAAGCCGCACAAACAATCCAACAATCATTCGCACAGCCCTCTACCTACATAGCGGTTAATTATGTAATATGATTTTTATACGAGCGCCAATATGATCACTTGGAGGCTAGCTGTCTTTGTCGGCAAGTATAATAGGGCCCCCGCAGTACAGTAAACAGTTAAGATTTATATTATAAATTGTATTGCTTACTGAAAGTTTATAAAAAATATTTTTGAAAAAAATTAATAAAATATTTTTGATTACACAAATAATGTGCTGAAAGGGTAAGATCTCTTCAACTTTAAATTCTTCAAGCTCTATCGTGAGTGGTGCTCTATTAGCGCCCCACAGGGGAATTATTCATGTAAAATAATAAGACATCTGGAATCTTCCATTAATGTCCCAGAAGTAAAGATGCAAGGATCTTAAGCTGATTTAGTCATCATTACTATTGAGTACTAAATGCTTTTATAAATATTGGAATAAATACAACCACATGTAAGAACTTGAATTGCTATACAACTCGAAGCTCTCACTTCATTTTCCTGCCTTGACAGTGATTGTACAGATGATCACTCTCACTCTGTGAAGAGAAAAATGACTTCTAAAGAATACTTGTAAGATTTCTCCATGTTTCCCAGGGATTGCGATCCATGCATGCAATTTTTCAAATTAATGACAAGACGTGGATGGAGTATATATGTTTTGAACAAAAACATCTTGTAAAAAAAGCACTGTGCTACGACAGCTCGAAGAAAAGAGAGATTAAATCTCTGGCTGAGCTTTTTATAGAGTTTGATTGATGAGGAAACAATGTGCTTGTATTCATTGTTTATTAAATGCTGCTTGGCCAGCAGCATAAACAAATACTTTCCGAATACAAAATGAAATCTATTTTTCACTGTTTTAAGCCGATCAAGCTTCAGCTTTGTGATGGAAAGAAATATAGTAATGTTTAGTAAGAGCACAGAAGGTCCTTGTACTTTAGCAGTATACAGTATTGTATTGTCATCTATAAACACTGATAGATATAAGTAAAGATATAGATTTTGAGATAGTAATTAACCACTTAGGGACCCAGGGCGTACAGGTACACCCCGACGCCCTGGTACTTAAGGACCCAGGGCGTACTTGTACGCCCGTGGACATTTTGGTCCCTGCCTGGGGACTAGACCGGGATGACTGCTGATATCTATTAGAGGGCACCCCATGCAAACCCCTGGTGGGGTCCTGAGACCCCTCCCCCCCATGTCGGCGATCCCCTGCAAATCGCTGGTCAATTTAGACCGGCGATTTGCGGCGATTCCGGGTCAATCGGGTCTCTGGTGATCCAGAAAAAAAGGGTGAATGGGGCTGTCTGTCTCTATATAGTGCAATGACTGACAGTTGTTGCCGACCTTGACTTTTAGATACAGTCTCTGAATTTAGGGTAATATTTGCAGATCTGTCCAGATTTAGGGGATAGATAAGGTCATGCAGAGTGCTTAGGATTGATACACTCTCAATTTAGACTCGATCAGCCGTTGCCGCAAGGCTCGGGGCTAACTCACTGCAGGAGATAGCTGTACAGGTCCTTCCTTGTCAGGAGCACAGGAGCAAAGAGACACAGCAATTGCCGCCACTCCCTTATATGGGCAGGGGCAAGACCGTTTTGGATTGGTCCCAGTAACTGTCACTCACCATTACAAGGAGTGATGGGTAGCATACGTCACAGGTCCTAAAGTGAAAACCATAAAGTTTTCCCGATCACGTGACCCACAGGTCCTACTATGCTGTATACTGGTAATGAACTATTTATAGACATTTATACAATCATATTTACATGCATCCTAAATAAACCATTAGCTCAATAACTATCTAGATGAGAAGTGACCAGGGGTGAACTAGACAATGGGGACCCCGATGTCCTAGGGACTCTGGCTAAGGGGACCCACACACGCAGGTACCGGATAGAATACGGTACCGGGACAGCACATTGCATAACTACAACTCCCAGCATGCACAGACTACCAAAGGGGATGCTGGGAGTTGTAAAAGTGTGCCCCCAGCTGTTGCACAACTACAATTCTCAGCATGCCCTTCGACTGTCAATGCATGCAGAGTGTTGCAGTTTTGCAATAGCTGGAGACACCTTGGTTGTGAGTTTGTGTTCTAACTCAGTGTTTTGCAACCAGTGTGCCTCCAGCTGTTGAAAATCTACAGCTCCCAGCATGCACTAAGAGACCATACATGCTGGGAGTTCTAGTTTTGCAACAGCTGGAAGCAAACTGGCTGCAAAACACTGAGTTAAGTAACAAACTCTATGTTGCGCAAACAATGTGCCTCCAGCTGTTGCATAACTACAACTCCTAGCATGTATGGGCTGGTAGTGCATGTTGGGAGTCGTAGTTTTGCAACAGCTGGAGGTTTGCCCCCCCCCCCATGTGAATGTTCAGGGTATATTCACACAGGAGGGGGTTTACAGCGAGTTTTCTGCGGCAAGTTTGAGCAAATTTTCCACCGCGCCTCCCAGCGAGAAACTCTCTGTAAACCACCACCCGAGTGAATGTACCCTAAAACACTACACAAAATAAAAAGTAAAACACAGTCCCCCCCCAATAAAAAGAAAAAAAAACATCTTGTACTGCACTGTTTCAAAAACGGAGCCTCCAGCTGTTGAAAAATAACAACTCCCAGTATTGCTGAAGAGTGACTGACTGTTAAGGCATGCTGGGAGTTTTTGCAACAGCTTGAGGCACCCTGTTTGGGAAACACCGTTGTAGGGTACTTTGGTGGCGGATGCGAATCCCTGTCGTATTTCAAGGCAACAGTTTAGTGCCACATATGGGGTATTTACGGACTCGGGAGAAATTGCGTTACAAATGTTTAGGGATTTTTCTCCTTTTACCTCTTATGAAAAGGTAAAGTTGGGGTTTTCACCAGCATGTTAGTGTAAAAAAATAAATTTTTACACTAACATGCTGGTGTTGCCCCATACTTTTAATTTTCACAAGCGGTAAAAGGAAAAAAGACCCTCAAAATTTGTAACTCAATTTCTCCTGAGTACGGAAATACCCCACATGTTGGTGTAAAGTGATCTGAGGGAACACAACATGGCTCAGAAGTGAGAGCACACCATGTACATTTGAGGTCTAAATTGGTGATTTGTACAGGGGTGGCTGATTTTACAGTGGTTCTGACATAAACCAAAAACAATAAATACCCATATGTGACCCCATTTTGAAACTACACCCCTAACTGAATATAAAAAGGGGTATAGTGAGCCATACACCCCACAGATGTTTGCCAAATTTTCGTTAAAGTTGGATGTGCTGTTACCCTACATTTTTAATTTACACAAGGGAGAATAGAAAAAAGGTCCCCAAAATTAATAGCCCCATTTCTTCTCAGTAAGAACATACCCCATATGTGGATGTAAAGTGCTCTGCGAGTAAACTACAATGCTCAGAAGAGAAGGAGCACTATTGGGCTTTTGGAGAGAGAATGTGTCCGAAATTGAAGGCCATGTGTGTTTACAAAGACCCCATAGTGCCAGAACAATGCACCCCCCCACATGTGACCCCATTTTGGAAACTACACCCCTTACAGAATTTAATAAGGGGTGCAGTAAGCATTTACACCTCACAGGTATATGACAGATTTTTGGAACAGTGATCCGTGAAAATGAAAAATGTAATTTTTCATTTACACAGCCCACTGTTCCAAAGATCTGTCAAACGCCAGTGGGGTGTAAATGCTCACTGCACCCCTTATTAAATTCTGTGAGGGGCGTAGTTTCCAAAATGGGGTCACATGTGGGGGGTCCACTGTTCAGGCACCACGGGGGGCTTTGTAAACGCCCATGGCCGCTGACTTCAATTCCAACCAAATTCTCTCTCCAAAAGCTCAATGGTACTCCGTCTCTTCTGAGCATTTTAGTTCGCCCACAGAGCACTTTACATCCACATATGGGGTATTTCCATACTCAGAAGAGATGGGGTTACACATTTTGGGGGGCATTTTCTCCTATAATCCTTGTAAAAATGTTAAATTTGGGGGAAAACCAACATTTTTGTGAAAAAAAAAATTTATTTACACATCCAGCTTTAATGAAAAGTTGTCAAACATCTGTGGGGTGTTAAGGATCACTGTACCCCTTGTTACATTCCTAGTTTCCAAAATAGTATTCCATGTTGTGTTTTTTTTTTTTTTTTTTGCTGTTCTGGTACCATAGTGGCTTCCTAAATGTGACACGCCCCCAAAAACCATTTTCAGAAAAACTCACTCTCCAAAATCCCATTGTCGTTCCTTCCCTTCTGAGCCCTCTACTGCGCCCGTCGAACACTTTACATACACATATGAGGTATTTCCTTACTCAGGAGAAATTAGGTTACAAATGTTGGGGGGCTTTTTCTCCTTTTACACCTTGTAAAATTTCAAAAACTGGGTCTACAAGAACATGCGAGTGTAAAAAATGAAGATTTTGAATTTTCTCCTTTACTTTGCTGCTATTCCTGTGAAACAACTTAAGGGTTAACACTTTCTGAATGTCATTTTGAATATTTTGAGGGGTGCAGTTTTTATATTGTGATGATTTATGGGGTATTTCTAATATGAAGGCCCTTCAAATCAACTTCAAAACTGAACTGGTCCCTGAAAAATTCAGATTTCAAAAATTTTGTGAAAGATTTGAACATTGCTGCTGAACTTTGAAGCCCTCTGATGTCTTCCAAAAGTAAAAACATGTCAACTTTATGATGAAAATATAAAGTAGACATATTGTATATGTGAATCGATATATAATTTATTTGTTATGTCCATTTTCCTTATAAGCAGAGAGTTTTAAAGTAAAAAAAATAAAACATTTTAACATTTTTCATCAAATTTGGGAATTTTTCAACCAAGAAATGATGCAAGTAACAACAACAATTTTCCCGTGACATAAATTAGAATATGTAACGAAAAAATATTCTCAGAATCAGAATGAAAAGTAAAAGCATCCCAGAGTTATTAATGCTTAAAGTGACAGTGGTCAGATGTGCAAAAAATACCTGGGTCCTTAAGGTGAAAATGGGCTGGGTGCTTATGGGGTTAATAATTACAGAGGTGTTTTTTTTTTTTTGTTTTTTTTTTGCAGATGACTATTCACTAGGGAAGAGGACTATATCAATGGAATATTGTAACATATATCTAATATGACTACTCCAAATTATCTCCTTGAAAGAGATAATTTCTTAATTTGTATCATATGAGGAAAACAATAGTGAATTGAATAGATTACATGCTGTTTTCCAGTGGTTTTGTAGGTAGGATCACCTTATAGGTAGTTTGCACCCATTAGGTTAAACCTCCCTAGAGTAAGTTTTCCTTCCATAGGTCGTCTCCCCTGTAAGTAGACAGGTCACCCCAGGTTTCCTTATTAGGTAGGTGCCCCAAGTTTCAAATTCCCCCCAGTTGAGATGTCTCTCTACATAGGACCCCTGTATGTAGTCTGCTCTGTACTTAGGGCATCCTGTATGCAGTTTTTAACAAGGACCCTCTCCAGGTAATTTGCCTCATGTAGATAGGACTCTCTGCGGGTAGTTTCCCTTTAGTAGGAAGGTCTCACCTGTAGGTTGTTTTCCCTTGTAAGTAGGACCCTCTGAAGGTAGTGTGCTCCCTGTAGGTAGAACCTACCTATAGGTTGTTTTTCCCCAGAAGTCTGGTCCCTCTTGTAAGTAAACAGGTCGCCCCAGGTTTCCCAATTAGTAAGGTGCCCCCAGTATGCCATTTTCCCTAGTGGAGAAGTCCCACTTGTAGATATTTTACCTAAAGGTAGTTTTACTTTGTAGCTACTGTACCCCGGGGTGGAAAGAAAATCATGGTGTGTATGTGTGCCCACCCTTTACAGACACTTTGCCCACTAACACAGTGTACCATTTTTTTTTTTTATAAAAGTGAATAAGCCCCTTCCCAATAAAAATCACCCCCCCCCCTTCTTTTCACATTTTACATTGTATGAAAAAAAAAATGTTAATAAATCAACATATGTGATTGCCGTGTGCGGAAATGTCCTATCTATTTAAGTTTTGGTTAACTTAAGTTAACTTGATTTGTGGGAGGAGTCTAGTCTTTATATACCCACCACATCCACACAGGTGCTGTCGGCAGCATGCAAGATGTCATTGCACCGGATGCTGGAGTCTTCGCGGGAGGTTTGATTGCATACATCGCAGAGAGGCACTGTTCGCTAGCCTAACTATGATGCAAGGAATATGTTAATGTGTCACGGTACCTTTCATGATGCAGGCTGTGAAGCAGCTACATCTTGCTCCTTCAATATGCTGTCTGGTCAGTATGGACCCTCATTCAGTAAACATGTGTAGCTGTGCAGTCTCCAGCCCTGGCCCACCGGCCGTGAGGTAATTTGCATATTTCAGGCTGAGATTAACTCTTTCCTGCCTCAATCTCTTTAGTCTGCAGAGATCACTCGTAGTAGGTCTCTATAAAGTCAGGAGGTCACAGCTGTGGCTTATACATGTAATTCACTGCAGCAGGAGGATTACCTTTTCCTTTTATATGTGACCTGGTGTAATCCAGTTTTGCTCACAACCGCTCTCTGTACTGTCCCCTCACTGTAGATTCTTCTTCTGTGTCCCTGCATCTGTACGCTCTTTCATGCTGCAGCCCAGGACCAAGCTCTATCTCAGACAGCATGTCATCCATTATAGGCCATGTATAAGTTGTCATTATACATTATACTGTTATACATCACCAGTGCATTTATTTACTGTGTTCATGTCACTGTTATATTCACATCATGTATACATCCATTAGTATTTACCAAGTAAGTTGCTGTCAGTATACTGTTATACATCACCGTGGTTATGTCACTTATCGTAGATACACCGGCTGACATGTCTCATTGACTTTAGACTGTTTTTTGTGTCTAGAAAAGGCACAAAAAAGGCGCAAGCAGGGTTTGCGCCTTTTTTGCGCCTTTTGGTTTACACATTTCTGCTGATTTTGAGTTGCAGTCCACTGATTTTGGCAATACACATGATGTAGAAGGGTTTTATCAACTGCACAAAGCCACTGAAAAGTCTCTATAACTACACCAGCCCAGACTTAGCTTAACTTTTTGGTGTATGTGAAGAGAGAAATTTCAGAAAATGTGACCTGCACAAAATGTGTCAAATGCTCTGTGACCATTTAATAAATGTGGTGCTCCTACACATTACCAGCACAAGAAAAAGGTGTAGAAAAATGCTTCACTTACACCTACAATGATAAAAGCCGGTCACCATGTCTCTACTATACTGTTTTATGTTACCATATAACTTGTATACTTTATATATTTAAAACTCAATGGGCCTCATTTACTAAGCTGAAACCGACCAGTTTTTGTCTGGTTATTTTGCTGAGACATGTCTGAGACATGTCTGCGACAGTGTGCGACAGTGTGCGACAGTCTGCGCCTGAAAAATCTGACAAACCCGAAAAAGGGGCATGGTTTCACAACCCGACCGATTTACTATGGAATTCACAGAAAATCCTGTAGGTAAATGGCTGGAAATATCGACCTAGAAAAAGCTGGTCAGAAAGTGTTCCCCACTTTTCCCAATATTAAATAGAGAGGAATCCTGCAAGTCTGAAACAACTTTTCCCACTAGTAAAAACCCGACAATCTTAGTAAATGAGGCCCAGTGTGTGTGTGTGTATGTATGTGTGTTTGTATGTGTGTATGTTCCATCATCACGTCCAAACGGTTAAAGATATTAACATGAGACTTGGCAGACATGTTACTTATATGTCAACAACAAACATAAGATATGTTAACCCTTACTTACCCTCATTTGCCAGGGTCGGGGTTTTTGTTTAAAGTTCCATACAAGTCTATGGGAAATATATGATACTGCATAACTTCCAAACGGCTGGAGATATTTCGATAATACTTGGTCACATGTTACTTGCATGTCCACTTAATATAGAGGATAGTTAATTTAACCCTTCACTACCCCAATTTGTGAGGGTCAGGGTTTTTCTTTAAAGTCCCATGCAAATCAATGGGAAATGCATGTTCCCACATAACTTCTGCACAGCTGGAGATATTTCAATAATACCTGGTACACATATTACTTATATGTCAAATAAAAAGATATGATAGTTAAATTAACCCTTATCTACACCCTTATATGAAAGATGGGTTTTTGTTTCAAGTCCCATGCAAGTTTATGGGACTTCCAGTACCTTACTCCACAAGCTCCGCTCTGCATCTCCTGGTGAATGTGTTAATCCGGCTTGCAAGCCACACCCCATCTCACAAAGACACACCCACAATTTAAGCCTCACGCCTTTTATTAGCTACCCTTTGTGTGCATCGGTCTGGCTTGCAAATGACGCCCAGTCCCACAAAGCCACTTCCCCTTCTATTTTGAGGTACAATATCTTGATCACAAATCAGTCCCAACTGAGGAGCGGATATGAGGACGGGATATGAGGTCGAGATAGGAGGATGCCAAAAAGATATAGCAAACATGGATCTTCACGGGCAGGAAACACGTTGCTTTTATGTTCTTGGAATAAATCATTAATATGAACTTGAGGATCCATTCCACTTAATTTATTGCTGTTTATGCGCCTGTGAAGATCCATGTTTGCTATATCTTTTTGGCTTCTGCTGTTTGGACCGGTGAGCTTGTATACACCGGAGGATCGTGGCTGCTATCAGACCTTCATTGATCAATACGCTGTACGGTGTTGGGCCCTTAGCGCAACATCCTTTGGTAAGTGTGACCTTTATTGCACTTATCTATGATTATAAACGTACCACACTAGGGGCGCGTGTGCCTTTTTTCCCTTTTTGTCTTTACATAGAGATAGGAGGATGGGAAAGGAGGTCGAGATAGGAAGTCAGGATATGAGGACGGAATATGGGGACGGAATATGAGGACAGGATATGAGGACAGGATAGGAGGTCAGGATAGGAGGTCGGAATAGGAGCTCGGGATAGGAGGTCAGGATAAGAGGACAGGATAGGAGGTCGAGATAGGAGGATGGGATATGAGGTCAAGATATGAGGATGGGATAGGAGGTCAGGATATGAGGTCGAGATATGAGTCGGGATTTGAGGATGGGAAGGGATATGGGGTTGGGATATGACAACATTATATGAGGATTGGATATGGGGTTGGGATATTACAACAATATATGAGGACGGGATATGAAGTCAAAAGCTTCCTCCTTTGTAGATTTTCCTCCCCAACAAGGATTAGGAAGGAAAAACCGGCAACGCCGGGTACTCAGCTAGTTATTACATGCGTATGGGTTATGTCACCATATAATATACTGTGCGCTCACCTGCTACGTCAGTGGATGTTGCATAACTTTACTGTCACATTTGTCTTGTTTTTAGCTCTGTCACGTTAGGCTTTCATTGATGTATACAGGTAAGGTATTTCAAGATGTTACAGCATTACTCTCATGGTACTCAGGTCGAGATTGTTAGGCTGTTATCATGGCATTGCTTTTACATTTATTGGAGGTCAGGTGTGTTGGAGGTCAGGTGTGATAGGATGTCAATATAGTCCTTGCTGACGTTACCACACGTTATTCCACATTTTCGTTTCACAATATGCCACACTTATGTTTCCTTACAGCGCTCTGTGTTACGTTACCACACACGCCTATGTTTCCCTGCATTTATCACGCATACGGTTCATACAAGATAACACGTTTTCATTTCATGCAGGGTACTGACATCACTTAGCTTCCTGTGTCACGGCTAAATTCTACACAACTGCACATGATCGCGTTTCCACTCAGTTGCAATAGCAGATAACGAACAAAACCACGTAATACTACACATTCCCACACAGTATACCACACTTACCTTCCACATAGTGTTCCATGCTTATGTCCCACACAGTATGCCATGCTTACCTTCCACATGGTGTTTCATGCTTATGTCCCACAGTATACCATGCTTAACTTCCACATAGTGTTCCATGTTTATGTCCCACAGTATACCACTGTCATGGACTGACTGGGGGACAGGGAGAGTGAGCTCTAAACTGACCCTAAAACCGCTCTCCCTGCCTACTATCCCATCCACCCAAAATGGTGGATCGACAACTGGGCGCCGGTCTCCCTCCCTGAACTAAAGTACAGGGGCCTAATAAAAACACATACTAACAAATAGTCGGTCACAAACCAGAAACATACAGGAACATAGAACTCCATAGTATAAAAGTTCAGAGGGCACAGATCAGAGAGTTAGTACAGAGGACAGTATATCAGTCATCATGAACAGAGGACTCCATAGATCAGCAGACATGAACAGAGGACTCATAGGTCATGAACAGAGGACACTGTCGATCGGCGGTCATTAACAGAGGATACTATAGATAAGTGGTCATGAACAGAACTCCAAAGATCTGAATAAAGAACTAATAAACATATAGAGTTCAAAACATGAGAAAGGAAAACGGATAAGTCTGAACATACTCCAGAACAAAACAGGAGTAAGATTAATCTCCTAGAAAAACCTCTGGTAGACACAGGAATAACAAGACCCTCTGAGTCTCCACGGACAGGTAAACGGGATCTATTGCTAAACAGGAATTATCGCAATCCCACATAGAACCTCCAGTAGACACGGAGTCCCCATTGACAGGTAACAGGGATGCCTAGATACACAGGATATATTTATAAAATACAGTTCACACTGAACACAAGACAGGAATAATCGCAATCCCTTCAGAACACCTACAATAGACGCGGGAATAACAATACCCTTTGAGTCCCCATGGACAGGTAACAGGGATGTCTAAATACACAGGATATAATTATAGAACACTATTCACACTGAACACAAGACAGGAATAGTAATCCCTCCGAACACCTCCAATAGACAAGGAGTCCCCATGGAGCGGTAACAGGGATCTAACATTGGACACTGTTTACACTGGGCACACAAACTGGACACTCCACTCCACTAACAAAGTAGCCATTAATAATAAATCCAAGTAGACTATTGGCCAGCGGCACACTCCGCAGTGTGTTCAGAAGCTGACCCAGTAGGAAAACAGAAATATAAAACACAAAACTTCATATAAACGGATACAAGAGAAAACACAGTGTGAACAGACACATAGCAAAAAGAACATACAAATCCTAAAACCGACTAAACAAACACAGCTTAAAATCTACTAAGAGCATGCCCCATAATATTGGCTAAAACCAGAAAATACAAAGTGCATGCTAAAACAGAGATAGTAGATTAAAAGCTCAAACAAAGAATGTTTCACCAAGTGTTCCATGCAGCATGTCCAGCATCTTAGCAAGTCAGGATATAATGAAGTATCAGCAGCCCAGAAGCTAGGCTGGGCTGACTTTAAATAGACACACCCAAGGAGCTATTGGCTAGCAAGCCAGAGACAGTAACTATTCCCTGGCCAGGGAACCTATAACTGTTCACACACAAGCATATCCAATAGCTGTGTGTGAACACAGTCCAATACAGACATGACAACCACGCTTAACTTCCACATAGTGTTCCATTCTTATGTCCCATAGTATACCACACTTACTTTTCACATTGTGTACCATGCTTATGTTCCAAACAGTACACCACACTTACCTTTCACATAGTGTACCGTGCTTATGTTCCACACAGTATACCACACTTACCTTTCATATAGTGTACTGTGCTTATGTTCCACACAGTATACCAAGCTTGTGTTCAATCTCAGGTTCCTACTCAGTGTATGTGCATATGCTTCCCTAGTGGTGAAACATGCGTACATCTTCCTTCAATGTGACCCACATATGTTTCTTACAGTATTGTCTTCATAGATTATGGTCACGTTTTTCATGTTCAGCGCTGTCATGTTATGCTTACGTTTCTCATTGAACATGAGTCATTTTAACCCATACATTGATTAACAAAATATAAATACTTTTTTTGGTGACAGGTTTAAAGGGGTACTCCGCTGAAAAAAGATAGGGGAAAAGATGTCTGATCACCTCCTCATGCCTTCTCCCATAGACATGAATGGAGATGGTGTGGTGGCTGTAGTCGCCATTCATCTGGCACGTATTCATCTATCCTTTGGATAGGGGATAAGATGTTTTTCTGCGGAGTACCCCTTAAAGGGGTTAATCTCACTTCTTTCACTCTTCGGCAGTCTGTACATGCTGAGATCTCACAGTGATGGGAATGTGGTGACTGCCACCAATGCTACTATTGGATTATATAATTTCTCCGGTAATTCGTGGCCTAAATAAAGTGACAGTGTTGGCGCTGCCTGCCTCACTGACACACACTTCTTTTTCATTCTTCTTCTACTGCCTAAAGCTTGAGTGCGCTGAATCCTCCCCCTCCAGTAGGTGTAGGCAGCACCTCAGTGAGTAAAAGCTGCAAGTGTATGTTGGTGCAGTGCCCCTGTACAGTACAGTATGACTTACACTTACAGCCTGTAAGTAACAGAGCTGTTAATTGTGAAATAACACCCACCAAGAAGGTGGCACCTGGCGTGGACCATCCCCGTTCCCTGCTTGAGTGATAGGATTGTGGTTACAGCGATGCCACTCTGGAGGTGACTGTAGTATAAGACATAAAATATATCTAAAAATACAACCATAAACAGTCCTACTAGGTTGAAGGATATGATAGAATAGAAGGTGAATAAACTAGAAGAAAGAGTGCATGAAATATAAAATTATCACTATTTATTAATACTTATGCTTTGGTGTCTTCTGCAGGGCCCTTGCATTGGGCATACCATAGACTGATTTAGATAGAACAATAAAATGTTAAAAATACCATATACTCATAAAAACATATGGAAATAAGCAAATAATATAAAATCCCTAATGGGCAGGCTGGATGGTAAGTGCGCTCTGCAGCGCTGTAGCCTCCCCAAAGGAAGCTCACTCTATCCTGGCCGCACAGGGGGCTAGTTAGATGAAAGTCACAAGTGGGGTGGGGATTGGTTTCAAGTACCTCTTACCCATTATACCAGTATAGGCTGCCGCTGTTTTCCACGTAGGAGGTCGGTACACTGGACGGATCTCACACAGCTCTTCAGCAAGGCGGATAAGGTTCCGGGGAGCACACACTCCACTCTTGTAGTAAAGTCTTTACAGTATTAAGGTGAAGGAGGATAATTCTTCCAGCTTGCTTAGGTTGGGGTATTGGAAATGGTAGGGATGGCCGGCCATCCCTAACATTTCCAATACCGTCGCGCCCCCTCCCATAGACTTGTGTGGTGGCCCAGTATGGGAGATGTTACCCCGTGCCCTTGCTGCCCTGTCAGGCAGCCTCCTTCAGTGTCCCCAGGGCCCCTTGCACCTGTTTCTCCCCTCTGTACATGTGTTCTGCAGTGTATTGTATTATAAAATGTGTGGTATCTTTAAGAATTATGTCATGTGACTGTTACCCAGGAGGTATCAATGATCAGGTGATCCCAAGAGTGACCTATGGGCTCCCTGCTAGTCTCCCCCATATAAGCCCTGAGTGGAGCTAGCTTCTCTCTCTTGGAGCTTAGAGCTCTTGCTTTCTGCTGAGGTCCAGTGCAGTCATGCCAGTGCAGAGTGTTGGAGTGTTGGAGGTCTCAAAGTCAAGTCCTGCAGCAACCATAATTTCAAGTAAGCTAAAGTCACAGCTTTATGAGTCAAGTCAGTCCCTGTCATCTGTCAAGTCAGCTTGATCTGCATTCAATTGTCCAGTCCTACTACAAGTCCCAGCAAGCCCTTAAGCTCTCTGTTTCACTGGTCACCTCCTTGGGCCTTGGCTGAACTGTATAGACTTCATCAACTGTCTACCCTCAGTAAAGCTACCATTGTCCGTAACTTGGCATCAGAGTCTTTACTGCCCCTATACTTAGCCTAGGATCTAGCGATATACCTTCGGGTGGTTTTAGGCTAAACCACTCCCTGGGGTCAAGAGTACAAGGGGTTAATGCCATCTGCCCCTAGGGTAACAACATCTGCCCTCATCACACCCCGCTACCACAATTTTTGGCATCACGAACAGGATACGGGTGTGCGCCTTATTCCACAAGTCCCCCCCTAGTCTGATCTGTGTCCAATATTGTCTGCAAAAACCGCCTACTGATGCGATTTAAGTCTGCGCCAGAAAGTGTTTGGGACTTTGCAAATGAAAAGTGGTTTACTTGTGGCACTTGTGAAATATAGGGGGAGGTAAAGAAAAGACTGCTATCTGCTACTGTGAACTGTACAGAGGTAGTACCTGAAAGGGTTAAGTTGGTCCGGTGTTTCCCCTGCGTGCGAGCAGTCGTAGCTCCGCCCCATCAGTCCCCAGGGGTGACACCTGTTCAATCAAGCGAGGAGAAACCAAAGAGCCACCCTGTGTTGCACATTGAAGAGACTGCGTTTTGAGCTCTCAAGAGTCTGCTGACAGAACAACCCATCTTTTCGTATCCAGTCAGCCATTCCAGCTGTAAACTGATTTACAGTTTTGAAGGCTGGGAAGCTGTCTTGTCCCAGGTCCAGGAAGGGCAAAAGTGAGTAATTGCCTTTGCCAGTCGTAACCTGCGAGGAACAGAGAAGAACAATGCCAATTACAGCTCATTCAAATTGGAACTTCTCGCCATGGTGTGGGCTGTGACCAAAAAGTTCAAAGACTATTTGGCCGTAACGCCATTTACTGTCTGCACGGATATTAACCCGTTGGCCCACCTGAACACTGCCAAGGTGGGTGCCATCGAGCAGCATTAGTCTTCAAGATTAGCCTATTACAGTTTCACGATCGAGTACAGAAGCGGCAAGTTGAATGTCAATGCCGACGTACTGTCTAGGATGACCGACCCCTGGCGAAGAATCCCCTGTCGAAGATGTGTGGCAAGACATGGAGATGCCCCCATTCTGCCAATGATTTGTGAAACAGAATGTTGTGAACGCCCTCATGGACTGTGAACCCAGATCCGTAAAGGTTAAAGGGTAGCTCCCACAGTCCTCTTTTTTCTGTCCCTGCCTATTGCCCATATACCCCTAACCCCTTTTCTGCCTCAAATTTTTTTTTAATTATCTTAGAAATGCCATTTTGTCTGCCTGGTAGTGTGCTCACTACCAAGCAGACTTCCCCATAACATCACTGATGCCTGCTGGGGCCGATACTTCCGCCCTTAGTTCACTATACAGGGTGCCTCCAGCTGTTTCACCACTGCAACTCCCAGCTTGCCCTGACATCTATTGGCTGTCAGGGCATGCTGGGAGTTGAAGTGGTGAAACAGATGGAGGCACCGTGTGGGGAAAACAGTATCTGAGTTACGGCTGCGTAACCCAATCCCCCGAACCCTGCAACCCGCTCCCTCAAACCGCGCAACCTGCTCCCCCAAACCCTGCAACCTGCTCCCCACTGCATTCCCCCCACCCCAAAAAGATATACCTGTAGAGTGCAGGACTTCAGCGGCGCGTGTATGGAGGGAGGCGGGGCCAGTGTGCAAGCCAATGCACTCCTCTGTATTTTCAGTGCTCGCTCCCGCCTGTCTGATTGACTGGCAGGGAGCGAGCGCAGCCTGAATGAATTCGGACCGATTGCTGGCCGGCATCGGTCCTAATTCAGGCGTGACGTGTGATAGGCTGAGCCCACTGTCATATAAGGAGCTCTGGCCGGCTCCTAACATGACAGTGGGCTCAGCCTATCACCGACCGGGGCGGGACATCGCTACGGCCGGTTATATGCCGACGGCTCTGCGGCGTCCCCGTCCCCAGGAAGTGTAATGACGTCAACAATGCCGGACTGTGAGGCCTGTGCCGGACCAACGGGGGCTCGTAGGAAGGTATGTATGAGTTTATTTTGTTTATTTTTGAGGCACGGGCATATATAAATGTGTACTACTGCAGTTGTCCTTTAAGGTGAAAATGGGCTGAGTCCTTATGGGGTTAAAGAGCCAGTGCACCGCTGATTGGTGCCTGGTCTTTCTGCTAGGTTATTTTAGGCAGCTCCGCCCCTCTTCCCTGCCGGATATTCAGTGCCCCATAGCCTGAGATTAAGCATTCCTTCCTCTGTTGCTTGCCCGTGTACTTGACCCTTCCGCTACGTTATTTCACTACGCATCCTCGTCGCCTGCCTTGACCTTTCTGGTAAGTCCGACTATGCCTCTGCCTCATCCTTCTGTACCTTGCCCAGCTACCTGTGTGGACGAGTCATATCGGGGGTAGCAACCTGGGGGCCCCCTGCCGCAGCAAGCCCATCCTGCCTTGCGGCGGGCTCTGGTGAAAACCAGCAGCACCTTAGACTCTGGTCCCTGATATGGCCCTAGTCATCTGCCACACAGGTCAGTGGATCCACATCCAGCATCATTACAGCAAGATCCGGCCATGGATCCTGCTGGGGTACCTCTGCCCAAGAATCCGGATCTTGCCTCTATCTTGGCTCTCCAGTCGCAGCAGTTGGCGCAGCAGGCGATACAGTTAAACCAATTGTGAGCCATGATGCAGCAGTTGCTGTCTGTGTGGCCTTTGTCATCAGTCTGTTAACTGGAAGGGCTCTGGCCTGGGCAACCCTGTTATGGGATCACAGTGATTTCACTCACAGCTAGTCTTTGAAGAACCTGCATGAGCTTCTCCTGCTGAGACGGCCTTGCTGAGTCTTTCTCAGGGCAACTCCTCTGTGGGCGATTATGCCATCCATTTTCGTACCCTGGCATCAGAGTTATCTTGGAATAATGAAGCTCTTTGCGCCACTTTCAAAAGACAACTTTCTAGCCATATTAAGGATATCCTTGCTGCTCGGGAATGCCATCTACAGGGTGGGCCATTTATATGGATACACCTTAATAAAATGGGAATGGTTGGTGATATTAACTTCCTGTTTGTGGCACATTAGTACATGTGAAGGGGGAAACTTTTCTAAATGGGTGGTGATCATGGCGGCCATTTTGAAGACGGCCATTTTGAATCCAACTTTTGTTTTTTCAATAGGAAGAGAGTCATGCAACACATCAAACTTATTGGGAATTTCACAAGAAAAACACTGGTGTGCTTGGTTTTAACATAACTGTTACGCCGAGCGCTCCGGGTCCCCGCTCCTCCCCGGAGCGCTCGCTACACTTCCCTCACTGCAGCGCCCCGGTCGGTTCCACGGACCCGGGGCGCTGCGTTACCACCTCCGGCCGGGATGCGATTCGCGATGCGGGTAGCGCCCGCTCGCGATGCGCACCCCGGCTCCCGTACCTTACTCGCTCCCCGTCAGTTCTGTCCCGGCGCGCGCGGCCCCGCTCCCTAGGGCGCGCGCGCGCCGGGTCTTTGCGATTTAAAGGGCCACTGCACCGCTGATTGGTGCAGTGGTTCCAATTAGTGTTTACACCTGTGCACTTCCCTATATCACCTCACTTCCCCTTCACTCCCTCGCCGGATCTTGTTGCCCTAGTGCCAGTGAAAGCGTTCCTTGTGTGTTCCTTGCCTGTGATTCCAGACCTTCTGCCGTTGCCCCTGACTACGATCCTTGCTGCCTGCCCCGACCTTCTGCTACGTCCGACCTTGCTTCTGTCTACTCCCTTGTACCGCGCCTATCTTCAGCAGCCAGAGAGGTTGAGCCGTTGCTAGGGGATACGACCTGGTCACTACCGCCGCAGCAAGACCATCCCGCTTTGCGGCGGGCTCTGGTGAAAACCAGTAGTGACTTAGAACCGATCCTCTAGCACGGTCCACGCCAATCCCTCTCTGGCACAGAGGATCCACCACCTGCCAGCCGGCATCGTGACAGTAGATCCGGCCATGGATCCCGCTGAAGTTCCTCTGCCAGTTGTCGCTGACCTCACCACGGTGGTCGCCCAGCAGTCACAACAGATTGCGCAACAAGGCCAACAGCTGTCTCAACTGACTGTTATGCTACAACAGTTACTACCACAGCTCCAGCAATCATCTCCTCCGCCAGCTCCTGTACCTCCTCCGCAGCGAGTGGCCGCTTCTGGAATACGACTATCCTTGCCGGATAAATTTGATGGGGACTCTAAGTTTTGCCGTGGCTTTCTTTCCCAATGTTCATTACACTTGGAGATGATGTCGGACCAGTTCCCCACTGAAAGGTCTAAGGTGGCTTTCGTAGTCAGCCTGCTGTCTGGAAAAGCCCTGGCTTGGGCCACACCGCTCTGGGACCGCAATGACCCCGTCACTGCCTCTGTACACTCCTTCTTCTCGGAAATTCGAAGTGTCTTTGAGGAACCTGCCCGAGCCTCTTCTGCTGAGACTGCCCTGTTGAACCTGGTCCAGGGTAATTCTTCCGTTGGCGAGTATGCCGTACAGTTCCGTACCCTTGCTTCAGAATTATCCTGGAATAATGAGGCACTCTGCGCGACCTTTAAAAAAGGCCTATCCAGCAACATTAAAGATGTTCTGGCCGCACGAGAAATCCCTGCTAACCTACATGAACTCATCCATCTTGCCACTCGCATTGACATGCGTTTTTCCGAACGGCGTCAGGAGCTCCGCCAGGATATGGACTCTGTTCGCACGAGGCGTTTCTTCTCCCCGGCTCCTCTCTCCTCTGGTCCCCTGCAATCTGTTCCTGTGCCTCCCGCCGTGGAGGCTATGCAGGTCGACCGGTCTCGCCTGACACCCCAAGAGAGGACACGACGCCGCATGGAGAATCTCTGCCTGTACTGTGCTAGTACCGAACACTTCCTGAAGGATTGTCCTATCCGTCCTCCCCGCCTGGAAAGACGTCCGCTGACCCCGCACAAAAGTGAGACAGTCCTTGATGTCTACTCTGCTTCTCCACGTCTTACTGTACCTGTGCGGATGTCTGCCTCTGCCTTCTCCTTCTCTGCTGTGGCCTTCTTGGACTCTGGATCTGCAGGAAATTTTATCTTAGCCTCTCTCGTCAACAAGTTCAACATCCCGGTGACCAGTCTCGCCAGACCCCTCTACATCAATTGTGTAAACAATGAAAGATTGGACTGTACTATACGTTTCCGCACGGAGCCCCTTCTAATGTGCATCGGATCTCATCACGAGAGGATTGAACTGTTGGTCCTCCCCAATTGCACTTCTGAAATCCTTCTTGGACTTCCCTGGCTTCAACTCCATTCCCCAATCCTGGATTGGTCCACTGGGGAGATCAAGAGTTGGGGGCCCTCTTGTTCCAAGGACTGCTTAAAACCGGTTCCCAGTAAACCTTGCCGTGTCCCTGTGCTTCCTCATGTAACCGGTCTCCCTAAGGCCTATATGGACTTTGCGGACGTTTTTTGCAAAAAACAAGCTGAGACTCTACCTCCTCACAGGCCTTATGATTGTCCCATTGACCTCCTCCCGGGCACTACTCCACCCCGGGGCAGAATCTATCCTCTGTCCGTCCCAGAGACTCTTGCCATGTCTGAATACGTCCAAGAAAATTTAAAAAAGGGCTTTATCCGTAAATCCTCCTCTCCTGCCGGAGCCGGATTTTTCTTTGTGTCCAAAAAAGATGGCTCTCTACGTCCTTGCATTGACTACCGCGGTCTTAATAAAATCACGGTTAAGAACCGCTACCCCCTACCCCTCATCTCTGAACTCTTTGATCGTCTCCAAGGTGCCCATATTTTTACCAAACTGGACTTAAGAGGTGCTTATAATCTCATCCGCATCAGAGAGGGGGATGAATGGAAAACGGCATTTAACACCAGAGATGGACACTTTGAGTATCTGGTCATGCCCTTTGGTCTATGCAACGCCCCTGCCGTCTTCCAAGACTTTGTTAATGAAATTTTTCGTGATCTCCTATACTCCTGTGTTGTTGTATATCTGGACGATATCCTGATTTTTTCTGCCAATCTTGAAGAACACCGCCAGCATGTCCGTATGGTTCTTCAGAGACTTCGTGATAATCAACTCTATGCCAAAATAGAGAAATGTCTGTTTGAATGCCAATCTCTTCCTTTTCTAGGATACTTGGTCTCTGGCCAGGGACTACAAATGGACCCAGATAAACTCTCTGCCGTCTTAGATTGGCCACGCCCCTCCGGACTCCGTGCCATCCAACGTTTTTTGGGGTTCGCCAATTATTACAGGCAATTTATTCCACATTTTTCTACCATTGTGGCTCCTATTGTGGCTTTAACAAAAAAAAATGCCGATCCCAAGTCTTGGCCTCCTCAAGCGGAAGACGCCTTTAAACGACTCAAGTCTGCCTTTTCTTCGGCTCCCGTGCTCTCCAGACCTGACCCATCTAAACCCTTCCTATTGGAGGTTGATGCCTCCTCAGTGGGAGCTGGAGCTGTCCTTCTACAAAAAAACTCTTCCGGGCATGCTGTTACTTGTGGTTTTTTTTCCAGGACCTTCTCTCCGGCGGAGAGGAACTACTCCATCGGGGATCGAGAGCTTCTAGCCATTAAATTAGCACTTGAGGAATGGAGGCATCTGCTGGAGGGATCAAGATTTCCAGTTATTATTTACACCGATCACAAGAACCTCTCCTACCTCCAGTCTGCCCAACGGCTGAATCCTCGTCAGGCCAGGTGGTCTCTGTTCTTTGCCCGATTTAATTTTGAAATTCACTTTCGGCCTGCTGATAAGAACATTAGGGCCGATGCTCTCTCTCGTTCCTCAGATGCCTCTGAAATTGAACTCTCTCCTCAACACATCATTCCTCCTGACTGCCTGATTTCCACTTCTCCAGCCTCCATCAGGCAAACTCCTCCAGGAAAGACCTTTGTTTCTCCACGCCAACGCCTTGGGATCCTCAAATGGGGTCACTCCTCCCATCTCGCAGGTCATGCGGGCATCAAGAAATCTGTGCAACTCATCTCTCGCTTCTATTGGTGGCCGACTCTAGAGACTGATGTGGTGGACTTTGTGCGAGCCTGCACTATCTGTGCCCGGGATAAGACTCCTCGCCAGAAGCCCGCTGGTTTTCTTCATCCTCTACCTGTCCCCGAACAACCTTGGTCTCTGATTGGTATGGATTTTATTACTGACTTACCCCCATCCCATGGCAACACTGTTATTTGGGTGGTCGTTGATCGATTCTCCAAAATGGCACATTTCATCCCTCTTCCTGGTCTTCCTTCAGCGCCTCAGTTGGCTAAACAATTTTTTGTACACATTTTTCGTCTTCACGGGTTGCCTACACAGATCGTCTCGGATAGAGGCGTCCAATTTGTGTCTAAATTCTGGAGGGCTCTCTGTAAACAACTCAAGATTAAATTAAATTTTTCTTCTGCATACCATCCTCAATCCAATGGACAAGTAGAGAGAATTAACCAGATCTTGGGTGACTATTTACGACATTTTGTTTCCTCCCGCCAGGATGACTGGGCAGATCTTCTACCTTGGGCCGAATTCTCGTATAATTTCAGAATCTCTGAATCTTCCTCCAAATCTCCGTTTTTCGTGGTGTACGGCCGTCACCCTCTTCCCCCCCTCCCTACCCCCTTGCCCTCTGGTCTGCCCGCTGTGGATGAAATTTCTCGTGATCTTTCCACCATATGGAAAGAGACCCAAAATTCTCTCTTACAGGCTTCTTCTCGCATGAAGAGATTCGCAGATAAGAAAAGAAGAGCTCCTCCCATTTTTTCCCCTGGAGACAAGGTATGGCTCTCCGCTAAATATGTCCGTTTCCGTGTCCCGAGCTATAAGTTGGGACCACGCTATCTTGGTCCTTTTAAAGTTTTGTGTCAAATTAATCCTGTCTCTTACAAACTTCTTCTTCCTCCTTCTCTTCGTATCCCTAATGCCTTTCACGTCTCTCTTCTTAAACCTCTCATCCTCAACCGTTTTTCTCCTAAATCTGTTCCTCCCACTCCTGTTTCCGGCTCCTCGGACATCTTCTCTGTCAAAGAGATTTTGGCCTCTAAAAAGGTCAGGGGAAGAACTTTTTTTTTAGTGGATTGGGAGGGTTGTGGTCCAGAAGAGAGGTCCTGGGAACCTGAGGACAATATCCTGGACAAAAGTCTGATCCTCAGGTTCTCAGGCCCCAAGAAGAG
The DNA here is from genome assembly GCF_029499605.1 of Hyla sarda. Classification (NCBI taxonomy): domain Eukaryota; kingdom Metazoa; phylum Chordata; class Amphibia; order Anura; family Hylidae; genus Hyla; species Hyla sarda. The sequence continues at coordinate 136,936,890 of NC_079195.1, read as the reverse complement.
GGGGAGACCCAAGGGGGGGGGTACTGTTACGCCGAGCGCTCCGGGTCCCCGCTCCTCCCCGGAGCGCTCGCTACACTTCCCTCACTGCAGCGCCCCGGTCGGTTCCACGGACCCGGGGCGCTGCGTTACCACCTCCGGCCGGGATGCGATTCGCGATGCGGGTAGCGCCCGCTCGCGATGCGCACCCCGGCTCCCGTACCTTACTCGCTCCCCGTCAGTTCTGTCCCGGCGCGCGCGGCCCCGCTCCCTAGGGCGCGCGCGCGCCGGGTCTTTGCGATTTAAAGGGCCACTGCACCGCTGATTGGTGCAGTGGTTCCAATTAGTGTTTACACCTGTGCACTTCCCTATATCACCTCACTTCCCCTTCACTCCCTCGCCGGATCTTGTTGCCCTAGTGCCAGTGAAAGCGTTCCTTGTGTGTTCCTTGCCTGTGATTCCAGACCTTCTGCCGTTGCCCCTGACTACGATCCTTGCTGCCTGCCCCGACCTTCTGCTACGTCCGACCTTGCTTCTGTCTACTCCCTTGTACCGCGCCTATCTTCAGCAGCCAGAGAGGTTGAGCCGTTGCTAGGGGATACGACCTGGTCACTACCGCCGCAGCAAGACCATCCCGCTTTGCGGCGGGCTCTGGTGAAAACCAGTAGTGACTTAGAACCGATCCTCTAGCACGGTCCACGCCAATCCCTCTCTGGCACAGAGGATCCACCACCTGCCAGCCGGCATCGTGACAATAACTTTATTCTTTCATGAGTTATTTACAAGTTTCTCTTTGTTTACAGCCATTGACATGTCATTGAGGTTAACACGCGAGGAGCAGATAGAAATTGTGTTGATGTCTGGTGAACGCAGTAACCGGGTCATTGCAGCAGATTTCAATGCAAGCCACCCTACGAGACCACCCATCTCGCATGCTACAGTTAGCAAACTGCTTGCTAAGTTTCGTGAATTTGGTTCAGTGTAGGATTTGCCAAAATGTGGACGCATGAAATCTGTCACTAATGAAGAAACATCAGTGGCTGTCCTAGCTTCATTCAGCAAGAGCCCACAGCGTAGCACTCGCCGCATGTCACTGGAGAGTGGCATTAGTCGAACATCCCTTTGGCGAATATTAGCTACTCACAAATGGCACCCTTACAAACTCCAGCTACTGCAGCATCTCAACGAGGATGAACCAAATCGGCACACTGAATTTGCAGAATGGGCAAACAAAAGTTGGAACAGGACCCTCAGTTTACGCAGAAGATTTTGTTCAGTGATGAGGCAAACTTTTATGTGAACGGTGAAGTTAACAAAAAAAAAACACTGCTATTGGTCTGACACTAACCCACATTGGATAGATCCCTCTAAGACTGTTGGAACACAAAAATGTATGGTATGGTGTGGTATATGGGGTACAAAGATAGTGGGGCCATTCTTCATTAATGGAAACCTCAAGGCCACTGGATATGCGAAATTGCTACATGATGATGTGTTTCCCTCTTTATGCACTGAAGCTGACGTTTTCCTTGAGTTTTTCCAGCAAGATGGTGCACCACCACATTATGGGTGTTAGGTCCAAGCATTCCTAGATGAACAGTTTCCTGGAAAGTTGATTGGTCGTCGTGGGCCAGTTGAATGGCCCCCAAAGTGTCCCGATCTGACCCCATTAGATTTTTATCTTTGGGGTCATCTGAAGGCAATTGTCTATGCTGTGAAGATACGAGATATGCAGCACCTGAAACTACGGATACTGGAAGCCTGTGCTAGCATTTCTCCTGCGGTGTTGCTATCAGTGTGTGAAGAGTGGGAGAAGAGGGTTGCATTGACAATCCAACACAATGGGCAGCACATTGAACACATTTTATGAGTGGTCAGAAACTTGTAAATGGACTTTGTAGAAAATTTGGACGAGACACGGCGCCTTCTTATAGTAGATGGGTGGAAATAAAAGATAAAAACTAGCCCAGGTGTATACCAAAAAGGCAATTTTTATTCAGGGTGCAGCTTAAAAGTTTCGAACCCGGAACGGGTTCTTCATCAGGCAAGTGGATTACAAACAGAGGTGGCGGCAAATTAAAATATCCAGTCCAGCCGACTGCTACCGGGTCACGGGGTCACGGTTAGCTGGAGGTTACAACTTAAAATTAGCATAAGTAAAGTCACAGAAAACATTAAAACTTAGCTTTTAATATCACCATTTAGAATAAATAACCATCAACAAAAACATATATAACAATTCTGGTGCCGTACCCAATAGTCATACATGCAACCAGACTGAGCAAAAAGTTACACCACGGTCAATCAGACCACATATGCTGCACATCAACCAAGATAAGTTGATCGTTCGCAGACTAACAAAAAACACAAGTCCCCCTGTCTAGCAGCAGTGAAAATTAAGGTGGGTCAATGTATATAGGCTACCCTATCATAAAGGGTGGGTATACGGACAGGGTAGGTATGGGTAGGACCTGGGGATAGCGGTGGGCTAAACATAGAGTGCCCCTATATCTGTCCTGACCCTAGATGCTCACTCTACCATAGGCCTAGACCTAGGCGGAGTGTACGCCCTGATAAGGGAAGCCCCGCTCTGGAACCTGCCCTGATATGCCCTAAGACAGCCCTACAATAGGACAATAGGGAGAGTGGCTCTCTGTCTCACTGGGGCGCCCTGTCTATCTCGGTGGATAGGGAGGGTGCCCTAACCTAATAAACACAAGGATGGAATATGTATCCTACTGATATCCTATACAAAGCAATAAATCTGTGCTATATGTAGATAGTAGAGGTTCCTATAGCCTAAAGAAATATATTAATCAGTAACCATGGCATATAGTATGTATTTTACAGATCCCTGTAATTAGATAATTTGCTAGTAAATATATCTACTATAAGGTCCCAGGCATCTAAAGATAATATATTCAAATAAGTTTGGGACTCAATCAAATAAGAAAAAATGTCTGGTTGCCATGTACAATGCATATATGACTCAATTCAGATCAACAAAGATGCCTGGTTGCCATAGATAACCTTTCTTTGAATAACAAGCAAAAAATGCACAGACTGGTTTAGACAAGGAAGTATTGCTCCATAGTATAGTTACTTCGTCAGGAAAAAAGGAGAACAATCACTCCTGGTAATTAGGAGCTACTCAGTAGAGTCACAGTATTTAGATATCAGACATCAAAGTAATCCTGTATGTGGTGCACAAATTTGGCACCACACACTACCAGATGGAAAGTTAAGATATTGTACTAGATGGATACCAGTATATAATATACACATAGTTTCGCAGCGAACCACAGTGGGACAGAATCTATGTGTCTCCAGTGCTGCCGAAAATTAACAGGCCACCCTGTGCTACGGATTACCTGCGCTGTGGATGGTTGCGGACCAGAGTGGGACCAAACTCATGTGTCTCCAGCGCTGCCAATAAATTATCAAGCCACCCATGAACTACAAATTACTTTTGAACAAGGAAAAACTTAACCAATAAAGAAAAATTGCATAAGTATGCAGAATTGTATAACCGTGTGGCAAATTACTTTTCAACCATAAGAAAAAGCCTAATATATACAATCAGAAGTGCACATAACTGTATAACCATGTGATCTATATCTCCCAATGTGCAATCATGCGACTCCCGCAAGCTACATATGTACAAGGTAACAAAACTGCATCCCTCAATTAAACCAATTAACCTACAAAGTTAGTTCCAAATATACACACCTGGAACTGCTTGCGATGCCCACCTGACTCAACAGCATCACACAGAGAACCTGAGATTAACACTGCACTTAAAGCACTCAATACTTAATATTTCAAGCTGTTTTAATGTTTAGATCTCTTTTACACTACGATCATTGTAATTTTATGGCAATTTTATTGTTGTATGCTAATTTTAAGTTGTAACCTCCAGCTGACCGTGACCCCGTGACCCGGTAGCAGTCGGCTGGACTGGATATTTTAATTTGTCGCCACCTCTGTTTGTAATCCACTTGCCTGATGAAGAACCCGGTCCGGGTTTGAAACTTTTAAGTTGCACCCTGAATAAAAATAGCCTTTTTGGTATACACCTGGGCTAGTTTTTATCTTTTATTTCCACCCATCTACTACAAGAAGGCGCCGTGTCTCGTCCAAATTTTCTACAAAGTCCAGTTACGTTTTACTGGACCTGCTAGTCACGGTTAAGGACGCAGAGGCAGCCACTTACTCACCAGCACTGGTGATACCACTCGGAGTTCGGCTTCGTGCAAGCCTGCATGCACATCGAGGTGTTGTGCCCTTAGTGCAACAGAACCAAAACTACAAAATGACCCAAGAAGGGGCTAAGAGGCCAAAACAATATAATTAACCAAACCCCAAGACCTCTATTTTTCAATGTTACCTTGTCCTCTGTCGGCCGCGAATGAGTCGGCGCATTCGCACGCACTCAGACACTATCTCGCTTACAGGGGGCCTAGTGTGCATGCTCCTGCACTTAGATTTTGGTCTACTATCTATAGTGCAACTGCGCTTATGTGGAGAGGGGGAGCGAGGTAAAACAACCTCTCATGAGAGTATGTATAAGAATAATATTTTAGTGATAATGTTCAATTATATTATAATGACCGTGGTACATCATACCCAACAGCCATAATGAATCATATCTTGCAGGATATGGGGAATACAGCACTGATATATTATATTCCACAGTAGGTTGGGAATATATAAATAAAATCATAATACCCAAGGTGCAAAAGTAAATTAAAAAAATAATAATACAACAATTATTTATAAATATAAAGTGAATACACAATCCAACTATGTGAAGGTGAGTATATTAGAGTGATAAAAAATATATATATGATAAGTGGTGATGAAAATAATAAATACATAGATAAAAAAATGTGAGGACATAGGTGTAGGATGGGTGTAACCTCAATTTCACACCAATTTTTAATAGTGCAATAAGTGCTTTATTTGTGTCTTGCCATATATCAATAAATCCCATCCCTCGGTAGAAATATATATAATGCTGTCTGACTGAGATGATAAAGAATAATTAAATATATCACAATTTATAAACCATAAATAACCATTAATTAAATAAATCGCCATTAAGACTGAATTGACACAATCTGGATGTAACATAAAGTAAATCCTAAATCAAAAATAAATCAAAAAATAATGCTACAGAAATGCTGAAAAAGAGAACCCTTCATTAAGGCCACTTGGCGCCTGACTATGTAGCCTGCATATCCATTTTGCCTCCTCACGTAAGAGAAATTTGTGCAATAAGTGCTTTATTTGTGTCTTGCCATATATCAATAAATCCCATCCCTCGGTAGAAATATATATAATGCTGTCTGACTGAGATGATAAAGAATAATTAAATATATCACAATTTATAAACCATAAATAACCATTAATTAAATAAATCGCCATTAAGACTGTGAATTGACACAATCTGGATGTAACATAAAGTAAATCCTAAATCAAAAATAAATCAAAAAATAATGCTACAGAAATGCTGAAAAAGAGAACCCTTCATTAAGGCCACTTGGCGCCTGACTATGTAGCCTCCATATCCATTTTGCCTCCTCACGTAAGAGAAATTTGTCAATATCTCCTTTCCGTGGTTCTAATTTCAGTTGACATAGACCCACAAACCTTAGATCCTTGACTCGAACTCCATGTAAGGCTCTCATATGTCTAGACACTGGTGTATCTTTTGCCGTCCTAATCGAGCTCAGGTGTTGCAATATACACTTGCGAAATTCCTGTGTCGTCTTACCCACGTACCACTTGGGACATGGGCACTGGGCTATATATATGATGTTATGCGAACTACAGTTAATAAACTGTCTGATTTCATATTGGTGGCCGTCCACAGGATTAGTCACTTTTTTGGTCTTATTGATCTGTTGGCAGAAACTACAATGCCCACAGGAGAAACAACCCGTTGTGGTATTCCTCAGTCAACACTGCCTTGTGTTCCTTGTGCCCAAATGACTATGGACCAGCTGGTCTTTAATGCTGGGGCCTTTCCTAAAGGTGATACCAGGAAATTTTCCAATCACCCATGCCAAATCCTCATCACGTGTGAGTAGATGCCAATGTCTGCGCATTATTGCCGTCACCTGATCGGTGTGTCCATCGAAAGTACCAATGCATCGCACTTGTTTGGATGTATCTGTTGTCCGCGTAAAGGTAAGCAGTGCATTCCTATCTGCTTGACATGCCCTCTTGTACGCCGTTTTCAAATGCTTACGAGGGTATCCCCTCTGCCTAAATCTCTCATACAAATTTTGACTTTCCCTCTGAAAGCTCCTCTCCTCCGATCAATTCCTCCTCGCCCTGAGGTATTGGCCACCCGGGATACTCCTTTTAAGGGATCCCGGATGCCAACTACCACAGTGCAGGAGCGAATTGGTAGAGGTGGGCTTGCGGAAAATATCCATCTGTAGATGGTTAAACTCATCAATATAGATGACTTTGTTACATCCAGATTGTGTCAATTCACAGTCTTAATGGCGATTTATTTAATTAATGGTTATTTATAGTTTATAAATTGTGATATATTTAATTATTCTTTATCATCTCAGTCAGACAGCATTATATATATTTCTACCGAGGGATGGGATTTATTGATATGTGGCAAGACACAAATAAAGCACTTATTGCACTATTAAAAATTGGTGTGAAATTGAGGTTACACCCATCCTACACCTATGTCCTCACATTTATTTATCTATGTATTTATTATTTTCATCACCACTTATCATATATATATTTTTTATCACTCTAATATACTCACCTTCACAGTTGGATTGTGTATTCTCTTTATATTTATAAATAATTGTTGTATTATTATTTTTTAAATGTACTTTTGCACCTTGGGTATTATGATTTTATTTATATATTCCCAACCTACTGTGGAATATAATATATCAGTGCTGTATTCCCCATATCCGGCAAAATATGATTCATTATGGCTGTTGGGTATGTATCACGGTCATTATAATATAATTGAACATTATCACTAAAATATTATTCTTATACATACTCTCATGAGAGGTTGTTTTACCTCGCTCCCCCTCTCCACATAAGCGCAGTTGCACTATAGATAGTAGACTAAAATCTAAGTGCAGGAGCATGCGCACTAGGCCCCCTGTAAGCGAGATAGAGTCTGAGTGCGGGCGCATTCGCCGACTCATTCGCGGCCGACAGAGGACAAGGTAACATTGAAAAACAGATTGCGCGGCGCACTGTTATGATGAGGAAGATTCCGCTGACGCAGTTCCATCGCATGATACATCGGAACGATGAGGGAAGATGAGGTAAGGAGCTTTCTAGGCTCACCCATTGGTTCCCAAATGGGAGTATTTGGGAAGTGAATCATATGTATTGGATCATGATTGGAGCAATATTAGAACATTTGTGATAGGTTAGATAGAGATGTCGCTGACTGATGATGATGGGGGGATGCTCTATAAATACCCCCTGCCGCCATTTTGGAGTGATGTTGCCACATATTGCCTCTTGAGAATGTCATGGTGACGGCGAAACATGTAGAGGCGGCAATTTTGTGTTTTAATTAGTGTCACAATTGGGAAGTTTGGGCTTCTGCAGAGCCCTGTACCCTGGAGCCATGTTGCCCCAATAACTATATTATTTTCCCATGTGACATTGTATTTTTAATCATCACCTTCTGGATTTGTTACTTTTTAGATATATACTATTAAAAGTTATGTTTTAGGGGGGAGAAATTTGAGGTGTTTGCACCCCAGGCTGCGGCTTTGGGGTTTGGTTAATTATACTCAGTGCAACATGACACGGTAAGGTGCATTAACTTGCACTTGCTTATCATAATTACCAACAGTATTACACTAGAAGCGCACCTCTTTCTTTCCTTTCTTTACAGAAACTTGTAAATAACTCATGAAAGAATAAAGTTACATTAAAACCAAGCACATCATTGTTTTTCTTGTGAAATACCCAATAAGTTTGATGTGTCACATGACCCTCTTCCTATTGAAAAAACAAAAGTTGGATTCAAAATGGCCGACTTCAAAATGGCCGCTATGGTCACCACCCATCTTGAAAAGTTCCCCCCCCCCCCCTCACATATACTAATGTGCCACAAACAGGAAGTTAATATCACCAACCATTCCCATTTTATTAAGGTGTATCCATATAAATGGCCCACCCTGTACTCTGAGTGATCTCATTCAGCTGGCCTCTCGGATTGATATTCGTTCCTCTGAACGACGTGAGGAACAACATCAGGAAAGGGAGTCTGCATGACCTCGGTGCTTTCCTCATCTGGCACCAGTCTTTCAGCAACCACCGCAACCTTCTATGTTGCCTCCCGCAGTGGAGGCTATGCATTTGGATCGGTCTCGCCTGACTCTGCAGGAAAGAACTCGCCGACGAGCTGAGAATCTTTTCCTCTACTGCGCCAATGCCGATCATTTCCTCAGAGACTGTCCTGTGCGTCCACAGTCACAGGGAAACGCTTGCACCTAGGCTTTGTGGGAGAGGCTTCCCTAGTTGTGAATACCTCCTCTCCACGCTTGAATTTGATGGTCTAGCTTTCTCTACCCTCCAAAGAGATTATTTCCGTTCTTGCTTTCCTGGATTCTGGTTCCGCGGGAAATTTTATTAATGCTTCCTTGGTACATTGGTATCGTCTGCTGGTGTCTCGCCTCTTGAAGCCTTTGTACATTTCTACGATCAATGGAGAAAATCTGGACTGTACTGTGCTATTTTGCACTGAATTGTTGTCTATGCAGGTCGGAGTCTTGCATAAGGAGGACTTGTCCTTCTATGTATTTCCTCATTGTATCTCCGCTCTTCTGCTTGGCCTTCCTTGGCTGCAACTCTATGCCCCACAGCTAGATTTGAAACCTGGATAAGTAATCCGTTGGGGACCTTACTGCAACAACAATTGTATTCATACACTTCTGTCTAAATTGGTGTCTCCTTCTACTCTGCCCGGTTTGCCATAGTTTCTTCTGGACTTTGCTGACATCTTCAGTAAGAAAAAAGCTGAAGTTTTACCACCTCATTGTGCCTACGATTGCCCTATAGACTAATTGCCTGGGACCACACTTCCTCGTGGCAGAATTTACCCTTTGTCTATTCCCCAAACGCAGGCCATGTCAGTATACATCCAAGAAAGCCTTCAAAAAGGCTTCATCAGGAAGACTTCCTCCCCTGCCGGAGCTGGATTCTTCTTTGTGGAAAAAAAAGACAGTTCTCTGCGACCCAGCATTGTCTATCGCGGCTTGAATAAAATTACTGTCAAGAACCACTACCCACTCCAGTTAATCTTGGAATTATTTGTTCGTCTGCATGTAGCAAGGATTTTCTCCAAACTTGACCTTTTAGGAGCCTATAACTCGCATACAAGAAGGTGACTTAAGGAAGACTGCTTTAACACTCATGATGGAAACATAGAATGTGTCAGCAGATAATAACAGTTTGGCCCATCTAGTCTGCCCAATAATCTGAATCCTATCAATAGTCCCTGGCCCTATTTTATATGAAGGATAGCCTTATGCTTATCCCATGTATGTTTAAACTCCTTCACTGTATTTGCAGCAACCACTTCTGCAGGAAGGCTACTCCATGCATCCACTACTCTCTTGTTAAAGTAATACTTCCTGGCCTGTAGTTTCTTGATTCCTCCCTTCTACCTTTCTTGTGAATGGGCACGACATTTGCTAATTTCCAATCTTCCGAAACGACTCCTGTAACCAGTGATTGGTTAAATAAATCTGTTAACTGTTTTGCTAGCTCACCACTAAGCTCTTTTAATAATTTTTGGTATATCCCATCAGGCCCCTGTGACTTATTTGTCTTCACTTTAGACAGCAAACGCAGAACCTCTACCTTTGTAAAGACACATGCATCAAATGATTCATTAGTCTGCCTCCCTAATTGAGGTCCCTTTCCTTCTTTTTCTTCTGTAAAAACTGAACAGAAGTATTCATTAAGGCAGTCGGCTAGCCCTTTTTTCTCTTCTACATACCTTCCTTCCCTTGTTTTTAATTTAGTTATTCCTTGCTGTGATTTCCTTTTTTCGTTTATATATCTGAACAATGTCTTACCCCCTATTAGACCTATTACACAGACTGAGCTAGTTTTTCTTCTTTAGAAGTTCTTATAACTTTTGTGGTGTCCCAGTACCGTATTGCATACCGTACCTAGTGTAGAGGTCCCCAAAGTCAGAGTAACTATGCTCAGGTAGGGTCCCTCAGGTGGGACAGCCCCTAGTCGCCTCTTCTCAAGTCTAATTCTTTACTGATAATACGTGTATATATTTAGTCAATAATGTATGTCTAATATAACGTAAAGTACTTACCTTATTTGGCGTCGCAGGACCTTCGGTCATGTGACCATGTTAGTATCCTCTATGGTATGTTGGAGGACCTTTGGAGGTCCTTGGGTCACGTGTTACCCATAAACCTTTGTAATGGTGATTGACATCAGTATGGACCAATTAACACTAGTCCAGCCCCTGCCCATATAAGGGAGCTGTAGCCAATTATCGCTCTCTTGGGTTGCTGCTCTCGTGGATGCAGGACTAGCAGGATGGATCTGCGCAACTTGCAAAGACACGCTAGGCCTGAAAAACCTACTGGCCTCAGCTGAACTAAAACCGTGAGTTCTAAACTACCCCCGCTAATACCAGCGTGACTACTGGACCGCAACTAAATCCCCTAAATCCAGTGGAACAGCACCTAATACCTAAAGACTCTAAATTGCTAAAGTTCCAACCTTTGTCAATCTCCAAAGGAAGCAGTTGTATGCATAGAGACTGTTCAGTTTATGAAGCTTGCAGAAAGTCCTCAGTAAAAGTTTTACCTGTTTCAGAAAACTCTCCGGTTGTGGACATTCTATTGTTATCTACCTCCCTATCACTCTTGGGAAGGGTGGCGGTAGGACAAGCATCACTGAGGAGCCCCCACCCTGGCGTCACGAATAGCAAGGGTTAACAAGCACCCTTTAATCACTGCACAGCTACACTCCCCATACCCTACATCCCCCAGGCTATCACATTTGCTTGGCCTCTTTCTGCCTAGTCTTGTAGATTTCCCTATCTTCATTGCTCTGGGTTGTATTATAATTACTAAATGCTTATAATTACTTCTGCTGAGTACCGCAGTGGTCTCTTCCTTTTTCAGCTTTAACTGACAAGTCTAATGCAATTTTCTGTTGCCTTCAATAATGCGTCTTTTAAGTAGTCCCATTTCTCCTGGACTCCATGTAATCCGTTCCAGTCTGATAGGATTCATTTATGACTAATCTCATTTTTGAAAAGTCTGTTTTTCTAAAATCACTGTTCTTATATGAAAGCACACTGACTGGTGATCACTAGACCACAAGCTTTCGCCTACAATAACATCATATATCAAATCCCCATTTGTGAATACCAAATCGAAAATGGCCTCCCTCCAGGTTGGCTCCTCAACCCCTTGTTGTAGAGATAATCCCAGTAAGGAATTTTGAATATCTGTACTCCTGGCAGAACTAGCTATTTTGGTTTTCCAGCTTATATATGGAAGATTGAAGTCTCCCATAATGATAACTTTAATTGTCATTTTAGCTATTTCTTCCACTAGTAGATAATCTAATTCTTTAACTTGGCCAGGTGGTCTATATATCACACCTACACGAGTTACTGTCTTATTACCAAACTGCAACGTAACCCAAACTGACTCTATGTTGGCCTCACTAACTTGTATTAGGTTAGATTTTATGCTATCTTTCACATATAGGGCCACTCCTCCTCCTTTTTTGCCTTCTATGTCTCTTCTGTATAGAGAGTTGCCTGGTATGGATATGTCACAGTCATTACTTTCATTAAACCATGTCTCGGTAACAGCCACTAAATCTACATCCTCACATGCCATTATTGAACCAAGTTCATTGATTTTATTACCTAAACTGTGGGCATTTGTAGACAGGACTCTGAGCTTCTCATTTCTTAAACTCTGTGCTAATGACATCTTCTGTCATCATTTCGGAGGGCAATTGTACTCATGGATTTTCACTCTTTTGCCCTCCCCCCTTCCTGGTTTAAATACTTCTTAGCAAATTCTTGGAATTGTTTACTGAGTACATTAGTTCCTTTGAGAGAAAGATGCAAACCATCTTTTTTGTGCAGTTCCTTTCTATTCCAAGTAGAGCTATCATGAGACACAAAGCCAAATCCTTGCTCTTGACACCATTTACTAAGCCATATGTTGAACTCCTTAATGCGCCTCTGCCTATCATTCTGAACGTTATGCAAAATGGACATTTTTAGTATCTTGTGATGCCGCTCAGACTCTGTAATGCTCCAGCAGTCTTTCAGGAATTTGTCTATGATATCTTTCGTGACCTCTTATACTCCTGTGTCGTGGTCTATTTGGACGATATTCTCATCTACTCGCCCAATGTTCAGACTCATCGTTCATACATCCGCCAGGTCTTACAACATCTCCGTGACAATCATCTCTATGCCAAACTTGAGAACCGTATTTTCGAAAACAACAGTCTTCCATTTATGGGATATATCATTACTAGTCAAGGTCTTCAAATAGACCCTAACAACTTGTCCGCTGTATTGGACTGGCTTCGACCTTCCGGCTTAAGAGCTATTCAGCACTTTCTTGGTTTTGCCAATTTCTATTGGCAATTTATTTCTCATTACTCCACCTTGGTAGCGCCCATTGTTTCTATTACTAAGAAGACTTCTAATCCCAAGGGCTGGACCCCAGAGGCTGAAGAGGCTTTCAAACTGTTAAAATCCGCCTTCAGTACTGCTCTGTTTTTGTCAGGACCCGTCCCAGGCAAGCCATTTCTTTTGGAGGTAGATGGTTCTTCAGTCGGAGCTGCTGCTGTTTTAATGCAAAAGTCTTCTAAGGGAAGAATTGTAACCTGCGGAGAAAAACTATACTCCTGCGGAGAAAAACTATACTATTGGTGATCGCGAACTCTTGGCAATAAAGCTGGCTTTGGAAGAATGGCATCATCTCTTTGAGGGCTCTCTACATCTGATTACTATATATTCTGATCATAAGAACCTTTTCTATCTTCAGACAGCCCATCAACTCAACCCAAGACAGGCCCGATGGTCTCTGTTCTCCAGATTTGACTTCTACATTTACTTCCATCCAGCAGCGAAGAATCTACAAGCAGATGCTCTTTCCGCTCTCCCATTCATGACCGGAAATCTCTTCCTCATCCTATTATTCCTCCTGAGCATCTCATCTCTGTAGCACCAGCAAGATTTCAGCACCTGCCTCCTGGAAAGACTTGCGTATCTCCCCGTTTAAGACTCCAAGTCTTGAAGGGGGGGTCATTCCTCTCTCCTGGCCAGTCATTCCGGAATTCGTAAGTCCTTGCATCTCATCTCCATACAGTATTGGTGGCCTAGTTTAAAACAGGATGTTGTTGATTATGTCCGTTCATGTTCGGCCTGTGCCTGGGACAAGACTTCTCGTTCTAAACCTGCAGGGTCTTCTACAGCCTTTGCCAGTCCCAGGGTAAATGGAAGGAATCCCGGCACACACAATCTAGTTGCAAATCACCTGTAGTGCTTATTCATAAGTGTACATAGTGATACAGCAGCTCAATTTACCCATTGTTTACCTGTCCACGACCACCACACCAAGGTGATGAGTGCCGACTCCTACTACTTTTGCCAGTCCCAGAGCTTCCTTGGACTGATATTGCTATGGACTTCATTACTGACCTTCCGTCTTACAGCGGCAATACAGTCATCTGGGTGGTAGTGGACCGATTTTCTAAAATGGCTAATTTTGTGCCACTGCCTGGACTTCCATCTGTACAACAGCTTGCTAAGATTTTCCTTTGCCACTTCTTCTGTTTACATGGACTTCCTTCTCATATTGTATCTGACCGTGGAGTCCAGTTCGTCTCAAAGTTCTGGCGGGCCTTCTGTTCACGTCTCCAAGTTAAGCTGGATTTATCCTCTGCCTATCACCCTCACTCAAATGGACAGGTCGGGAGGGGGAATCAGGTCTTAGGAGACTATCTTCATCTTTTCATCACTGGTTTTCAGGAGGACTGGGTCAATTTAATTCCTTGGGCAGAGTTCTCATACAATCATAGGGATTCCGAATCCACTGGGACTTTGCCTTTCTTTATGGTTTATGCAATTCATCCTCATCCGCATCTTCCCTTGTCTTCTTCCTCCGGTTGATGAGCAAGTCCAGAATTTTTCCACCATCTAGCAAACGACACGTCACTCACTACTGCATGCCACGTCTCCTATGAGGTCTCAAGTGGACAAGAAAAGGTGTCCTCCTCCCAACTTCTCTCCTGATGACAGAGTCTAGTTGTCGTCCAAGTATATCTGCTTTAGGGTACCCAGCTATAAACTGGGCCTTCGCTATCTGGGTCCCTATAAAATCAAGAAACGTCTAAATCCGGTGGCCTATCCTCTCTCTAGATTCCGAATTATTTCCATGTCTCCCTCTTGAAACAGCCACAATCGCTTTTCTAAAAAAGTAATCTCACCTACTCCCATCTCTGGTACCTCTGATGTTTATGTTGTTAAAGAGATTTTGGACTCCAAGTTTATCAGAGGAAAAAAAAATTTCCTTGTGGATTGGGAAGGATTCAGGCCGGAAAAGAGGTCTTGGACAACATCTTGGACTGTGACCTTATACAGAAATTCTTGTCCTCAAAAAAGAGGGGGAGACCTAAGGGGGGATACTGTCAAGGTGAGTTCTCCGTTCCGGCGCTCCAACCGTGAGTGCTCACCACCCCGCTCTCCCGGCCGGGCAGCATTTCGCAATGTGGGACGCGCCCGCATTTGAGCGCGACCCATCCCTTACCTGCTCCGACTCTGCTCTCGTGTTCCCGGCGTGCGTGCCGGCCTCCTAGGGTGAGCGTGCCAGCTTCCTGAGATTTAAAGGGCCAGTGCCCTGCTGATTGGTGCCTGGTCCTTCTGCTAGGTTATTTTAGGCAGCTACACCCCCTCTTCCCTGCCGGACCTTCAGTGCCCCGTAGCTTGAGATTAAGTGTTCCTTTGCCTGTTGCTTGCCCGTATACTTGACCCTTCCGCTACGTTCTTTGACTACGCCTCTAGCCTTGACCTTTCTGCTAAGTCCGACTATGCTTCTGCCTCATCCTTCTGTACCTCGCATCGCCCAGCTACCTGTGTGGCGGAGTTATATCGGGGGGTAGCGGCCTGGCTGCCGCCTGCCGCAGCAAGCCCATCCTGCCTTGCGGCGGGCTCTGGTGAAGACCAACGGCACCTTAGACTCCGCTCCCCGATACGGCCCTAGTCATCTGCCACACAGGTCAGTGGATCCACATCCAGCATCAGTACAAAAGTGCAGCCTATAACGTCACCAACAACATGTGCAAGGACGCAAGAGCACCCCTCCATTCCATCCAGAGTGAAAGGCCTAACCAGTTGGTCGTGCTAGACCATGTCAAGTTATCTCCTACCCGATCCCGGTACACCTATGCTCTCGCCATGGTGGATCACTACTCTAAATGGGTTGTCGTTGTCCCCATCAAAGATCTCACAGCAAAGACAGTGGCCCAGACGTTCTACTCCAATTGGGCGCAAACCCTTGGGTGTCCGGAGTCTGTCCTTAGGGACCATGGAATGGCCTTTGAGGCACAACTCTTTCAAGAGCTGTTTCAATTCCACGCCTGCAAGAAACTCCGGACCACTGTTTATCACTCCCAGGGGAACGGGCTCTGTGAGCGCACCAATCAAGTCTTTATCCACATGTTGCGAGCAGCCTCCATGTCAAGACAAGAAGAGTTGCCCCAACTGCTCCCAAATTATTGGAGATCTATAACACAGTCCACTGTTCTACGGGGTACACCCCTTTCTACTTGATGAAGGGCGACATGGACAGCTGCCTAAAGACCGAAAATTTGGGTTCCAAGCCCTGTTCAACAACTCTCCGCAAGCCTCCCTGGAGTGGGAAGCAAAGTAGAAGTGTGGGGCGGCACTGCTATATAACTGTCCACCATCTATTACCTGGTAACTGTAGAGGTGCCGGATAATCAGAGCAGTCACAATCCAAAAAACAGTCTTTCTGTGCTCAGTGGCAATAGTGCAAGACCAAAATGTAAAGCAAACAAATAGAAGGATGCTCACGGCACTCGATATGCTGGCATGAAAGGTGCTTCTTTATTTCAGACAAAAGGATTCACAGACATCGGGAGTGGAGACAAGAGGGACAGGTCAACAATCGTTTCACCGCTCCTGCGGCTTCTACTGGACTCCCTGGAGTGGGTCTCTGACCACCAGAGAAGAATGCAAGAATCCAAAGAAATTGTCAGCAAAATGCTGTGCGAGGCTCAGCAAAGACAACGACAGGACTTTAATCGTCATGCCTCATCAACCCCGGAGCCAGTCCAACCGACACTAATCCCCACACCAGTCCCAGTCTTGTTACTGTTGGCTCCAGCTTATACCCCCATCACTAGAGTTCCCTGTCTCTCCACCACTGCCTCCAGCGACTCCGAATCCAACTAGTCCTGGACTAATACCATCTCCTGAGTTTGCAGCAGAGGAGCCTGCTGTCATTCCAGAGGTTCCATGAGCTCCCGAAGACGAAGGCGTTCCAGACTCTTCAGAAGTATTGTAGTGCAGGTCCCAAAGGTCAACACAAGGCCAAATTCCCACAAGGCACAAAGATTAGCTCGGAATATAGTGTACGAAGTTATGTACCACACATAGTCAGTTCATATGTAAACACTTAAGTTAGGACTGTAACATTATTTGTAGTCCCAGTCCACAAATGTCCAATGTATAAATATCTGTCCAACATTTTTTCTGTCCTCGTGTACAGGGTACTCTACTGGCCAGAGGGTTCCCCTGAAACTAAAATTTAGACACATGTAGAGGCAGAGTACATTATGCAGAGGTAAAATGGCTATATAATATCACACTACTTGTTGAGTTCTGGGGAGAAGTATTAAGAAGCAAAGGGGCCCCAGCAGCCCAATAGAATAGATAGCCTCCAGCAGCCCAATCTGCAAACTTGTGTGTATTATGGTAAAAAATGTGTTCATAGAGCAGTTACAAAGCTTATTAATCCCACATGTTTGCCAAACCAAAGAGCATGTATGGACATTTACAGTGCTACATGGACTCGTTTCTACCATGTTCAATCACCAGACCTGTGAAGGACATTTTGCGTAATGCCCCAGGAACTGTCACTAGGCCCCAGTGGCCACTTCAGTCCTCTGCCCTCCAGGACTGAGCGTCAAGGATGACTGTATTTAAGAGGGGGAGTTTGTGGTTGCCCAGTACGGGAGATGTTACCCCGTACCCTTGCTGCCCTGTCAGGCAGCCTCCTTCAGTGTCCCCAGGGCCCCTTGCACCTGTTTCCCCCCTGTACATATGTTCTGCAGTGTATTGTATTATAAAATGTGTTGAATCTTTAAGAGTTATGTCATGTGAGGAGGTATCAGTGACCAGGTGATCCCAAGAGTGACCTATGTCTCACTGCTAGTCTCCCCCATGTAAGCCCTGGGTGGAGCTAACTTCTTTCTTTTGGAGCTTAGAACTCTTGCTTCCTGCTGAGGTCCAGTACAGTCGTGCCTTGTGCATGTTTCCAGAGTGTTCAAGGCCTCAAAGTCAAGTCCTGCAGCCACCATAATTTCAAGTAAGCTAAACTCACAAATTTATGAGTCAAGTCAAGTCAGTCCCTGTCATCTGTCAAATCAGCGTGGTCTGAATTTAATTGTCCAGTCCTATTACAAGTCCCAGCAAGCCCTTAAGGTGTGTGCTTCACTGGTCACCTCCTTGGGCCCTGGCTGAACCGTATAGACTTTACCAATTGTCTACCCTCAGTAAAGCTACCATTGTCCGTAACTTGGCGTCAGAGTCTTTCCCCCGTGCCTAGTCCAGGAGCCAGCGGTATACCTTTGGGCGGTTTTAGGTTAAACCACGCACTGGCGTCACAAATACAAGGGGTTAATGCCATCTGCCCCTAGGGTAACAACATCTGCCCTCATCACACCCCGCTACCACACTTGCATTGAGGGGGCAGGGCGTGACATCACAATACTCCGGCCCCAGTGGTCGTGAGGCTTCAGACTCGGAGCCTCCAGCGCTGTGAGAGATTGCGAGGGCCCCCAGCGGCGGGACCCCAGCCATCAGACATCTTATCCCCTATCCTTTGGAGTACCGGAGTACCCCTTTAAGCTTTTTTCACCCACCTACATCACCGGTTACGGGTATTGCCACCCATTGCCCCACTATGTCACCGGGTCACTTTCAGGACTCCTGATGCTGCTGATGCCACCTCCAGGCTGTCTCATACTGCCACCACATGTTCTTATCATGCTGATGCCACTTCCAGGCTGTCTCATTCTGCAACGTTATGGTCTCCTCGTGCTTCTGCCACCTCCAGGCTGTGTAATTTAGCCACTATATGGTCTCCTTTTCCTGCCGCCAACTCCAGGCTGTCATTCAGCCACTATATGGTCTCCTCATACTGATGCCACCTCCAGGCTCTGTCTTTGTGCCGCTCTGCGACAGCATTTCTAATAGCGATGCTTCTAATCTACATGTCATATTGAATAACAGTATTACTTCACTAACCTAGCACAAACCCTATGTGTGTTACAGCAAGGCAAAGTGTTGTGGCTCTCTGTTGTCCAGAAATAGCCATTTTTAATACAGATTCGCCACAAATAAATTCGGACTGAAACAAATTTTTACGAAAAATTTGGCGAATCGGCAGAATCGGATTTTTCAAAAATTCGCTCATCTCTAGTGAGAGCATAAGTTTACCCAGACCAGGTAGGAGACTATTTTAACTGGTTGGGTCCCTTACTCTGGATGGAATGGAGGGAGATGTTGAGGACTGCACATTCACTGCACCATTTCTCAATGTTGCTCTGCAATTCAATCCAATAGAATCTTTGCCAGACAGTAACTTCCGTCTTGTGGACTCCAAAGAGTCCCAACTGGTCTTAGTATGCATTGAGGACCATTGCCACGTCTCTTTGGGTAACCAGAATCTGATGAATCTGATCACCAGAGACCGGATCCAAAGAATTTCGGTACAACAGTCCTTTGTGCACAAACAGTCACTTCCCCTGTCGCCACAGACGTTTCAGCTCATAATCACACTGGGCCCAACGTAGATGGCTTGGTATATTCTTCGCCCACAGGTAGTCCAACAGATCCCCCATGGCTCGACTTTAGTCTTGAAGAGTCTTCCAGTTGTATAGGTCTTCTTTAACCTTTTCGGACCTGTGTTAACAGTCCATGAGGGCGGTCACAACATTCTGGTTAACGAACCGTTAATAAAATGGAGGCATCTCCACGTCTTTTCTAACATCTTCAACAGGTGGTTCTTGGCCGAGGGTCATCTGAGACACTACATCAGCATTGATGAAACTGTAATTGGCTAATCTTGAAGCCCAATGCTGTTTGATGACACCCAACTTGGCAGTGTTTAGGTGGGCCAACGGGTTATTATCAGTGTAGACAGTGAATGGCGTGGCAGCCAAATAGTCTTTGAACTTTTCGGTCACGGCCCATACCACAGCGAGAAGCTCTAACTTGAATGAGCTGTAATTGGCATTGTTCTTCTCTGCTCCTAGCAGGTTACAACTGGCGTAGGCAATTACTCACTCTTGTCCTTCCTGGACTTTGGATAGGATAGCTCCCAGACCTTCAAAACTGGCATCAGTATATAGCCGGACTGACTGTAGTCTGGATATGCCAGGATGGGTGGTTCTGTCAACAGGTGCTTAAAAGTTGTCTCTTGCTCTTCGACCCATTCAATCAGTAGTCTTCCATTATAATTCTCCTTCGCCGTACCCCGTAGGAGAGCTGTGAGGGGTTCCGCAATCCGAGGAAAGTGTGGGATGAAGCAGCGGTAGTGGCCGGCAAATCCCAGGAAGCTCCTGATATCCTTCACCATGCACAGGGTTGGCCAGTTCTTGACAACGTCCACCTTTTCAGGATTAGGCTGGACTTCCTCTGCGTTGACAACATGACCAAAGTAATGGACTTGAGGTTTGAGCAATTGACCCTTTGATAGTTTAATCTTCAATCCATGCTCGATTAGGACTCGAAGGACGTCTGACAGATGGCTAAGGTGTTCCTGGTAGGACTTTGAATACACAATTACATCGTCCAGGTACAATAGGACACTTTGAAAATTCATATTGCCCAGGCAGCTTTCCATCAGATGCTGGAACGTAGCAGGGGCATTGCACAGCTTAAACGGCATACTTTTAGACTCGAACATTCCCATGAATGTCCCAAAGGCGGTCTTTTCCCAGTCCTCCACGGCCATGGGCACTTGCCAGTATCCACTGGTAAAGTCCCGAGTGGAGAAGTAAGCAGCAGACTCGGAGCTGTGAGTGACTTCTTGATTCTTGGCAAAGGATTAGCGTCTTTAAGTGTAACGTTGTTCAGTTTCCTGAAATCAACACAGAAGCGGATGGTTCAGTCTTTATTCTTGACCAGGACAAGTTGCGCCTTTCAGGGCTCTGACTTTCTTGAATCACGTCTGCCTCTTTCATGTCAGCCAGCATCTTCTTGACGGTCTGGCACAACCTGACGGTGTCTTTCCTTGATAGGTGAGCTATCACCTGTGAGGATTCAGTGCTGGATCATTGAAGTCTGCCCAAAGTCTGTGGGGTGCTTGCTGAAAGCCTCATGGTACCTCTTGGCGACCTTGATGATTCCTTTGACTTGGTCCCTTGGGGTAGTGTCGTCTTCAACCTGGAGTTGCGCCCACCAGGGATCTGAAGGGCTCTCACCGGAACTTTCAGCCGCTTTAGCTGCACGCTGTCGGGCCACCAGACGTTCTGTCACAATGTCCTTCAACTCTAGGAGGTACAGCTGGGCTACAGGAGTGTATTTGGAATTAATCCCCAAAAACACACCAGAACAGTCAAATATAATGAAATTCATAATCCTTTATTAGACACAAAATACAGAAAAAACATTTAAAAGAGACAGCAACAAGCAGAAAAATTCAGACCGCTAGACACATGGAGTATGTAAACATAGGAGAAGGGCAAATGTACATAAAGTGACTAATGCTATCTATAAATCTGCAAGAAGGTGCAGCGTGCATAGATATAAGCAATGTAAATACTTAGGTAATTAAGGCAGTTGCCAGGGGATATTGCACATGTTCCCAAAAGTGAAGAATCAACAACCATAGTATAGGCAATTGTTCCACTCAGCAAGGTACAAGGGACCTACTAATGTGGAGGCGAAAAACCTCACTATTCACATGTAGGTCTGCTAGGGAGCAGCGTAATGTATTTACCGAAGCAAATGAGAGGAACATTTGCCTAATCAGTGACATATACCCATGCAGCACGTCAGACCCCAACGCCGTTTCGCCATGAAGGCTTCCTCAGGGACTCCCTGATTCCCCTGTACAACACAGGATGGCACTTTGGTTCTTCCTCGCTGTACTGAAGAGGCATCACCGGTGGGGACTACGACCGCTTGCGCACGTGGGAAACACAGGACCAAGGTATCCCTTTCAGATACCAACTCTCTACAGTTCACAATGGCAAATAACAGCCCTTTCTTCACCTTTTCCTCTATTTCCCCAGCACCTCGGGTAAAACACTTTCACTGACAAAGTCCTGTACACTTTCTGGTACAAATTTTCTTTGCATCGGCATGCGATTCTCTGACAATACTGGACACAGTTCAGACTGGGGGGTACTTTAGGTATAAGGCGCACACCCGTATCCTGTTCATAGGACACCAAAAGTTGTGGTATGGGGTGTGATGCAGGGTAGATGGAATTACCCTAGGGGAAGGTGGCATTAACCCCTTGTATTCGTAACGCCAAGGCGTGGTTTATCCTCAATGCCACCCGAAGGTATACCGCTGGATCCTGGTCTAGGCATGGGGGCAATAATGACTCGGACCCCAAGTTACGGACAATGGTAGCTTTACTGAGTGACAGATGGAACAGTCTATTCAGTTCAGCCAGGCCCACGGAGGTGATCAGTTATTTCAGAGGCCTTAAGGGCTTGCTGGGACTTGCAGTAGATTTGGACAATTTAGTGCAGTCCACCATGACTTGTCAATAAGTGACTGACTTGACTAGAGACTGACTTGAGCTGTGACTGTAGCTAACGTGTAGACTTGTAGCTTGTGGCTGCAGGACTGACCTGAGGCCTCCTATGACTCCAGACACACTCTAGGACTCGACTGTGCTGCAACTCAGAGAGAGAAGAGAGAGAAGAGACTCCTCTCATGGCTTTTATAGGGGAGACTCTGGTGGGTTCCCATTGGTCACCCTTAGGTCACATGGTCACTGATACCTCCTGGGTTACAATCACATGACAACTCACATGACAACTTTCTTATGACAACCTTTCTTATATATACAACATTCTTACATACATTTTATAACATAACAGATGGCAGAATATATTTACACAGGGGGACAAGTGTAAGGGGACCCAGGGGACACTGTAGGGAGGCTGCCTACACCTCCTCCCCATGTAATCTCCTTACTACTGGGGTGACACACTGTAACAAGCCCTCATTAGCTTACTACTGGGGTAACACGCTTTAATAAGCCTCCTTCTCATGTAATCACCTTACTACTGGGGTGACATACTGTAACATGCCCCCTCCTCATATAATCTCCTTACTACTGGGGTGACACACTGTAACAAACCCCCTCCTTGTATAAATGCCTTACTACTTGGGTGACACACATAAGAGGGGGGTTATGGTGGTGTTGTTGGCCGAGCTTGTTAAGTGAGTGGTTTGGATGCTGGCTGTCTAACGTGGGCAGAGTGGCGCCCCCATCAAGAGGGCGCTCTAGGCAGCTGCCTATTTTTCCTATAGGCAGAGCCGGCCCAGATCTCTATAAAATAGCATATTTTTTGGCCAAAATCATGGTAAAACCTCAACATTTGAACACAGCCTAACACAGACCAATTATCATTATGACTTGTGAATCATAATGATAACTGAGGATTGGAAAGATGGCACAGAGGGGGCAGAGAATGGGCCTACAACTATATGGGCGGCACAGAACAGGCATTATAACTGTGTGGAGCAAAACCCATGGATAGTTTGTAAATAGGTGGGCATTGTGCTGGAAAAAGGAGCTTAAAATGTTTTTCTGGCAGGTCCTGTGGAGATGGGTAGCAGTAAGAAATAGTCATGAGGGTGGATGAAAAAAAAAAGGATAGTGACCAATTCAAATTGTAGAAAATGTCACCTGGAACTCACCAGATGTACCTATATATAATCACTTACATGGTCTGCAGAGCCTGTGTAAAGCTGTTATCTATCTCTATACAGTATGGTCACTGGGGGAATATTTCCTTCATGTATACAGGAATTATTGGTAACATTGATCTCAGTATACAGGATTAGTTCAGTAATAGTGTATGATATTTCCTCCTTATATACTAGTGTAATAAATTATGGGGCCTTGAGCTGTATAAGAGGCCCCATGATTTCTGGTGGCAGCCCTGGTGGTGCATACTTTGTGCAGCAGTGTTTTGGTGCAAAAATGTACAATAATTCTGGAGCTTTTTGTTACTAGTCAGTGTCTAAAGATTACTCAATGTATTCATCAGGTCTATCTTTGTACATTATAACCTGTATAAGAAATTGGTAAGACAAAGGTCACATAAATGCAACCTTAATGCATAGCCTTATTTTGTGCTCACTGATTGCACCACACACTTCCCCTGGGTTGCTACTCATATACATGTGGTATCATGTTAGCATATGCACAAGCTATAACAACAGGATATTTTAAGGCCTATCCTCTGTCTATTTCCGTAATTTTATTGTCTTAACAGACAATGACATCAAATGAACTAAGAAGTTCCATTAAAATGATACTTTTAATAGTAATTCATTTAAGATCAGCAGAAAGAGAAGACTGATCCATAAATAGTAATGAAGTGAGTTAGAAAGCTCTGACTATGTTGATGGAGTGTGCCTGTGTGCCACTGATCAATTTACTTGCAGGTCATCTCCAGTTAAAGAGCTCAATGAGTACTTGTCCACTATATTCTATAAGAATGCTATAGTATTAAATATTATAATAACAGTAATTTACTCAATTGGTCCTAAAACACACACTCCCAACGCATGTCTGCTCTCTGTAACAACAGCGTCCTCAGGGGAGATAATTATTAATTACCAGATGAGTCAAAAAAATGAATAATATGAGCATTAGTAAATTAGTAGTTTCAAATAAAAAAAAGTATATCCACAATTTCATGTAACCGTGCATGAGTAACAGTTTATATAGACGACGGACTGCGCTGTCAGTGCTGTCAGTAAGATACCAGCAAGGACTACACAGTTCCCTTTCAGTAGGTAGATGTGGCCAGGCTATATAGTTAGGGTACAAACCTATGTCAACCCAGGAGCTCATTTTGCCTTGAGGTGATTAGATTAAATTAACCAGTTCCTGCCACGAGTGGCTACTGACAACCTTCGGTCAATATTGCTTAGTTCTGCGGAGCGCCAATGTCCCCCATCTCATCTTCATGTTTAAGAGCACTTTACCAGGTGACCGCCTATGTCATCTGTCAGCACCACACTTAGCGGTGCTGTCTAGCGGTGCTTGGTTACAGTGTGTGTGATTCAGTTGTACTCTCCACATCTCCAAGCGTATCATTATTAATATATTAATGAATGGTAAAGGTTGTGTTTGACAGGTCCATCCTGATCACATTTTCGTAGGATGAAGCCATCAGACACACTCACGCCAGGGAGGATGTCTAGTCATACTGCCATATGAATGCATTGATATTACAAATAGATAAAAAAAAGTTAGTAAGGCAGGATAATTACAATGTATCACCCTAAGTGAAGGTGGGATCTACTGAATGTGCGGAATGGGGCCATCCACACCATTCATCTATCTAACCTACTATCCCAACTGGCTCCAGAAAGTTAAACAGATTTGTAAATTACTTCTATTAAAAAATCTTAATCCTTCCAATAATTATCAGCTGCTGCAGTTGAGTTGTTCTTTTCGGTCTGGCAACAGTGCTCTCTGCTTACATCTCTGTCTGTCTTGGGAACTACACAGAGTAGAAGAGGTTTGCAATGGGGATTTGCTTCTATTCTTGACAGTTCCCGAGACAGATGTCATCAGAGAGCACTTAGACAGAAAAGAACAACTCAACTTCAGCAACTCATCAGTAATTTACAAATCTGTTTAAGTTTCTGAAGCCAGTTGATATATACAAATTTTAATCATCTGGTGCCAGAAAGTTAAACAAATTTGTAAATTACTTCTATTAAAAAATCTTAATCCTTCCAGTACTTATTAGCTGCTGAATACTACAGGGGAAATTATTTTCTTTTTGGAACACAGAGCTCTGTGCTAACATTATGACCACAGTGCTCTCTGCTGACACCTCTGTCCATTTTAAGAACTGTCCAGAGTAGGAGAAAATCCCCATAGAAAACATATGCTGCTCTGGACAGATCCTAAAATGGACAGAGATGTCAGCAGAGAGCACTGTGGTCATGATGTCAGCAGAGAGCAATGTGTTCCAAAAAGAAAATAATTTCCTCTGTAGTATTCAGCATCTAATAAGTACTGGAAGTATTAAGATTTTTTAATAGAAGTAATTTACAAATCTGATTAACTTTCTGGCACCAGTTGATTTTAAAAAAAGTTTTCCACTGGAGTACCCCTTTAAAGGTATCCTTTTAATGGCACTTTTATTTGGTATCATAGCAAATGCACAATGTAATAAAACCCTTAACTTGATTAAAGTATATTAAAAAGCATAATTATCAGAGGTGTGTACTGAAACCCTTATAAATCTAGTGTTGCTACCGAAAAGATTTCATTCTTATAGCACAGACCATTCACTGGAGGCACCAAAATCAGACAGCAGGGTATAAAATGAGCAGCTTATTGTGCTAATGCTTTTTAAGTATGTGTGCAGTGTAATGTATAATACAGCAGGGGATTGGGTTATCTTTACAGCCACGATGACCTTATTGCCAGAATATTCCCGTTGGTGCTACTAATAGTTATTTCTTTTCTAACTCATTTGGGAAGTTGTCTTTTAAAATTGTATGTGATAAGATAATGCTACAATAAGATTAGGCTCAAGCCCCTTGTAGTGCACAGGATATCTGTTCCGCACATGGTAGAATGGCCACATTTCAGAGAATACTACTTAGCACTTGTTTAATAATGTATGCATTATATATAGTATAAATCTATCTGCTGAGCAAAATGGGTCTAAGAATATGTCTGAAGAGCACATTTATGTTTGACATTCCAGGATTGCAGCTTTACAAATACATGAATATTTCATACACAGAGCTAGAAACATACAATTTTCAATGAAAATCTACAGCAGCTCAGTGCTTTGGATTTAATTTTCTTGTTAAACATCAAATGTAGATAAAATACAATTCCAACATTGCAAGTTATACAGTCATTGCATGCCCAATGTCGTATTAGTAAAAAAGTCAATGAATATAATAATACAAGTCATTTCATGCAATACATATCTAGGACATGTCAAAAAAAAAAAATTTGTGTCAAGTATATAGACATTATTGTATTTGGCATCTATGTATTTATAATAAATCATCACACAAACATATTTGGACCCATAGTGTAGAAATGTTTCTCATGAAATTCTTTTATTCTTATCCCTGATGTATTTTTGTAGAGGAATTAAAGATATGGATCTGTAATGCCAGAGTTGCTCTTTTAGGTTTGTATTATATGGGTAGATCCAAGCTGTATGCAGATAGATTCAAGCTCTTATAAGGTGCCTATTACATGGCATATTGTACATACATACATATTTTGGGCGTAGGGCTGTACGAATGATCGCTGGATTGTCTGTGAGGTCCTTTACTTCCTTTTACGAAGGAGGTGTGCTGCTGAAGAACAAACATTTTGATGATTGATTATAAGATGCCTCCGGTGGGGGGGGGGGGGGGAATATATATATATATATATATATATATATATATATATATATATATATAATTTGTTTTTTTTATATATATATATATATATATATATATATATATATATAATTATCATTTTTTATTTTTTTTTCAATTCAACTGGTGGCAGAAAGTTAAACAGATTTTTAAATTACTTATTACTATTACAAAATTTTAATCCTTCCAGTACTTATCAGCTGCTGTATTCTACAGAGGAAGGTGAGCTGTTCTTTTCAGTCTGACCACAGTGCTCTCTGCTGACACTTATGTCCATGTCAGGAACTGTCCAGAGCAGGAAAGGTTTGCTATGGGGATTTGCTCCTACTCTGGACAGTTCTTGACATGGACAGAGGTGTCAGCAGAGAGCACTGGGGTCAGACAGAAAAGAACAACTCAACTTCCTGTGTAGTATACGTACAGCAGCTAAGTACTGGAAGGGTTAGGATTTTTTTAATAGAAGTAATTTACAAATCTGTTCCTGATCTCCAGAATGGGGCCGACTCACCTTGCTGAGAGCTCTGTCCCCCACCTTCCAAAACTATTCTTGACATTAATAGCCTGCTGAGCTAATCACCAGCCTCAACAATGCTCTGCCTCAACTGTGATTGGCTGAGCAGGCCGTCACTACCGAGACAAGTTTGTCTCGAAAAATGGGGTCCGGAGCCCTCAGTGATAAAAGAGAGGCCCTATTTTTTAAACCAAAGAGAGTACCTGCAGTCAGACCCCCCCCCCCCCCCTGATCGGACACTTATCCCCTAACTTGTGGATAGGGAATACATTTCTATAAACCTGATAACCCCTTTCATCTAAAATACAAGCTACAGTATGAGAAAGATAACAGATGTATGATTTATGAGCCCATTTCCATATTTATAGATGCTTTATACAATCAATACCTGTTGTATGTATGAATGAACATCTCACAAATTGGATGCTCAATCTCGAAGTATGAGGACTCAATTGTAAAGAGTTGGATGCACATGGTAAAGCCATCTTGCTGAAATTGTAATTTACCTTGATAGCAAAAATCCATTTATTTAAAATATTGAGGAACCTGTCATAGAAGGTAACAGAATGGGGAAACAGATATCTACATGATTGGCTCTGCTATGCCATTATCTTTCCATTAATCCTTCAAGTCGGAAACTCAAAGGCGTCACACTTTAACCAGCTGTATAATTTTTCTTCTACCTCTGAGTGTGAAGCAGCTGCAGCTGCCTCGGCATTGTTACTAGGATACTTGGATTCTCCTTCCAGCTTTCTGCTGATGAAAATGTGTTAAGCAATTCAGTAGTTTGATCAGCATGATTTTTATCGGGATGTAAAACTACTTACCAGAAGTTGATCTCGTAAGTGACAGTTTAAACGCTACAGATGTACACGAATTGCTTAACTGAACGTACTTAGGAAAATATCAAAGCTGTCAAGACCAATAAAAATGGTTTCTGTAATAACTGTGGTTTGTTTTATGCTGCTTCCAACCCCCCACTATTAAAAAATTGGCATAGTCTGCTATTAACCAACAGTCTGCAGAAGAGTAAATACAACTTTGGAAAGTAACGATCCTCTTTGCTGAAGTTGAAGGCTCGGCACTGACATTGAAGGGCTGTGCTATCTAAAAATGGAAGAAAATAAGATGGCTTTCGTTATTACCAATACAGTTTGAGAAAAAATGTAGTTACTCTAAAGAATCAGGAATTATTTACAACAATTTCCTTCTTTTTTTTTTTTTTGCTGCCAGTGGACACGGACGGAATAGTGACATTAGTATTAGTATTATCAGTAGTGTAGTTTTCTGAATGCTCTAGGACAGTGGTCTCAAACTGTGGCCCTCCGGATGTGGCAAAACGCCAACTCCCGCCATGCCCGGACAGCCGTTGGCTGTCCGGGCATGCCGGGAGTTGATGTTTTGCAACATCCGGAGGGCCACAGTTTGAGGCCACTGCTCTAGGGTAATGTTTTTCATACCTATACCAACAGGCCACATTGTAATTATTTCCTATAGAGAACATGTCCCAATTATTGATTTAGGGTAGGAACACACTACGTTCTTGCCTGTTAATCGTATCTGTCGGCATCCCACCAAAAACGGGATGCCGACGTATACTGTTAACGGGAGCAGCGCACCTCATTCACTACTGCTGCCGAACGGAGTCACCCCTAGTGACACGTCCCCAAAAGAAGTGACTAGGTGACTTGTTTCGGCCATAGAATTGAATAGGGTCTGCAGCGCCCATTGACAGCATACGTCAGCATCCCGTTTTCAGCGGGATGCCGACGGATACGATTAACGGAGGTCAAATCGTAGTGTGTTCCTACCCATAGTGAAATACATTTTTATAATTTTCTTAATATTAAGAAAATCTTCCAGACTTGTTCTGCTGAGATTCCTTGAGGGCAGTGTGGTTAGCACTGCGCAAAAAGTGTTACATTCCCCTCTAGGGGATATTTATCAAAGTGATAAAAGTGGAGAACTTGCACATAGCAAGTTGTCACTTCAATTTTTAAAACGCTTCTGGAAAATAACAACTGACATATATTTTCCCTTAGCTTTGATCAGTCTCCCCCGCTGTTTGCTCAGGACCAAAGTCCAAATATTTTCCTATTCAGATACACTGGTTTATAAGTCCACTCTAAGATAAAAACATTGAGGGACATTTATCATCGCATTTAGAGCTGTTTTGTACAAAAATATAGTTTTGTCTTTACAAATAGACAATCTTCACAATGTTGTCTTGCAGTACACAATTTATCCTTTTCACCATGAAGTGGACTGGTCACGTATTGATTAATTACGACTTTAGTAAAAAATCTAAAATTTTGGCGCAAATAGCAAAATCGGGGTGCTAATCTACACCATCTAAAAGGAGACGTGAAAAAAACCTTATAAAGTGCTTATAACACATGAAATTTATCATTGTCCTTGTGACTTTTTGATTTGTTGTGCCCAAGTAAAAATCACTTTGGTGGAGAAAAGCAACTACACTAGACATCCTGTGATAAATATCAGCCATCATCTTTCCAACTATGGCACACCTCTTTTCTTCTATGCATCAGAAGTATACATCTCATATGCCTATAACTTATACTTGTGATGCATAGCTTTACAGTGTATATTGGCTATATGTCAAGTGCAAACTGTGTGTGTGTGTATTATATATATTATTTTTTTTGCAGTGGCTTTTATTATAAGAAAGCGAAGTCTGTTGGATCAACATTAGAGATGAGCGAAGTTTTGAAAAATTTGTTTTGGCCGATTCACCAAATTTTTTGAAAAAATTAGATTCTAACCAAATTTATTTGCGGCGAATCTATATTAAAAACAGCTATTTTTGGCCTATAGAGAGCCTCAATAGAGGTGTAGAACACTTTGCTGTGTTCTAACACGCATATAGAGTGTGCTGGGATAGTGAAGTAATACTGTTATTCAGTATGACATGCAGATTACAGGCCTCGCTTTTGGAATCACTGCCGCAGAGCGGCACAATGACAGAGCCTGGAGGTGGCATCAGTATGATGAGACCATATAGTGGCTGAATGACACAGCATGGAGGTGTTGGCAGCATGAGGAGACCATATAGTGGCTGAATGACAGATTGGATGAGGCTGAAGCATGAGGAGACATATATTGGCTGAATGACACAGCCTGGAGTTGGCTGAAGCATGAGGAGAACATATAGTGTCTGAATGGCACAGCCTGGAGTTGGCAGCATAATTGAGTAGACACTAGGGCTTTACAATCCCTAAGATTAAAAGATGAATTCTGAAATTTAAACTGAAGATTTTGGGTAGCTAGTGCTACCATAACAACATTTATTTATTCCCAGACCCAAGCCCAGCAGCATCAGTAAACCATATATTGCCTGAATGACACAGCCTGGAGTTGGCTGAAATATGAGGAGATCATGTAGTGTCTGAATGGCACAGCCAGGAGTTGGCTGCAGCATGAGTAGAAACCAGGGCTTCACAATCCCTAAGAAAAAAAGACACATTTTGAAATTTATATTGAAGATTTAGGGTAGCTAGTGCTACCATAAAAAATGTTTAGGCCCAGGCCCTGGCCCAGCAACATCAGTAAACCATATATTGGCTGAATGATGCAGCCTGGATTTGGCTGAAGCATGAGGAGACCATTGAAATTTATGATTTTAAAATGTTAATTTAAGATTTTTACATTTTAATTGAGGGTTTTGAAATTGAACTTTTGACTCCCAAGTTTTAGTGTCCCAGGCCCTGGCGTGTGGGTACAAAGGACCAAATCTAACAAGGAGTCACATGTCACATGGCAGCACAATGACGGAGCCTAGAGGTGGCATCAGTAGGAGGAAACCATATAGTGTCTGAATGGCACAGCCTGGAGTTGGCAGAAGCATGAGGAGACCATTGAAATTTGGGATTTTTAAATAGAAATTTGAGATTTTTAAATTGAAATTGAGGATTTTTAAATTGAAATCGAGGATTTTTAAATTGAACTTTTAACTCCCACGTTTTAGTGTCCCAGGCCCCCGGCGTGTGGGTACAAAGGGCCAAATCTAACAAGGAGTCACATGTCTCATGGCAGCACAATGACAGAGCCAGCAGCATCAGGAGTCCTGAAAGTGACCTGGCGAACAGAGTGGTGCGGTGGGTGGCAATACCAGTACCCGGTGACGAAGGTGGGTGAAAAGGTTTGATGTGGAGGAATGTTTGCAACTGGGGAGCAGCGCCTTAAATCTGTTTCGCACTATCCATATTTGTGAAGTGTTGGTGTGGCACCATGGTCAATCGACTCTCATGCATCAGGCATTAGTGGTTGGAAATCCTGGCTGATCCATGCCTGATTCATCTTCACAAAGGTCAGTCTCTCTACATTTTTCATGGACAGACGAGTTCACCTTGTGGTGACTATGGCCCCCGCCACACTAAACACCCGCTCTGATGGCACACTATTGGCTGGGCAGGACAGCTTTTCCAGGGAAAACTCTGCTAGTTGCGGCCACAAATCAAGTTTGGCTGCCCAGAAGTCCAGCGGATCTTCAATGTTTGTTGGCATGGGAATGTCAAGGTATTCCATCACCTGCTGGTTCAGGTCCTGCTCCAGGTCTACCTGCTGCTGCTGAGTTGCTTTACTATGCGGGTGAAGAAAGCTACTCATCAGCGACTGTAAACTCAGGCTGCTGCAGAGGGAGCTGGTACTGCTCCTGCCACCCCAAACCTCCCCAGCAGCCATGGCAGTGGAAGGTGAGCGCAGGGGGCCCCGGATTCAGACCTGCGAGAGGATGGACGATGGTGCCGATAGACATTGGCTAAATGACTACATAGGATGCCTCTGTAGTAGGTCATTTTGTCCTCCCTCTCAGTGGGTGTAAAAAAAGGCCCCTATTTTGTGCTGGTAGCGAGGGTCCAATAAAGTTGAGATCCATACGTCATCCTGCTGCCGAATAGTGACAATTTGGCTGTCACTACGCAAGCAGGTGAGCATGCATCGTGCCATTTGTGCAAGTTACTCAGAGGCACTCCCTGCCTCCATCTCCACTGCATACTGCCACGGTGTGTCTGGGTCCTCTGTCTCGCCTTCCTCATAATAACCCTCTAGTTCCTCTGGCTGCTGCTCCTGCTCCTCCTCTCCTGTCAGATTACTAGAAAAACGCCCATATAGCAAAACTTAACTGTGCTCCACTGAGCCCCTCCCCTTCCTCCTCTAGTTAAGCCCCCACAAGGCTCATGTCCCCGTGAGATGTAGGTGCCATATCTCCAGTGCCCTGACCAGCCATCTTTTCCAACACGTGTTGTAAGAAATGTAGGAGTGGAATTACGTTGTTCATCCCGTAATCCTGGCGACTTATAGTGCGGCTTCCTCAAAGGGCCTGAGCAAACGGCAGGTGTCACGTATGAGCTGCCACTGGTTCACATTGAAGTTACACAGGAGAGTACCCCTGTCCGCTTGGATGATCAAGAAATTGGTGATGGCTTTTCTCTGTTCGTACATTCGGTCCAACATATGGAGGGTGGAATTCCAATGTGTGGCAACGTCACAAATCAGACTATGTTGTGGGATACCATTCTGATGCTGCAGTTCAAGGAGGGTGTGCTTTGCAGTGTATGAGTGGCTGAAGTGCATGCAAAGTTTCATTCCCATTGTTAGGATGTCTTGCAAATGGGGGGAACACTTCAGGAACTGCTTCACAACCAGATTGAACACGTATGCCACGCATGGCTCAGCCTTCCCATTTGCAGTGCATGCAAGATGTTCTTCCCGTTGTCAGTCACCATGATTCACATTTCCAGTTTTTGTGGAGTAAGCCATGCTCTGATTTCTTTACGAATGACTTTTAGCAGTTCCTCCCTGTGTGACTCTTTTCGCCAAGGCAAACCATGTGAAGAACAGCTTGACACCGCTGTGCCCTGCACACATGGTATGCTGAAGGGCAACAGACTTGTCTGGGCAGTGGAGGCTGAGGACACGGTGGAGGATGAGGAGGCGGAGTTGCACACTTTCACCGACCAATGGGCTGAGAGCGTGGAGGAGGAAGCGGCGTGACCTGTCCAAGTCCAAGTTGTGGCTGTGTGGGAACCACATTCATCCAGTTAGCCGTAAAGGACATGTATTGTCAATGACCGTAGTTACAGCTCCAGACGTCGGCGCTGCCGTGCACTTTGGTACACACTGACAGGCTCAAGGACTTGACCACCTTCTCTTCCACAAAATTGTGCAGGGCTACTACTGCCTTCTTCGCAAATAAATGATGGCTTGGCACAAGCCATCAGTTCTCTGAAAGGTCCACCACCACTTGAAAAGGGCAGCAGCAGCAACTTGGACAGGAGCACATTCAGCTTCTGCGCCGTTGGATGAGTGGGCGCAAACTGTTGTTTCTTGGACATGGCTTCACCGATGGATTGCTGGCAAAATGACTGACTCGAAGTAGGAGGAGCAGGAGCATCTGGAGTAAAAGAAGATGGGTATGACACACATCTCCCTTCAG
The DNA here is from genome assembly GCF_029499605.1 of Hyla sarda. NCBI lineage: Eukaryota > Metazoa > Chordata > Amphibia > Anura > Hylidae > Hyla > Hyla sarda. The sequence continues at coordinate 136,903,005 of NC_079195.1, read as the reverse complement.
CTGATGTGGTGGAGCCTTGGCTGGCTGAAAGTGGGAGGGGCTTGCCACTGGGTGATGCAGCAGGCTTGACCACTAGGAGGCGCAGGAGCATCTGGAGTGACAGAAGATGGGTATGACACACAGCTCCCTTCGGCTGAGGTGGTGGAGACTCGGCTGGCTGAAAGAGGGAGAGGCTTGCGACTGGGTGATGCAGCAGGCTGGATCACTACATTGCAGCCGTGATTCTCTCAGGTCACTTTATGGTGGCGAAGCATATGTTGATGCAGAGCCGTGGTGACAACATTGGGACCCTGGCCACGCTTCACCTTCTGACGACGTATGTTGCATGTGGCTATGTGAACCTCCTCCGGATGCTTGATGAAAAACTGTCACATCGCCAAGTAGCTGATTTTCCAACCAACAGTCTGCACTAATTGACTGCTACTGTCGCTGTCTCCAGGAACCCCTGTTCCACTACCTCCCGGGAAGGTAGGCTGCCCAGAAGCAGGTGTTCTCCCCCGGGCACGTTTGGCTCCAGAATTCCCACTTCTGCCACCATGCTGACTGTCAACCATGCTTCCTACTTGCTGGGTCAGCTGCAACTCTCTTTTCTCCTGATGATGATGAAGCCCCTTCTGCACCCGGCTCCCAATTGCGGTCAGCTTCATCATCATCAACAAGTGTCTGCACGTCACTGATGTCCTCCTCAGGTTCCTCAACAGTGTCTGCTTCAGGACCCTGAACCCTGGCAACACAGCCTCCCACGTCACTCTCCTCATCACTACTTGCCCGCCTAGCAGAGGAAGCGGTGGATGTCTCCTCCACTTCTTGGCTTGGCAGTAGCTGCTGACTGTCCTCTATTAGATCGTCCTCAGTGATTAGTGGAGCAGAACCCACAGCATAAGATACTTCTGTAGGGGAGGGAACAGTATAGGACAGAGGCAATGGGAGGACAGGGACTGCTCCCAGGCCATGCCAACTGAGGATTGTGTCTGAGGAACCCACCGACTGTTGACTGGGGGTGTCAGATGTCACTTGTGATGAAGTGGATGACCGTGTTAACCAATCGGCGACGGCAGATGGGTTGCTGATTGAGAGATGAGTGCTAGCTGATAACAGGAGCTAAGGCCTCTCACTGCGACTCCTGCTGCCACTCGCCCCTAGTCTGCTGCGACCTCTGCCTGAAGGATTTAAGCCTCTGCCACTCCTCTGTGCACATCCTGGCGCTCCTCTGTGCACATCCTGGTATGCACTTATGAGGGCAGAAAAATGAGCTACAGTACGCCAAAAATCTCAGTATTTTTGTAAAACACCAGCTGATGTCTGTCCTTTCACAGTATGTAGGCCCTTGACAGATTAACACGTACAAAATAGTACTCTACTTAGATGTACTTATGCGGTATGCACTGAAGAGGGCAGAAAAATTCACTACAGTAGGAAAAAAAAACGTTGTATTTTTGTAAAACACCAGCCGCTGATTACTTTTGTCTGCCCTTTAATGGTATGTAGGCCCTTGACAGATTAACAGGTACTTAATAGTGCACTACTTAGATGTACTTCTGCGGTACGCATTGATGAGGGCTGAAAAATGCGCTACAGTATGCCTAAAAGCTCTGTATTTTTGTAAAACATCAGCCGTTGATTACTTTCTCTGTCCTTTCACAGTATTTAGGCCCATGACAGATTAACAGGTGCAATATGGTACATTGCTTAGATGTACGTATGCGGTATGCACTGATGAGGGCGGAAAAATGCGCTACAGTATCCCTAAAAACTCTGTATTTTTGGAAAACACCAGCCGGTGATTACTTTTGTCTGTCCTTTCACAGTATTTAGGCCCTTGACAGATTAACAGGTACAATATACAGTCATGGCCATAAATGTTGGCACCCCTGAAATTTTTCAAGAAAATGAAGTATTTTGCACAGAAAAGGATTGCAGTAACACGTTTTGCTATACATATGTTTAATCCCTTTGAGTGTATTGGAACTAAACCAAAAAAGGGAGGAAGAAAAGCAAATTGGACATAATGTCACACCAAACTCCAAAAATGGGCTGGACAAAATTATTGGCACCCTTAACTTAATATTTGGTTGCACACCCTTTGGAAAAAAAGTACTGAAATCATTGGCTTCCTATAACCATTAATAAGCTTCTTACACCTCTCAGCCGGAATGTTGGACCACTCTTCCTTTGCAAACTGCTCCAGGTCTCTCTTATTGGAAAGAGCCCTTTCCCAACAGCAATTTTAAGATCTCTCCACAGGTGTTCAATGGGTTTTAGATAGCTTATTTAAGCGAGCTAACTATTGCCCTTCTGTGAAACTTTGTCCAAATAGCTCGATTCATAATCAAGCTATCTTAATTTGCCTTCAGGGAATTTTTTAATCCTCAGATTACATGATGCCTTGTACACATTCAAGGTACCCAGTGCCAGAGGCAGCAAAACAGCCCCAAAACATCATTGACCCTCCACCATATTTCACTGTAGGTACTGTGTTCTTTTCTTTGTAGGCCTCATTCCGTTTCGGTAAACATTAGAATGATGAGCTTTACCAAAAAGCTCTATCTTGGTCTCATCTGTCCACAAGACGTTTTCCCAGAAGGATTTTGGCTTACTCAAGTTCATTTTGGCAAAATGTAGTCTTGCTTTTTATGTGTCTGTGTCAGCAGTGGGATTCTCCTGGGTTTCCTGCCATAGCGTTTAATTTCAATCAAATGTCGACGGATAGTTTGCGCTGACACTGATGCTACCTGAGCCTGCAGGACAGCTTGTGTATCTTTGGAACTTGTTTGGGGCTGCTTATCCACCATCTGGACTATCCTGTGTTGATACTTTTCATCAATATTTCTCTTCCGTCCACTTCCAGGGAGATTAGCTACAGTGCCATGAGTTGCAAACTTCTTGATAATGTTGCGCACTGTGGATAAAGGCAAATCTAGATCTCTGGAGATGGACTTGTAACCTTAAGATTGTTAATATTTTTCCACAGTTTTGATTCTCAAGTCCTCAGACAGTTCTCTTCTCCTCTTTCTGTTGTCCATGCTTAGTGTGGCACACACAGACACACAATGCAAAGACTAAGTGAACTCCTCTCCTTTTTATCTGCTTTCAGGTGTGATTTTTATATTGCCCACACCTGTTATTTGCCCCAGTTGAGTTCAAAGGAGCATCACATGCTTTAAACAATCTTATCTTTCCACAATTTTGAGAGGGTGCCAATAATTTTGTCCAGACCATTTTTGGAGTTTGGTGTGACATAATGTCCAATTTGCTTTTTTTCCTCCCTTTTTTGGTTTAGTTCCAATACACACAAAGGGAATAAACATGTGTATAGCAAAACACGTGTTACTGCAATCCTTTTCTGTGAAAAATACTTCATTTTCTTGAAAAATTTCAGGGGTGCCAACATTTACGGCCATGACTGTAGTACATTACTTAGATGTACGTATGCCGTATACACTTACGAGGGAAGAAAAATGTGCTACAGTACGCCTAAAAACTCTGTATTTTTGTAAAACACCAGCCAGTGATTACTTTTGTATGTCCTTTCACAGTATGTAGGCCCTTGACAGATTAACAGGTACAAAATAGTACACTACTTAGATGTGCGTATGCGGGTTGCACGTTTGAGGGCTTCAGTACCCTTAAAAAAAACTATTTTTGTAAAATGCCAGCAGTACACAGCAGTGCTGTAGCCAAAAAAAGCTGTACTAAACACAAAATTGCACTCTGTCAAAAGACTATTAGGAACGGACTGCTGGGTATCTACAAACTAGTATAACCAGCAGATTTTTTGTGGAACAAAGACACTGAATTGCGCTGAAAAATTATTCCTGCCTCCTCTGCTAAGGTTTATGAAGTTGAGGCAGCTTGTTGAAATGTATGAGGCAACACACAGCTATCTGCCCCTCTCTGTAATACTATGCCAAAATAGCGACTGGGAGGTTAATGCCTGGAGCTGCAGTAAAAATCCTTTTCAGTGAAAAAAAAAACACTGCTCTCTGTCCATCAGAACGCTGATGTGAAACGCTGCTGGAATGAGCTTTTCTGTGTAACACACACACAGCGATGTCCGTCCTATCTCTATACAGTGTAATGAATGATATGACGAGCCGTAAAATGGCTGCGGAATATATAGGGCTGTGACATCACAGGGGTGACTGACTGCTGATAGGCTGCATCCTGCATGTGATTCAGGGTCATCCAGCCTACTTCCCTTCCCATCTTGCCTTCCTGCCTTCCCAGCGTTCCTTGCCCCATGTACTGACATGTGGATCTGCCATTTTAGATGCCCTGGAGCCTGCACTGCAGTAAATGGAGTTTAATGAAGCGATTCACACGATAGAATCGCGGCGATGTTCGTTGCAAATCGAATATTTCCTGACATTTGTAATTAATTTGGGTTCGTGAGCTTTGATTTGTTCATCTCTAGTCAACATGGTGTTTTCTGGTGCATAAACAGATGTTGTTCACCTTAACACATTGTGATAATAGCATAATTGTGATACAAGCAAACATCAAACAAGTGAGAATCCTAATAAATGTTTTTATTTCAAGTTTAGTTTCAACTTAGTTCTTTGATTTGAAATAAATTTGTATCCATACCTAGTAATACTAAATAAAAACCACTCCATTATTGCGTATTTCCCAATATTTTATAAAAGTTTATTTTTAAGCCATAGATCAATTGAATTTGCTTGTCAAAACAGTCTCTCAAACTCAATGGCACAGTTGGTGTCATGTTGTTAGGTTATAATTTTGAAGCTTTTATTTCTTAAAATTATTTTTCTGAAAAGATTTTGTCCATAAGCATGATGTACTTTCAGTGTTCTGGTGTATTGTCAGTGTGGTGATGGACTGTCAGTATAGCGCAGCAAAAATAAACATGTATTATTTCTTCAAATATATTCTTATATTTGAATTACAATGTTTATACAAATACTTGTTGAGCACTCAGAAAATTGTGTATGATCTTCATAACCTCACCCCTTCTACTCAAAGCTTTATTAAGTGTCCTTAATGTGAGGTGAGGCAGTGTGTATGCTGGAGTGGTATATTTTTAACACTAAAATGTATTTTAACAAAGAGTTTTTTTTTCTGCTGTGCGGTGTGTGTAAAACCTGGATAGGGACTTGGCTAGAAGTTGGGAGAACATCTTAATCCATTAGCTCTGTGCAGGACTACTTGTATCCTGAGCAAATTAGGCTTATTAGCTCCTTTTTTGTTGGGATTGACTGACTATATAATGTATATGGAGGCCTCTTGACTCTCACTGAGGGCCTGAAGAAGCGCTAATACGTGACACGGTCCGTCGCCCGAAGGTCTACCTGACAGTCCGCTCTCCCCTGCACATGTTATCCTTTTGGATCAAGAATAAAGAAATCCTGCTGCAGCAATACGGTCAGTGCTCCGTTTCTTTCCTTTCTACATTTTGGCTTGATGTTAAGACTCTAAGTAGCAGAACGTTAAGAACGTAGTAGCACAGCCCTATCTGCACAGGTGCATTGGCGTCAGCAATGTCATTAGCTGCATTTTTTGTCTAACTGAGTACTATATAAAATGGTGCGGAGTCTCTCTACCTCTCTCTCTCATACGGTTCAATTAAATAATCTATATTCGCTCATGGTTCAATGCCCCTAGGAAAGGTGAAGCGATGAGAGGGATTAGGGATCAAGACAGTGTGGGGAGTTTATCCAATGCTGCCATTTCTTTTACCCTCTTAAGGACCAAGGGCGTACCTGTATGCCCGTGGGAATTTCGGTCCCTGCCGCGCACCGGGCAGAGACCGGACGGGGGTGACTGCTGATATCTATCAGCAGGCATCCCGCGCAAATGCCCAGGGGGGTCATCAGACCCACCCATGTCGGCGATCGCCACAAATCGCAAGTGAATTCAAACCTGCGATTTGCGGCTATTCCTGGTCATACGGGTCTATGGTGACCCGGTGACCCGGAATATAAGGGGGATCGCGGTTGTCCAAGACACTCACAATCCCCCTGAAGGGATAGGAGTGAGGTGGCAGGGGTTCCACCCCTCCTATCCCTGCTATTGGTGGTCTAGACGCGAGGCGGGGCGGGGGGGGCTTTACTTTCGGTTTCCCTGTTCCGCCCACCCACAATAGGCGGGGCAGGATGGGGAAACGACAGAGGACCGGCGTCGACGTCCACTTACCCCGGGGCGAGGCTGCGGGCAACGATCGGTGGAGGAGATCGGAGACCGGCGATGTCGTGCCGCTGGCTCCCTGGATCCGACGGAAGCCGGTAAGTTGCCTAGCAACATCTGGAGGGTACAGTTTGAGACCACTATACAGTGGTCTCTAAACTGTAACCCTCCAGATGTTGCAAAACAACAACTCCCAGCATGCCCAGACAGCTGTTTGGGCATTCAAGGATTTGTAGTTTTGCAACAGCTGGAGGGCCACAGTTTGGAGATCACTGGCAGTGATCTCTAACTGTGGCCCTCCAGATGTTGCAAAACTGCAACTCCTGGCATGCCCAAACAGCAGTTTGCTGTCTGGGCCTGCTGGGATTTGTAGTTTTGCAACAGCTGGAGGTCCGCAGTTTGGAGCTCTCGAAATTGTACCCTTCCAGATGTTGCAAAACTGCAAATCCCAGCATGCCCAAACAGCAAACAGCTGTCTCGGCATGCTGGGAGTTGTAGTTGTGTACATCCAGCTGTTGCATAACTACTTCTCCCAGCATGCCCTTCGGCGTTCAGTACATGCTGGGAGTTGTAGTTTTGCAACAGCTGGAGGCACACTGGTTGGTAAATACTGAGTTAGGTAACAGAACCTAACTGAAGGTTTTCCAACCAGTGTGCCTCCAGCTGTTGCAAAAGTACAACTCCCAGCATGCACTGTCTGTCAGTGCATGCCGGGAGTTATAGTTTTGAAACAGCTGGAGGTTTGCCCCCCCCCCCCCATGTGAATGTATAGGGTACATTCACACATGCAGGTTTACAGTAAGTTTCCTGCTTCAAGTATGAACTGCGGCCAATTTGTCGTCGCAGCGCATACTCCTAGCGGTAAGCTCACTGTAAACCGCCGCCAGTGTGAATGTACCCTAAAAACACTACACTATACTAACACATAATAAAGGGTAAAACGCTACATATACACCCCCTTACACTGTCCCCCCCCCCCCCATTAAAAATGAAAAACATATTGTACGGCAATGTTTCCAAAACGGAGCCTCCAGCTGTTGTAAAACAACAACTCACAGCATTTCCGGACAGCCACTGACTGTCCAGGCATGCTGGGAGTTTAGCAACAGCTGGAGGCACCCTGTGTTGGAAACACTGGCGTAGAATACCCCTATGTCCACCCCTATGCAATCCCTAATTTAGTCCTCAAATGCACATGGCACTCTCTCACTTTGGAGCCCTGTCATATTTCAAGGAAACAGTTTAGGGCCACATATGGGGTATTTCCGTACTGGGGAGAAATCGTACTACAAATTTTGGGAGGCTTTTTCTCCTTTTACCCCTTATGAAAAAGAAAAGTTGGGGTCTAAACCAGCCTGATAGTGTAAAAAAAATATATATATTTACACTAACATTCTGGTGTTGTCCTTTACTTTTCATTTTCACAAGAGGTAAAAGGAAAAAAAGACCCCCAAAATTTGTAACCCAATTTCTCCTGAGTACGGAAATACCCCATATGTTGACGTAAAATGCTCTGCGGGGGCACAACAAGGCTCAGGAGTGACATTTGAGGCCTAAATTGGTGACTTGCCCAGGAGTGGCTGATTTTACAGCGGTTCTGACATAAACGTAAAAAAATTAATACCCACATGTGACCCCATTTTGGAAACTACACCCCTCACAAATGTAATAAGGGGTATAGTGAGCCATAACATCCCACAGGTGTTTGAAGAATTTTCATTAAAGTTGGATGGGAAAATTAAAAAAAAATAATAATAAATTCAAACTACACCCCTCATGTTATGTAATAAGGGGAGAAGTGAGCATTTACGCCCCACAGGGGTCTGACAAACTTTTGGAACAGTGGTCCGTGAAAATGAAAATTGTAATTTTTCATTTGCTCAGCCCACTGTTCCAAAGATCTGTCAATCGCATGTGGGGTATAAATGCTCACTGCACCCCTTATTAAATTCTGTGAGGGGTGTAGTTTCTAAAATGGGGTCACATGTGGGGGGGGGAGTCCACTGTTCTGGCACCACGGGGGTCTTTGTAAACACACATGGCCCCTGACTTCTATTCCAAACAAATTCCCTTTTCAAAAGCTTAATGGCGCTCCGTCTCTTCTGAGCATTGTTGTGCGCCAGCAGAGCACTTGACGTCCACACATGGGGTATTTCCATACTCAGAAGGAATGGGGTTACAAATTTTGGGGGTAATTTCCTCCTATTACCCCTTGTAAAAATGTAAAATTGGGGGAAAAACCAGCATTTCAGTGAAAAAAATTATTTTTTTCCTTTACACATCCGACTTTAACTAAAAGTCGGGAAATACCTGTGAGGTGTTAAGACTCCCTGTACCCCTTGTTACCATCTTTGAGGGGTGGGGTTTCCAAAATAGTATGCCATGTGTTTTTTTTTTTTTTGCTGTTCTGGCACCATAGGGGCTTCCTAAATGTGACATGCCCCCCAAAAACCATTTCTGAAAAATTCACTCTCCAAAATCCCATTGTCACTCCTTCCCTTCTGACCCCTCTACTGCGCCCTCCGAACACTTGACATACACACATGAGGTATTTCCTTACTCGAGAGAAATTGGGTTACAAATTTTGAGAAGATTTTTTTACTTTTACCTCTTGTAAAAATTCAAAAACTGGGTCTACAAGAACATGCGAGTGTGAAAAAATTAAGATTTTGAATTTTCTCCTTCACTTTGCTGCTATTCCTGTGAAACACCTAAAGGGTTAACACACTTACTGAATGTCATTTTGAATACTTTGAGGGGTGCAATTTTTATAATGGGGTCATTTGTGGGGTATTTCTGGTCCATGAAAAATTCCAATTTTGAAAATTTGGTGAAAAATTGGTAAATTGCTACTGAACTTTGTAACCCTCTGATGTCGTCCAAAAGTAAAAACATGTCAACTTTATGATGCATAATTCATTTTCCTTACAAGCAGAGAGCTTCAAAGTTAGAAAAATGCAAAATTTTCAATTTTTTCATAAAATTTTGGCATTTTTCACTAAGAAATGGTGCAAGTATCGACAAAATTTTACCAAATAACATAAAGTAGAATATTTCACGAAAAAAACAATCTCGGAATCAGAATGATAGGTAAAAGCATCCCAGAGTCATTAATGCTTAAAGTGAAACTGGTCAGATGTGCAAAAAACGCTCTGGCCCTACAGTGAAAATTGGCCTGGTCCTTTTAAGGGGTTAAAGGTGTAGTAAGTTCCCGAGCCCGCTGCTATTATTTTCTCGAATACGAAAGTATTATTGAGTTTTTGTATGACTTGTGAGATAAGAATATTAGGTGTTTTCCAGTAACTCATCAATAGATTTTTTGCAATGATGCATATAATGCAAAAAATTGCAGGCATGGTAGGTGGGATCAAATGCATGTCTAAAAACAAAAGGACAGATTGGGGAGTCCATATTGGCATGATAAAGAGGACTTCCTTTATGAGAGCTAGGCATGCTCCCCAGAAGGGTTGCATCAAAGGAGAAGTCCAGAGAACATGGAAAAGTGTACCCCTATGGCCACATCCACGCCAGCATTTGTCCAAGGAGCCTTTATAGGCCTTAGCAATTTTGTCTGGGGTAAAGCACCATCTAAGAATGGTCTTGTAAGCCGACTCGATGTGCGTTGCACAAAGAGAGGACTTAAAGATGGTTTTGAATGCTTTGTGCCATTCTGTGGACTGGAGTGTCACATTCAGGTCCCTCTCCCATAATCTCACAGGGTATGTGTGGGTACATATATTCAAATTTTTTTCTGACCGTAGAGCTTGAGTCACAGGTTGAAGGGCTTTTCTGGCTTGCATGGTGACTGCTGAAAGATCTGCATAGACCGAAATCCCATGAAAAGGGGCAGGCAGTCCCTCATTCTTTCGAGCATATTCCATTAATCTCTCTTTAGTGGTGTTAAAATGGACTCTAGCCAGGACATCCCTTGGGGTAGTGTACGACAGGTATTTGAGGAGGGGAAGCTGATGTGCCCTGACCACTTCTATTTCGGTAGGAGAGCAGTCACGTAGCGTAGCTTTAATCAAGGACCGGACATATTGTGGGATCTCTGGAGATAGAACTGATTCAGGAACACCTCTGAGTTTCACATTGTTTCAGCGGCTTCTGTCCTCAAGATGAGCCACTTTTTCCCTCAGCGCAGCTACCTCTTCCTCTAAGTCATTGTGAGAGTCAATGAGCTTATTATGCGAGTTAGAGAATTCCCCAAATTTTGTTTCTATATGATCCTACCTTCCTCCAATGTCCTCAATGGTGGACTGAAGAGGGGACACCATTTTGTTCATATCCCACAGGAAGAGATTATGCAAGACAAGTACCATGGTTTTCATGGTGGTGTCTGTTAGGGAATCCCCAGAGACTGACAGGGCTCCTAAAGCATCATCCTCGTCAGTATGCACGGAGTCAGACACAGTCCAGTCCCACACAGTAGTGACAGAAGTTGAGGCATACTTGGGTCTTTGCTTAAACCCTTAAGGACCAGGCTTATTTTGGCCTTAAGGACCAGACCAATTTTATTTTTGCATTTTAATTTTTTCCTCCTCGCCTCTAAAAATCATAACTCATTTATATTTCCATCCAGAGACCCATATGAGAGCTTGTTTTTTGCATCACCAATGGTACTTTGTAATTACATCACTTATTTTACCATAAAATGTACGTCACAACCAAACAAATATTATTTATGAAGGAAAATTTAAAAGAAAACCGCAATTTAGCAAATTTTGGAAGGTTTTGTTTTCACTCTGTATACTTTCCGGTAAAAATGACATGTTTTCTTTATTCTGTGGGTCAATATGATTAAAATGATACCCATGATTATATTCTTTTCTATAATTGTGCCGCTTAAAAAAAAATCTCAAACCATTTTAACAAAATTAGTATGTTGGAAATTGCCCTAATTTGACCACCTATAACTTTCTCATTTTTCTGTATATGGGGCGGCATAAGGGCTAATTTTTTGTGCCATGATCTTTAGTTTTTATCAGTACCACTTTTGCTTAGGTTTTACTTTTTATAAATGTTTTAATTTTTTTTGGGAATAAAATGTGACAAAAAGCAGCAATATTGGACATTTTTAATATTTTTACATTTACGCCATTCACCACACAGGATAGTTAACAATATATTTGAATAGTTCAGAATTTTACGCACTCAGCGATACTAAATATGTATATTAATTATTTTTTTTACGCTTTTTTGGAGGTAAAATGGGAAAAACTGACTTTTTACTGTCCCTGCTCCTCCCCGGAGCGCTCGCAGCGTTCCTCTCCCTGCAGCGCCCCGGTCAGACCCGCTGATCGGGAGCGCTGCACTGACACTGCCGGCGGGGATGCGATTCGCATAGCGGGACGCGCCCGCTCGCGAATCGCATCCCAAGTCACTCACCTGTCCCAGTCCCCGGCTGTCACGTCCTGGCGCGTGCGGCTCCCCTCCTTAGGGTGCGCGCGCGCGCCAGCTCTCTAAGTTTTAAAGGGCCAGTGCACCAATGATTGGTGCCTGGCCCAATCAGTCTAATTAGCCTCCACCTGCTCCCTGCTCATATAACCTCACTTCCCCTTCACTTCCTTGACGGATCTTGTTGCCTTGTGCCAGAGAAAGTGTTTATAGTGTTTGCCTTACCAGTGTTTCTGACCTCTTGATATTGCCATTGACTACGAACCTTGCCGCCTGCCCCGACCTTCTGCTACCTCTTACCTTCCCTCTGCCTTCTGTCCCACGCCTTCTCAGCAGTCAGCGAGGTTGAGCCGTTGCCAGTGGATACGACCTGGTTGCTACCGCCGCAGCAAGGCCATCCCGCTTTGCGGCGGGCTCTGGTGAATACCAGTAGCAACCTAGAACCGGTCCACCGACACGGTCCACGCCAATCCCTCGCTGACACAGAGGATCCACATCCAGCCTGCCGAATCCTAACATTTACTTTATTGGGGGAGGGTATTTTTAAAAAAATTTTTAACACAAAAATGGCGTCTGCAAAAGTTTGGGCACCCTGCAGAATTTATAGCATGCACTGCCCCCTTTGCAAAGCTGAGACCTGCCAGTGTCATGGATTGTTCTCAATCATCATCTGGGAAGACCAGGTGATGTAAATCTCAAAGATTTTAAATGCCCAGACTCATATGACCTTGCCCCAACAATCAGCACCATGGGTTCTTCTAAGAAGTTGTCTAGAAATCTTAAACTGAAAATAGTTGACGCTCACAAAGCTGGAGAAGGCTATAAGAAGATAGCAAAACATTTTCAGATGTCAATATCCTCTGTTCAGAATGTAATTAAGAAATGTCAGTCATCAGGAACAGTGGAAGTTAAAGCAAGATCTGGAAGACCAAGAAAAATATCAGACAGAACAGCTCGCAGGATTGTGAGAAAAACAATTCAAAACCCACGTTTGATTGCAAAATCCCTCCAGAAAGATCTGGCACTGGAGTTGTGGTACACTATTTCCTTATAAATATGGTCTTCATGGAAGAGTCATCAGAAGAAAACCTCTTCTATGTCCTCACCACAAAACTCAGCATTTGAACTTTGCAAATGAACATATAGACAAGCCTGATGCATTTTGGAAACAAGTTCTGTGGACCGATGAGGTTAAAATTGAACTTTTTGGTCGGAATGAGCAAAGGTAAGTTTGGAGAAGAAGGGGAACAGAATTTAATTAAATGAACCTTTGTCCAACTGTTAAGCATGCGGGTGGATCAATCATGCTTTGGGGTTGTATTGCAGCCAGTGGCACAGGGAACATCTCACGAGTAGAAGGAAAAATGGATTCAATAAAATTTCAGCAAATTTTGGATGCTAACTTGGTAATCTGTGAAAAAGCTGAAGTTAAACGGAGGATGGTTTCTACAAATGGATCATGATCCTAAACACACCTCGAAATCCACGGGGGATTACATCAAGAGGCATAAACTGAAGGTTTTGCCATGGCCTTCACAATCTCCTGACCTCAACATAATTGAAAATCTATGGATAGACCTTAAAAGAGCAATGGGCAAAGATACCACACACAAGAATTGAAATACTCTTGGTTGGCTACAAAAAGCGTTTACAAGCTGTGATACTTGCCAAAGGGGGCAGTACAAGATATTAACTCTGCAGGGTGCCCAAACTTTTGCAGATGCCATTTTTTTGTTTTCTGTTATTTTGAAAGTGTAAATGATGGAAATAAATTCTAACTTTTGTTGACATATTATAAGAATGTCTTATCTATAATTTGATGCCTTTTGGAGATTTTTCTCTCTTTCCTTGGCTTCTTTATGCACATTAATACAATTTTTTACCTGGGGTGCCCAAACATTTGATCCCCACTGTATAGCAATCAGAGCATAGCACTGGTCTGCCCGATCTCAGACCAGAGCAGAAGACCCCAAGACAGTCGGAGCCAGGTGAGGGGACCTCAGGCTGCCATGCTGAATGATCGGATCCGATCATCCATTCAAAGTACCGCCCTGCTTCAGATGCCATGATCTGTATTGATGACGGCATCTGAGGGGTTAATTGCGGACATCTGTGCGATCGCAGATGTCCTCCATTACTGATAGCAGCCGGGACCTGCCGCGCATGACTCGAGTCCGGTGCTCGCGGTCATGGCAGCGCGTTAATGTACATCATGGTGAGTTAAGTACCACGTCACCATGACGTACATTTACGTCCATTGTCGTTAAGGGGTTAAGCAGGCTTTGTGAAGAGGAGTGCGGTGGAGAGGCACTGCTACCCTGCATGTGCGCCGCTGGAGGTCCTCGGGCGGGTAAGGCATCACTGCTGCATAGAGAGCCTGTTGCTGTAGCGAGTGGTCCCGTGTCAGGGGAGCTCCCAATGTAAGACCGGAGATGCGCTGGTACCGATGAGGAATGTCGGGTAAGTGTGGAAGCGTTCCCAGCGGTCTCCGTCTCTGCAGGCTGGGAAAGTGAGGGAGAAGGCGTGCGTAAGCAGGTGGCGCCATCTGGGGACCGGGATCCGCCACATGTGAAGCTGAACTTAGCAAGCGTATCTTGGTGTACTGGCTTTTTCCTTCTGCTAGATCAAGCTAAAGGCAGGAGCTCACTCACAGTGCGGACATTCACCTCGGCTGCCAGGACATGCCCCCCACCTTCCTACCTAATTACTGCATCCTTAAAGGGGTATGTCGGGTTTGGAAAATGTATCCCTTATCCAAAGAATAGGGGATAAAAGTTTAATTGGGGAAAAGGTTGAGGGTTGTGGGGTACATTTTCCCTTAGGGCCTAACCCATTGTTTCCCAACCCGGGTGCCTCCAGCTGTTGCAAAACTACAACTCCCAGCATTCCTGGACAGCCTTTGGCTGTCCAGACATGTTAGGAGTTGTAGTTTTGCTACAGCTGGAGGCCCCCTGGTTAGGAATCACTAGCCTAACCCCTTAAAGCCCTTTTTTCAGCCATTATGCCCTGGCTGATATTATATGAAACAAACTGGACTTCTGGCATCGCTCTTTTGGTGTCCCTGCATCGCCACTCCAGTCCTCCGCTGCTGTCTACCTCCTGGTTGCCCATGGTAAATGCATCAAACTGCAGCTCAGCTAATTGCTGGCCTAGGGCAGCGATAGGCTGAGCGACAGAGGGATATATTGAGCCCTAGCCCTGGTCTTCTTCTTGGTGCTGAGGCTCAATATATCACATTGTCGCTCAACTTATCACCGGACTTGGCGGTGATTAGCTGTGACATGTTTACCGGGGGCAACCAGGAAGGAAACAGCTGTGGAGGACTGGAGCGGTGATACCGGGCACCAAGGAAGCTGTGGCAGGGGAGCGCTGTTAGTTTTTTTTTTTTTTAGATACTGGCAGCCCAGGCATAATGGAAGAAATGTATTTTGTGCCACCATTTGTACTTTTTAATGAAATCACTCATCATACCACAAAATCTACAGTAAAAAAAACATTTTGAAGGGTGAAATAATTTAAAAAGCCATTTTGTAAGTTTTGGGGGCTTCCCTTCCTACACAGTGCACATTTCGTTTAAAAAAAAAAAAAAAAAAAAAAAAAAAAAAATATATATATATATATATATATATATATATATATATATATAAATAACACCTTATCTTTATTCTATAGGTCCAGATGATAACAACAATACCCAATTAATATAGGTTTTGTTCTATTTTACTACTTGTCAAATTACAACTTTTTGTATGAAAATCAGTGTGCCTAAAATTGTCCTCTTCTGACTCCTACAATTATTTTATTTTTCCATATACAGGGATGTATGAGGACTCACTTTTTGTGCCATGATCTGTAGTTTTTAGATGTACCATTTTTGTCTTTATGGGATTTTTTCAGCATGTTTTATGAATTTTTTTATTGTATATAAAGTGGCCAAAAATCAACAATTCTGGACTTCGACATTTTTATGTCTATACCATTTACCGTGCACTTTATTTAATTAAAGATATATTTCACTAGTTTGGACATTTACGCATGCCGTGACACCACATATGAACTGATCAGGACACTGCAATTTTGCTACGGTGGACCTGATCATTTCTGAGGACGTTTTAAATGAATGCCCATTCTACAGGTATATAAAAAAAATAAACCTATACTCACCTCCAGCACTCCTGCTGTGCCCTGCTCTAGTCACCGGGTGCAGTCCTCTTCCTGAGCTGCAGTGTGACGCTTGGGCCCACAGTAACATCGGGCCCCAGTGTTTCATGCTGCTGCTTACCTGGCTGAGGCGGGACATAACAATGGTCACTGGTTGCCTCAGCAGCAGTGTGACACACTGGGCCACGATTTCACTCCGGGCCCAAAACATGCTGCAGCCCAGGAAGAGGACTGCACTGGGGGGGGGGGGGGGGGTTAAGCATCGCACAGCGGGAGCGTTGGAGGTGAGTACAATTTTTTTACTTATTTATATAATATTGTATGGGCATTCTTCTAATTCTCCCAACCTCCTGTTACATCTGCATCCTGTATTATACTCCCAGAGCTATTCAGCTGGTGGAGTCACTGTGTACATCCTGTACTAATCCTGAGTTATATACTGTATTATACTCCAGAGCTGCACTCACTATTCTGCTGGTGAGGTCACTGTGTACATACATGACATTACTTATCCAGTACTGATCCTGAGTTATATCCTGAGTTATATATACAATTTTTTCCAACATGTATAAAACCAAACTTTATTTTCTGGGGTTTGCGATATGTGAGTTTTTGTGTTATAAAGCAGCTGCTTAAAGGGGTACTCCGGTGCTTAGACTTAAAGGGGTACTCCGGAGCGTGACGTCACACGGGGGGCGGAGGCGTGACGTCACACACCGTCGGCCCTGTGGTCACCGGTAATCAGACCCAGAGCGAACACGCTCCGGGGACTGATTATGAATGGGGTGCCGCGTGCAAGATCACGAGGGTCCCCAGCGGCGGGACTCCCGCGATCAGGCATCTTATCCCCTATCCTTTGGATAGGGGATAAGATGTCTAAGCACAGGAGTACCCCTTTAACAAAATACCTCTTTCCAGAGTTGGATGGACCCGTTAAAATACATGAAAAGGGATGTTGTAGTCGGGTGTCCATGCTAATAGCAAAAGAGCGTTTAGAAACCAAAAGGTAATGATGTATGGTCAGCTAAAAACTGACTCTTTGTGTGCAGGCCTTCCGGCTCACTGATCCTGAGCTTCTTAAAATGTCTGTAACTTCAGGTTCACTGATTCTTCTTAAAAAGGTCTGCAACCACGTCTGAAAAAGAAGGGTGTAACTGTGTCATGACTACGTTAAATACCAGAAGGTAAAGTTGCAAAATCATCTAAATATTTTCTCTTTGTGTATACACACCTCTGAGTCTTACGCACAGGTCTTGTTTCAATCTCCCACCACATCTTATGCCTAACAATACCCTGTTGCTCCTCTGTTATGCATTTTTGGTTTTCAGGGGGTGGATTATGGATAAACTCCAAAACTAAGTCCTTTTTATCAAAAATGATATATTGTGTGTTTGCGGCATTCAGTGTAATGCCTTATTCACAATACTGGTGCATAGTAGATTAGATATCTGTGCAAACTTTCCCCATAAAGAATTTAAGAAAAGTTTGGAGATCTGTCTTTTAGCTGGGTTCAGTGTTATATTTGCAGGGTCTAATTGCACACCTTCTTTCTCAAGAAAGAAATCAATGCATTGCTGTTTCTTAGCAGCATCCGTGCACCAGCTAGGGTAAACCCGATGCCTCCTGTTTGTCCCTTAAATGGAGTTTAATGTAGGGCGTAAAGAGGTCTTCTGTAGTAACAGGGAAGTGGCAAACTTAATAGATCTCAGTGAACCTGTGCCCTTTTTCCAAAGCCATTTCTAGCTCAATTGTACACCATGTACCCGTCAGAGAGCGCTGTTCATCGCTATGCATGCATTTAGTTGGTTGTATATTTACAGCGCATGCATAGCAAAGGGGGAACATTCATTTTTTGTTAATTTTCACAGGTAGGACTGGGAAAAACAAATCTCTTGGGGGATACACCTTAACTCCGGGCCATTCCAAAGTAATTTTTGATGTGAGTAAAATTTTCATATATGATGCGTGGATGACCTACAGGACATGTTTTTATTTTGTTGATAAACAGGTATAGACTGGTAAAATCGTAGTAATGTATCATCTCACCCTCATCCTGTTTGTGTTAGAGCTTTATGGCGTTAGTTCTGCCGCCATAAAGGGCATCACGAGGATTGAGCAGGGCTAGAAATTGTATTCCATGGAGAAATGCTTGAAGATCAGAATCTTTTTTAAGCATTTCAGTCCACTCCTGCTTCTACAAAATACGTACTACGTACCCGCAGCTCTATAGATAGCTTTTTTTCATTAAAAAGGTGTGATACAATTGACCGTAGATGGTATTTGTAACAGTATTTGTATTGTTTTCATTATAACAGGTGGGACAGCTGTGGTAAAAACAACCCTGAAATTCAAAGGCTATGTCTTGTCTATCAACCTATGCATAACCGTCTAAAAAATATTGGCCAACCTGCTTTTAACCACCTCAAGGCGTGTTGAATGACAAGCTTCTCTGTATGCGCTACATACATGAGTCAGTGAATAGCAGGGGAAGAGAAACGCTTTTTTGTTTTGTGATAATTGTCTGCAGGTATGATTTTGTTTTTAGGGAGAAACTTAAATCGGTACTGAGCCATACATACAGATGCCAGAGTGACGAGCTGAAAAGGATCAACACATTGAACCTCTGCAACATTTTTCTTTAGACAACTATTGTTTTTTTTAATGGTTTTCCTAGTCATCTCCATCACTCTGTCTCTGTAGCACTCACAGGACTGTCTTAAAACCTCAGCGACTTGTTTACAGTAGGCTTTGAGCTCTGCTTTAAAATTAAAAGTATTGTTTTTTTTGTTCACATGCCACTCCATAAACTCCTTCTTGTCACCAGGCATCATATATTCAACCCCCTAATACTTAACATCTGGTACAGGGCCACATAGTCCTGATTCTGGTCGGTATTAAAAAAAAGTGTGGAAAATGTCCCTTTGACCCTGGAAAAACCATAGCTCGAGGTAATTTGCTGAACTTCATGGGGATGAAACTTCATCTGGTAATGTCACACATTAATGTCAAAAGTCGACCCCTTTGAGTAATAATTTTTACCTGCAACTTTTCACTAATCAGTTCCTTTACAATTAAGTATGAGCCATATCTCCCAGCATTGTGGGCTATAAAGGTATAACCTGTAAATTTACCGCTGGTAAAGAATTGCACACGTACAGGTTTTACCTTCAAATTCCCAGGAATTTGCACCATACAATGTTGTCGCATAAATAAAATTGGGCTCATGTATTCCTCTCGATTGGGTGCACTAGAAATCATTAAAAAAAACATATAGATCACTTTGTTTCATTGCTTTGTAGTACTGCATATAGCAGAGATCATCGTCAAATCTATGCATACTGCCACCAAAAGAGCTACACTTCAATCCGCTACACTTATGTTTTTCCTTAGTATTGTACACAAAGCGACGTTTGTCAATACATTTTTTGTTCTACAAATGTTTGGCTTATCTCTTGCTATGTGCTATGTATCTCTAAACACTCCCTAGAGTGGCAAAACACACGGCAGGTACTGCAGCGTGGCTATTGGTACATGTTGACCGTTGCATGAATGACAAAACAGCTGACAGGATTAGTTATTTTGATGGTGGTAGACCGAAGTACAGAGGTTACAGAAATAACACTCCCTGATGAACCCCCTGATATTTTTAATACCATAGTAATGGTCATCGTGGTGTAGAATATACACAATTTCGTCTGTAGGATTTTACCGGTATGGAAATGCTGCCAATTACCGTTACTGTAGTACAGCACTTTAATGGTGATGTTCATAAATTTTTCTAAATCTGCAATGACATTAAAACTCACAAACTCATTGTCTGGTATAGACAGAGCAGCGTGTATCTGACGGCCCTGTTCTAATAAAACAGCATCGTTACTATCACCTCCGGTTGTCAGGACGTATAAACTAGCGGCCATACACAGATTAGAGTCGCAATTGTTAAAGTCAAACAACCAGTGCTTTTTCTGCTTGATTATCTGCCTGTAAGCAATAGACTTTAACCGGCGCTTAGCCCCACCTTTTCTATTCCTGATTACAATGACCACTAGTTTTAGGCAATTTGTGGCCAGACACTGCATGTTACTCTGCAATGCTACTGCTACGGCATTTAGGAAATCCTCAACACTGAACTCATCTCTGGGTTGTTTTGACCACTATACAGGATCTAAGGACTGCCCCCTTCAAGACATATTTGAATAAAATCCCCAGGGTTAATTTTGCTGATTATACCATCCACTAAGGCCTGGATAGCATCATGTACTACACTCACAGCTTCTACAAATAAATTAATATGATGCAGATTCACAAATCTAAAGTGATCTATATGTTCAATACCAAAAAATTTGTAATATTTGGGGGTTGACATTATGTTGAACAGAGCTCTCTGTTGGGGGCTGACTTGAATGGCTTTGTGAGGGTTGGGAAACTCTGTTGGGGGCCTCTAGTGGTTTGTCACAGGTCTGCGGGTGTGAAGTAGGATGTCTGTTACTGGGTCCCTCTAGAGGATCGTCACAGGTCTGGGGTTGTGAAGTATGATGTATGTTACTGGGTCGCTCTAATGGGTCATTACAGGTCTGGGGGTGTGGAGTATGATGACTGTTACTGGGTCCCTCTAAAGGATCATCGCAGATTAGAGGATCTGTTTGTTGTGGTGAAGTTGTTTTGTTTTGGCTTTCAACTTTCTGAGCCTTTGTGCAACATTTCGCTGATAAGGCTCTCTAAGACTGACCAAACATTTTACAGGCTGCTTTCTAACTGAAGCCTATCTTTTAAGTGGTGATTTACTCTTATTGAGTTTGGTCAATCCACCACCAACCATGCCTAGTCATAATATCCCATCTGCTGATTCTCCCGCAAAACAGTGGAATGTACATTTTGAAACATTTGGTCTAGCTCTACTAATTCCAATACTTTGTCATTGCCCGGCATACAAGAAGAAAATCAAGAACAACATTTTTAAAGAATAAAGAATCCACTTGAAGTCACTTCCTAACTGTGAGTGCTCCCTCTGTTAAGGGGTTGAGCACGGGAAGATCTGCACTAGTGGTCACGCTTCCAAGTATTGCTGCTGATGCCAAAGTGCACATTGGAGAAAATTATATTGTGGTTTTGGTAGTGCCGGCCCCTGTTCCTCCACCACACTAAAATCCTGTATGACGTTCCATTAATTTAGAAAAATAATTATTGACGTCAAGTAAATGACCGCTGGTGTCATTCATTCTGTGTATTGTTGCTAGCAACTCTTGCGGCCAGATACCGTTGTTATGTCTGTTCTGTGCAGAACTAAGAGGTGTGGATATATGCCTACTTTGTGTGTTTATCAACTGCTCTTCATGACAAACCCACATATAGGGATGAGCAACAGGGGCCATATTTGAATTTGCGATATTTCAGGAATATATTGACGATTATTCGTCCTATGTTCGAGAAATTCGCATATTCGCTATGTTCATTCACTTTTTTTTCCATGCGAAAATTCGCATGGAAAATCCGCATGAAAATTCACATGTGAAAAAAAAAAACAGACCCACGTGATAGACCCATGTGATAGACCCCTATTCGCATGGAAAATTTGCATAAAAATTTGCATATGAAAAAAAAAAAAAAAAAAACACGAATATTCATCATTACGAATATATAGCACTGTATTCTACAATTAAAATTCACATTACGAATATTCGTGCTTAACACTACCCACATTGTTTGGTTATATACACTGTGACTCAGCGTGTGTGTCAATTGTTTTTTTCACAATATACTGAATAAGCGGTGTGTGTCTGTGAATTAGTGTTACTATTTTTTAATCTACCGCATAGTAAAAAATCCTATTGTAATGGTATAATGTGTGGCTGTCAATGACCGATTTACTTTGGTATAAATGAAAATGTGATATAAAGGGCGCTCATAACTAAATAAGCAAACTATGGGTTCTGTATTTTCCTGATAGTTAATGTGATTGTATGTGTGTGATAAGCTGGGGAGGGGGCTGGGACGTAGCTGCCACAGAAGCATGACGTTAGTTGTTAGAGGTGGGGGTCATGGGAGAGCTGAGCCCAACATATGGGCATAGTTAGGACACATGGTGAGGGGATTGGTATCTGTCAAACACCCCCGGAAGGGGCTGGCTAGCGTGTTGGGATTTGGAACTAAGGGGGCGTGGCACCTGTCAACCAACTTCTGGTGACAGTTTGACGTGTTATGTAGATTCTCCACTACTCATCACCTTGGGCTGTTAGGATTCATTTACAATATTCTGTTCATCATTTCAGTTTACATTAGTCATCATATTGGGCTGTCAGATCTCATTTACAGTATTTGGTAATCTTTATGATTTTGTTATCTACGATATAGGTATAATTTTATTTTGCAGGCATTTCTTACTTTTCAGGTACCTAATTTTTACGGTGATATTAGTCGTACATACCACGTCCTCTCCATCATATATATATTTGTATTGCTTCAAGTGTCTAGGGTGCATATCTACTGGTTAATAGTTACTAGTTACGTATCACGAGCCACATATTTCTATGGTTACATAAGTTATTGATTATTAATTAGGTTCACTACAGTTCAGGGCCTTCATCGCCTGTCTCAGGAACGTGGTTACCGGAATTTGTTATTTTTAGTTTTGAGGTACCTCATTGTACGGTGATACTAGTCATACATACCACGTCCTCTCCATTATACGTCCTCGCCATTATATTTACATTACTTCAAGGGTCTATGGTACGTATTTACTAGTTTACAGTTACCAGTTACATGTCACATGCCACATATTTCTATGGTTACATAAATAATTGTTTATCAATTAAGGTTCATTAAAGTTCAGGGTCTGCATCGCTTGTCTCAGGAACGTGATTGCCTGATTTTGCTATTTGGGTAGGTTTTATTTTCACATTCCCGATTGTTCAGGTGCAGTGACGTGTTTACCTGTGGTTTGTTCCTTATGATAGCTGTGTCCTTCACTGATGATGTCTTTTGGTTGGGCTTATTCAGCTAGTTACTTGTGTGAATCCATGGCAATTTTAGTCTATTAGGCATTATCGCAAGATTACACACATTTTATTCACAACGGCAAACGCAAACATTACGCTTTCCCGTCTTGTCAACGGGTTCGGTGGTGACGCTATCTCCTACGTTTACGTTATTACTCTCACTTCTACTCAGCTTACGGTTTCCATGATTGGTCACTTTCGCAAAGTCTGTCACATCTACAGGCACGAGTGGTTACTCTGTTATGTTATGTATTTTGGGCTTAGGATTACTTTGTTACCTGTCATGGCTACAGGTGTCATATTAATGTTACTGTTACAGGTGTCATGGTTATGTTTTTCAAATCTAAGTTAGCTTTTCAAATCTAAGTTACAGTTACGTTGTTACCTGTCACAACTAAAGTTTTTAACAATTATGTGCATTAACCCCTTAAGGACCAAGGATGTACCAGTACATTCTGAGTCCTCTCCCTTACTATAACGCAGGGGCCACGGCGTGGCCCCGTGTCATAGCGAGTCGGGCCCAGCACCTAGAAATGGCCGGGATCCGAGGCTAGTGCCACGCACTATTAACCCTTTAGAAGCGGCGTTCAAAGTTGATCGCTGCGTCTAAAGTGAAACTAAACTGTAGCCGGTTAGCTCAGAGGGCTGTTCGGGATCGCTGCAGCGAAATCACGGCATCCCAAACAGCTGTAGGACACGAGAAGGGTCCCCTTACCTGCCTCCTGGTGTCCGATCGCCGAATGACTGCTCAGTGCCTGAGATCCAGGCATGAGCAGTCAAGAGGCAGAATCATTGATCTATGTTATCCTATGGGATAATAAAGATCAATGTAAAAGATCAGTGTGTGCAGTGTTATAGCCCCCTATGGGAGCTATAACACTGCAAAAAAAAAGTGAAAAAAAAGTTAATGAAGATCATTTAACCCCTTCCCTAATAAAAGTTTGAATCACCCCCCTTTTGCCATAAAAAAAACCTAAAAACTGTGTAAATAAAAATAAGCATATTTGATATCGCCGTTTGCGTAAATGTCTGAATTATAAAAATATATTGTTAATTAAAACACACGGTCAATGGCGTACGTGCAAAAAAAATTCCAAAGTCCAAAATAGCGTATTTTTGGTCACTTTTTATATCATGAAAAAATGAATAAAAAGCGATCAAAAAGTCCGATCAATCCAAAAATGGTATTGCTAAAAACTTCAGATCACGGCGATGACAATTTTAAAAGTATACATTTTCCTGCATGTAGTTATGATTTTTTCCAGAAGAACGACAAAATCAAATCTATATAAGTAGGGTATCATTTTAATCGTATGGACCTACAGAATAAAGATAACTTTTCATTTTTACCGAAAAATGTACTGTGTAGAAACGGAAGCCCCCAAAATTTACAAAATGGCATTTTTTCTTCAATTTTGTTGCACAATGATTTTTTTTTTTACTGTTTTGCCCTAGATTTTTGGGTAAAATGATTGACATGATTGCAAAGTAAAATTGGTGGCGCAAAAAATAAGCCATTATATGGATTTTTAGGTGCAAAATTGAAAGGGTTATGATTTTTAAAAGGTAGATAGAGAGGAAAAAACTAAAGTGCAAAAATGGAAAAACGTTCAGTCCTTAAGGGGTTAATTATGTCAAATACAAGCATCACGGTCACACATTTTTTGTAACAATTGTAGATTTTAGGGTTACCTTGTTACCTTTTGTAAACATATCCTTTCGCACAAGCCTGTTCGGTCACTATTTCAGGCACTATTAGATTTTATACAACTTACATGTTGATTCATTGTTTCACCCCGGGTCTCACTTATGATTTTCATTACATATCAATTTAAGGTATACATCATTAGTTTTCCTAGACATTGCCTTACATGTTCACTGCCATTGAATCATGCCTGTAACCTTATAGTTATTCATTGGTGTCGGCTGGTGGTGTGGTTTTGTAGTCCACATTCTCATTTCAGTTTCTATTTATAGAAAATGTTGCACACTTCAGATATAGAGGAAACATCTTCTCTACCAGACCTAACAGATCAGCAATCAGATCATGAAAATTTGCCGTCACTTAGAACGTGGAAAATTCCGAAGCTCATGGCTGAGTTACAAAGAAGAAACATTTTATACCCTGCTTCTGCCAGAAAGGCAGAATTATTTTGCCTTTTGTTGTATGATACCCCAGACCCTAGCCAACAGACTACTTCAATGGACTCTATACAAATCTCATTAACACAGCTACATGCCATGTTCAATAATATGTCATCATCTATTTCTGGTCTACAGTCTAGAATGGAAGCCTTTGAGAGCAGGAACAGGCCTTTTGCATCAGTCTCTTAGGTTAATGATAATTTATCTCAGCCTAGTACTTCAGGTGGGTCAGTTAAATTCCCAAATGTGGCTCCGACCCATTTTATACCAGCCAACATAAAAAAGGAGATATTAGAAGGAAAATATGTTAACCTAGCTTCTTTATTAGTATTGGCGCATGAGGTACCTGATAATAAAACAATTGCATGTGGGGAAGTATTTATTATTCTCTAATCCAAAAATGTCAGGCTGAATCGTAAACTTACAATTCTGGTCTTTGCAAACAGGCTTTGTAGAGATATAATCTGCTCTGTTAACCCTCTTATGAGGGAAGAATTAGACTTATATCTATATAAAGTAGCAGACTTAGGCTACAGGTACTGTATGGCGGCACAGCGTTTTATGAATATCACAGGTCTGTTGCTGCCAAAGCAGCTGCAGTGCTTGTACAGTTTAACCATGTCACCAATTGGGCTAGCATAGACACTGAATTATTTTGTCCTCACTTTGCTTTCCTCAAAGTTCACACAGATTGGTGCAATGAGCAAAATCGCACAACAGAGATTGTCCAGCCAAAACACATTTTAGGATCTGCACCTACCAGTTATAAACATGCGACAGCTTTGGATAAACTGGGACGGACAATTTGTTATCTCGGTAGATCCCAAATCTGCAATAACTTTAATTGTACATCATGTCATTATAACCAATGCAGACTTCTACATTTATGTTCCATTTGTTTTCGGGAGGAGTTGGAAAGACCAAAAAGAGCTTGAAAAGGCACTTTGAGGAAGAATCCAAGCTAATCATCTTTCGTTCCAAGGTGGAGAACCGAGTAAAGGGTGAAAAGTGTAACTCTCGCCAAGGTGTTGGGGACATGACCTGTCTATCCCTGGTTGCAGGATCACTCATAGCCCTGCCCAGAGACATGGTCCATTACATCCAGGACTGTCGAGCCCATGCCGCTCTGGTCAGCCTGGATCAGGAGAAGGCGTTCGACTGTGTCTCCCACGTTTTCATGGGCAGAGCTTTGCGCAAGCTGGGTCTGGGGAAGATGTTTTGCTCTTATGTTAACTTTATGTATCTTGATATTTGCAGCACAGTGCTGGTGGAAGACTGACCCCTTTGCCATTCTTTCCGGGGTCAGACAAGGCCCTCTTTCACCTCTTCTTTTTGTTTGTGTTATAAAGCTCTTTGCAGAGTCTATCCAGCAGAATGGAGTGATCAGAGGGATCACTGCACTGGGACCAGATCGATACGAGGTCAAGTGCTCGCTCTAGATTCACGATGTGACCATCTTCTGCGCTGATCGGCGTTCGGTGACTGCACTTGTCTAGACCTGCAAGGACTTCGGCAAAGCATTGGCGGCAAAGGTCCACTGTGGGAAGTCAGAGGCTATGCTCTTCGAGGAGTGGCACCTGGCTTCTTCCGCCCCTTCCCCTTTACTGTTAAACCAGACTTCATCCGAATGGTTCAGGAAGGAAGGAGCGGCCCTCAAGTCTTAGCAAGACCGACTGGCAAAAATGAACTCTAAAATCGGACTGTGGTGCTCAGAAAATTCTCGATGGAGGGTAAAACACTGGTCTTGTGGAGTGACGTTTTGCCTGTGCTACAGTACACCACACAGGCCTGACCCCCCCATGCCACCGTTTGCAAGGCCATCACCCGGAATGTTTTTCGCTTCATCTGGGGCAAAATGGACAGAGTTAAACGGACTGTGATGTACAAGGAGCCCCGTCCCCACTCTGCTGCGGGCTTCCTTTGCATATGTCAGCGTGCAGCGGACTCTGGTGGAAAAGACTGGCTCAGTGGGCAGGTCCATGTATCGCTTGTCTCTTTTGCCCCTCTGGAGGGGGCTTGACTGGGACAAGTGGGACAGCTCCATCCCTTACAACTGGAACACTCCCTCGTTCTATGGGGATGTTATCCGGTTATTGAGGGAGCACAAGCTGGAGGGACTGAAGCCCGACCTGTGGAAGCCAAAGACTATCTACAAGCTCATCCGAGCAAAGGACTTGTTGGAGCTTATTCTGTGGATCCCCGTGGCAAATGCAGATACTGTTTGGGCCAACATGGCTTCAGCACGGCTTACCAATGGACATAAGGACTTGTGGTGGATGGCAGTTACGGGAGGACTGCATGTCCATGACCTGTGCAGAACCCGATACTGCCTCCGGTGCTCCTACGTGGAGGAAACATCTTTGCATGACTTTTGGCAGTGCCTCTTTGCACAGGGTCTGTTGGATGCCCTGGAACATAAACTCAAAGACTCTGTACCCAGGAACTTCCTATCGTATCATTTGGTGCTTTAAGCTCTGTTCCCTGGAACCCACGACGTGGGGGCCATCCAGGAGGCCTGGCACCTTATGAATTGTTTTAAGGATGCTGTTCGGCTTGGCAGGAACTGCCTCGTGTGACTTGTAATGACTGAATGATCAATAAAGCTCTTTCAATAAC
This sequence comes from Hyla sarda, assembly GCF_029499605.1. Classification (NCBI taxonomy): domain Eukaryota; kingdom Metazoa; phylum Chordata; class Amphibia; order Anura; family Hylidae; genus Hyla; species Hyla sarda. The sequence continues at coordinate 136,875,547 of NC_079195.1, read as the reverse complement.
ACTGGTAAACTGGCAATGGCACCAGGGAGAGTGGGCATATGATTTTCCAAAGGCCAATCCTTATTATGGCACCCATATAGAGCACATGTATCAGGTAAAGTAGGTGCTGGGAACGGCTTATTCCCCATCCCCATTGTGGATTTTCTACATATCACCTGTATTCAGAGATACTATGCCTAGGGAATGAATTACTTTAGGATTGAACTCCAGTGACCTATAGTCAGGTGATCGTGTCAGACCACAGGGAATCCTTTTACCACACTGCTGCTCTGGTATTTATTACTAGCATTGTGGTAATTGTGCCAGGGAGAGTATGTGAAGGGATTTCACATACATTGGCTAATTCTTAGGGGAGTGATTCTGGTAATAGAAATACAGCTCATAATACAATTCCCTAATATACACGTAAATTGTTTCACATTTTAATTTAACCGGAGATCCAATGCACCACTTTATAATTAGCCTCTTCATGTAATATAGTGTAACCTTCAATGGGACAAGTGAATAGAAAGCCTATAGATGTGGTGTTTGCTGGTGGAAGCAGCTGCTGCAGTCATTAGCACATTGCATCTGTCTCAGCATCTGTGCATTCATCTGAAAACAAGTGTGCTCGGAAAAACTGCTCAGAAGTGCTTGAGATAGAGCAGCCGAAATCCAGATAAGACATACTTTAATGAGGGGGGATGTGATGTTCAATTGATTCCCCCTCCTCTAGAATAGGAGCAAGGAGTTGTTAAGTATATTATATTCACAGAACAATGGGATCAGATAGAGAGACACAAGGGGATTTATTAATGAGGCAAAAGCAAACAAATAGACATGCTAGAACATTAATATTGTGAGATATATATATATATATATATATATATATATATATATATATATATGAATATGCAACGCAGCTCATTACATCACCTTTACAGGTAATGTTCCCTGGTATCAGCTTAGCTTAGGTATATATATATATATATATATATATATATATATATATAATTTTTTTTTTTTTTTTTTGCAAGGCCTGTGTAGAAGAAGCATATTTCTTGCAGCTTTTTCCCGAAAGATAGCAGATACCTCATAGATAAAGGGCTGTGTTTTCTGACTTTAGTCTGAAACTGTCTTGCTGTACATTTTTGGAGCGAATTGGAGTTGAATTATTCTTTAGGATAGTCCAGAATAAATGTTTAGTGTCTACTCACAAAATGGCTCTTACTGCAAGTAAGTAGAAAGTAACAAATTTTCCATATTCTCAGCTTTACTTTACAAAGAAATTTAACCCCATCTGTTGCCTTTGCCTCAATAAGCATTGTGTGTATTATGGACGCACTTATGCTTCTATATTACGACTGCCAGTCCTGACTGTGGGTCTCATGACCTGTACTAACACCTGTCAGTTTACATGCAAACATATTATGAAATGTGAAAAGCCCGGTTATTGTTCATGTAGAAAAGGGGGTTATCACCAAACTGAGAAGGATCTGTAGCACATTCTACATGTAAATGGTCATATCCATCCAATCTTATCTTTATCCCACATATGTTTTGTGTATTTGGGGGCCATACAGTATATACACCTCAAGATAAGGAATTGCAGGGTTTTATTTTAAAAAGATGCTGTTTTTATGCCCCTATTCTAGAAAATGACCTTTGTATATAAATGTACAGCTCAGACAGATGTCCCAATAACTTTGTCTAATTAAATGTCTTAATAAATATATGGATGTCTTTTGGTTTAAAGGGGTATTCCAGTGGATTTTTTTTTTTTTTATCAACTGGTGCCAGAAAGTTAAACAGATTTGTAAATAAGCAAAAAAAATAAAAAATAAATAAAATAAAATGTAGCCAGCACCTAAACCCAATACACGGGTGCACGCTGCTGTGGCAAGTACAAAAACATGTAAAAAAAGAAAATGGAAGCAGTACACACACTCAAAACGTGTCCCCCCATCCACCACGTGGAGGTGGCCTCATATCGGATGGGATCCTAACACTAACTCACCTCTGCTGGGCATACAGCCTCTGACTGGGTGGTTTGGATTGATAGTGGATCCAACATGTCACCCAGTCAGAGGCTGTATGCCCAGCAGAGGTGAGTTAGAGTTAGGGTCCCATCCGATATGAGGCCACCTCCGCATAGTGGATGGGGGGACAAGTTTTGATCAAAAAGTGCGCTAAGAGGCTCCATTCTGTTGACCAAGTGTGCTGCTGCCATTTTCTTTTTTTACAAGATTTGTAACTTCTATTTAAAAATCTTAATCCTTCCAGTACTTATCAGCTGCTGTATGATCCACAGGAAGTGCTCTCTGCTGACACATCTGTCCATGTCAGAAACGGTCCAGAGCAGGAGCAAATCCCCATAGCAAACCTATCCTGCTCTGGACAGTTCCTGACATGGACAGAGGTATCAGCAAAGAGCACTGTGGTCAGACTGAAAAGAAATTCAAAAAGAAAAGAACTTCCTCTGGATCATACAGAAGAATTTTAAATAGAAGTAATTTACAAATCTATTAAACTTTCTTGCACCAGCTGAGTAAAAAAAAAAATAGTTTTCCACCAATGTACCCCTTTAAGGGGAACATTTTTGTCTACCTGTACATGGTTTTCTGAAGTAGATACATCATTTTCTGCAGATTCTGTTACATACTTAAAGATAATCTATCAGCCATAGATCATGCTTAGGGCTCATTTGTCAAAGAAACAGTGTTGAGCTTCAGTGACATAGTGAGGGGGGCTGGAGGGCTACTACTAAGGGCCATTATGTAAATTCATCATGTGCAGCCTGCAGTAGTGAAGGAAGAAGAGGGCCATGCCTCAGCATGGAAGCAGATGGAAGGCAAGTGTAATTTTAAATATTTGTTATATTTGTTGGGAAACTGTCTAATGGGAAAAATTACCTTCCTACTTGGGGCATCCTGTGGGGATGAAATTACCTACCTATAGCTACTAAGAGCATCTACTTAATAAGGGAATGACCTACTTACTGAGGGCATTTACTTAATGGGGGGGATTGACCTATTGGGGGCATCTACTCAATGGTAGGAAATCATGTACCTACTGGGGACATCTACCTAATGGAGGAAATTATCTAGTTATTAGGGGCATATACTTAATGGGGGTATCTATCTACTGGGGAAATCTACTTAATGGGGGTTTGTCTACTTACTGGGGAATCTACCTAATGAAGGGGTTCTCTACATACTGGGGTGAATATACCTAATGTGAGCATTACCTAACTACTGGGCCATCTTCCTAATAGGGGAATCCCCTTCTTACTGATGAAATTTACTTAGCATTAAAATTCTATTTCTAATTGGGAGATTTTCTAAGTACTGGGAGCATCTACTTAATAGGGAGTTTACCTATTAATGGAGTAATCTACCTAATGAAGGAATTATCTATCTACTGGGGCATCTACTTAATGGGATTACTGACCTACTGAGAGCATGTACCTACCTAATGAAGGGGAATTATGTACCTACTACAAGCATCTATCTAATTGGGTAAATTACCTGGCTACTAGGGACATCTACCTAAAGGTGGTGTTACCTACCTGCCCAGGGCCTCTCCATAATGGGATGGATTATCTACATACTAGGGGGCCTCTAACTAATTACCTACTGGGAAATTGTCCTGGAGGGGGATTTATGTGCCTACTGGGGGGGCTTCTAACTAATGGGGGGAATTATGTACCTGCAGGGGACATCTTGTTAATTGGGTTTAGATTTACTACATACCAGGGGCCTCTATCTCATGAGTGGAAACTTACCTACCTTCTGAGGGCATCTATATGATGTATTATTTATGTACAGGGCTCAGTGCTGAAAGATGAGTCTTGTGGATCCATGAATCATCCAATGGCCTCCTTGACACTGCAGTTCTGAGCATGATCTAGAGCTGACAGATTCTCTTTAAAATTGACAATGCCACTGGCTGTTTCTTGACAGAAGAAAAGTTTTACTGTAGTGTTGACATTTTAGGCAAGTCTTGGCTTGTTCCTTTCCTGCCAGTATTGAAATGCTGATGCATTTATCATGCTTTAAAACTGCAAGTATTGGTGTAGGGTTCTGCATGTACTTGTAAAACTTTTACCCTTTTTTGTATTAGTGTTTTTGTTAGATATTCCTCTATTTAGGTTCTAAATGTAATTTTTGTATTATTATTATTATTATTAATAATAATAATGATCTATTTTACTCAAATACATTTTGTGTGCAGTGCCTAAAGCAGGCTTAGGCAACCTTCGGCACTGCAGATGTTTTGGACTACATCTCCCATGATTCTCTTAAAGCCAAAATGCTGCAAAAGTATCATGGGAGATGTAGTCCAAAACATCTGCAGTGCTGAAGGTTGCCTATGCCTGGCCTAAAAGGTCTCTAGATATGGTGTCTTCTAGGTTCACTGTGGGGCCTGTTGGTTGGGTAACAGTTGTTTTGTACCTTACTTTACATATATTTAACCTCTTAAGGACCCAGGACGTATGGGTACGTCCTGGGTCCAGTTCCTGCGATATATAGTGGGGTCACACGGTGACCCCGCATCATATCGCGGCGGGCCCGGCATCATAGTGGAGTCGGGACCCACCTCTAATAGCGCGCGGCACTGATCGCGGTGCCGCACGCTATTAACCCTTTAGCCGCGCGCTCAAAGCTCAGCCGCGCGGCTAAAAACGAAAGTAAAAGTGCCCGGCTAGCTCAGGGAGATGTTTGGGATTGCCGCGGTATAATCGCGGCATCCCGAACAGCTGTAGCACAGGAGGAGGTCTTCTTACCTTCTCCTGCGCTGTCCGATCGCCGGATGAATGCTTCAAGCCTAAGATCCAGGCTTGAGCATTCAATCGCCGAAAACACTGATTGATCCATTCCTATGGAGATGGATCAATCAGTGTAAAAGATCAGTTAATGCAATGTTATAGCCCCCTATAGGAGCTATAATATTGCATAAGAAAAGTGTAAAAAAATCATTAACCCTTTCAATTATCCCTTCCCCTAATAAAAGTTTGAATCAATCGGCATTTCCAAGAATAAAAAAAACACAGTGTAAATAAAAATAAACATATGTGGTATCACCGCGTGCGGAAATGTCCGAATTATAAAAATATACAGCTTTTTAAACCACACGTTCAATGGCGTACGCTCAAAAAAAATTCAAAAGTCCAAAATAGCGCATTTTTGATCACTTTATATACCACAAAAAAGTGAATAAAAAGTGATCAAAAAGTCTGATCAGAACAAAAATGGTAACTTCAGATCACGGCGCAAAAAATGAGCCCTCATAGCGTCCTGAACACAGAAAAATAAAAAAGTTATAGGGGTCAGAAAATGACCATTTTAAACGTATACATTTTCCTGCATGTATTCATGATTTTTTTCTGAAGTGATACATAATCAAACCTATACAAGTAGGGTATCATTTTAACCGTATGGACCTACAGAATAAAGATAAGGTTTAATTTTTGCCGAAAAATTTACTACGTAGAAACTGAAGCCCCCAAAACTTACAAAATATTGTTTTATTTTATCAATTTTGTCGCACATTGATTTTTTTCCCATTTCACCATAGATTTTTGGGTAAAATGACTAATGTCATTACAAAGTTGAATTAGTGACACAAAAAATAAGCCATCATATAGAATTTTAGGTGAAAATTTTAAAGAGTTATGATTTTTTTAAATTAAGGAGGAAAAATTTAAAATGAAAAAAACGGAAAAAGCCCGGGTCCTTAAGGGGTTAATACTTTTGTATCATTGAATACTGTTTCATATTGCTGATATGTTGGAATGGCACTTGGCATCAGTTTGGCTGGAAGTAAAGGGGTTAAGCTGTGCATTACATGCTTACACATGCACTTTCAATGAACTTTCAAGAGAGATATGTGCTCTAAACCAATCAACTTCTACTGAGCTGACAGAAGTTGAGTGCAGCTTCTTAAGATCAGTGGATGTTTAAAGCACATGGTAGTGCGAGTTAGTCTGATGCTCAGGACTACTTGGATATTATCTTATCCTGGTACCGCCTATGTAAAGGGGAGACACTAAGAAAGTAAAAAGGAGAAAGTGGGAATTACTTTTGTCAGTGGGGAGAAGTGTACATGTGCCCCATAGCTTTGACCTAGGACCTACCAGGGCCGAAGGCTGAACCTAGTACCAGGTGGCTAAATATTTTCATCTCTGAAAAGAGAGACAGTGGAAGCCCTTGTGTCAGTGTGACCATTTTAACAGCAACTGTGAGCGGCATGAGACCGAAGTTCCAATCCATTATACAGGTGATCTCCCCTGCTGCGACATCTGTGCCCCCCTGGGCTGCTGCGTTTTTGCACCCTGAAAAGAACAGCAAACATAATGTTTAATAATAAATAATATAATATTTTTACTGTATTAGTAATACACAACCTTTAGTTTTAAATACAGTTCTACAAAATATTACGATAGAAAACCATATTCTGTAACATCTTGAAGTGTTTATTTTTTCCTTGAATTGACATTTTCAGGTTTTTTTGTTCATCTTCTTATAGGCTTTCATCCAAGGCTATATTCACATATTTAATTTAAAACTCAATTTTACCATTTTCTTTCTGGGATTTTTGCTAAACCACAACCCTTTGGCATTGTATTGCAATGAACTGTGCCAACACCATGACAAAATCTCGGCATGTGAATAGACCCTACTGCTTTCCTATGTGCAAAATTCAGGAGTTTGGTAATTACATGCCAAACGTTCCACTTGTTTTGTTAACTCTTAGGAATCATGCAATTGGCTGCCAATCATTAGGGGCACTAATCCAGAAAGGCAGAATTCGCCATGGTCTCAGAGACTTTGATAACTCAAATATTTATTTTTAATCAATGCTGCTCTACAAAGCCGATTCTTAATAATCCTGACCTTCAGTTCTTTGCATTAGGTCTACTGAGTCATAATAGACATAAGTGATGATGAATTTCATTTTATAATTATTTGATGAACATTGGCCAGTAGCTAACCATCTTAATTCCTTATTTTACTATCCATTTATCAATTTATTTTAGGAAATGTTGAATGTTTTTTTTTTTTTTTACATGTCTTTTTTTTTAACCTGTTTTTTACCTTAATGTCCAAACCACATTTTTTTTTTTATCTGGCATGTGTAATGACCAAACCACATATTTTTTTTATCTGACATGTGTCTCCTTAAGCGGCAATATCTTTGGAATGCTTTTACTGAGCAAAGCGATCCTGAACTCTCACTTATGACTCAAGCTTAGGGCCCCACTTTGACGATGTTGCTCATGACTGCGGTAAATAAGGTTAACTGCAATGTTTCCCTATGGAAAAGAAAGTTAGAATAAGTCTTCAAGAAATCACAAAAAATCTGACATTATGTTTGGGTCCTCTGGTGCTTTTGTCACATCCAGTTGTAACTTCTTGTCAACATAATTAACATTATATGTATGTGTATACATATATATATATATATATATATATATATATATATATATATAATGTAAAACTCAATGTGTGTGTGTAAATATGTGGACGTGATGCTGGAACATACACACACAAACAGCTAAAGATATTAACATGAAACTTGGCACACGTTACTTATGTCAACAACAAACATGGGTTAGGTGATTTAACCCTTACTCACTCCTATTTGCCAGGGGCGGGGTTTTGTTTAAAGTCCCATACAAGTCAATGGGAAATAATTGTTACTGCATAACTTCCAAACAGCTGGAGATATTTTGATTTTACTTGGTCACATATTACTTATATGTCCACTTAAAATATAGGATAGTTAATTTAAACCTTAACTACCCCCATTTGTGAGGGTCGGGGGTTTTGTTTAAAGTCCCATGCAAATCAATGGGAAATGTATTTTCTCACATAACTTCCATACGGCTGGACATATTTCAATGCCTGGTACACATATTACAGGTCGGGATATGAGGACGGGATGGGAGGTCAGGATAGGAGGTCTAGATAGGAGGTCGGGATAGGAAGACGGGATATAAGGAGGGGATATGAGGATGGGATAGGAGGTCGGGATAGGAGGTCGGGATAGGAGGACGGGATAGGAGGTCGAGATAGGAGGTTGAGATATGAGGATGGGATAGGAGGTCGGGATAGGAGGTCGGGATAGGAGGACGGTATAGGAGGTCGAGATAGGAGGTCGAGATATGATGATGGGAAAGGAGGTCGGGATAGGAGGTCGAGATAGGAGCTAACCGCTGAGCCACCATGCTTCCCTTAGCATACATCTGCTATGCATGGTTGCTAAAATGGACAGAGATGTCAGCAGAGAGCACGGTGCTCGTGATGTCATCAGTGTTCCAAAAAGAAAGGACTTTCCTCTTTAGCATTCAGCAGCTAATAAGTACTGGAAGGATTAAGATTTTTTTAATAGAAGTAATTTACAAATATGTTTAACTTACTGCCACCAGTTGACTTAAAAGAAAAAAGGTTTTCATCGGAGCACCCCTTTTAAAGTCCCATACAAGTCTATGGGAAATATATGTTACTTCATAACTTCCAAACAGCTGGAGGTATTTCGATAATACTTGGTCACATGTTACTTATATGTCCACTTAAAATATAGGATAGTTAATTTAACCCTTAACTACCCCCATTTGTGAGGGTCAGGGTTTTTAAAGTCCCATGCAAATCAACGGGAAATGCATGTTCCCACATAACTTCAGTACGGCTGGAGATATTTCAATACCTGGTACACATATTACGGGTCAGGATAGGAGGTCGGGATAGGAGGTAGGGATAGGAGGTCGGGATGTGAGGACAGGATATGGGGTTGGGATATGACAACAATGTATGAGGACGGGATATGAAGTCAAAAGCTTTCTCTGTTGATTTTCCTCCACAACATGGGTTAGGAAGGAAAAACCGGGCAACAATATATATATATATATATATATATAAAACTCAATGTGTGTATGTATGTATGTATGTATGTTCCACAAAAACGCTAATATAGATATTTCAATACCTGGTACACATATTATGGGTCGGGATATGAGGACGGTATATGAGGTCGGAATAGGAGGTCAGGATAGGAGGTCTAAATAGGAGGTCAAGATAGGGAGATGGGATAGGAGGACGGGATAGGAGGACGGGATAGGAGAACGGGATAGGAAAAAGGGATAGGAGGTTGGGATAGGAGGTTGAGATAGGAGGTTGAGATTGGAGGTCGAGATAGGAGGTCAGGATAGGAGGAAGGGATAGGAGTTCAGGACAGGAGGACAGGATAGGAGGTCGAGATAGGAGGTTCAGATAGGAGGACGGCATAGGAGTTCGGGATAGGAGTTTGGGATAGGAGGTCGGGATAGGAGGTCAGGATAGGAGGTCAGGATAGGAGGTCAGGATATGAGGTTGGGATTTGAGGTCGGGATATGAGGTCAGGATATGAGGATAGGATATGGAGTTGGGATATGACAACAATATATGAGGACGGGATATGAAGTCAAAAGCTTCCTTTGTGGACTTTATTCCACAACAAGGATTAGGAAGGAAAAACGGGGCAGCGTCGGGTACGCAGCTAGTATATATATATATATATATATATATATATATATAAATATATATATATATATATATATATATTAAATATATAAATATATATAAAATATATATATTTAACCCATACTCACCCCCATTTTCCAGGGGCGGGGTTTATGTTTAAAGTCCCATACAATTCAATATGAAATATATGTTACTGCATAACTTCCAAACGGCTGGAGATATTTCGATAATACTTGGTCACATGTTACTTATATCTCCACTTAAAATATAGGACAGTTAATTTAACCCTTAACTACCCCCATTTGTGAGGGTTGGGGTTTTTGTTTAAAGTCCTATGCAAATCAATGGGAGATGTATGTCCAGCATAACTTCCTTACAGCTGGAGATATTTCAATACCTGGTACACATATTACGGGTCAGGATATGAGGTAGGGATAGAAGGTCGGGATAGGAGGTCGAGATAGGAGGACGGGATCGGAGGTCGAAATAGTAGGATGGGATAGGAGGTCGGGATAGGAGGTCGAGATAGGAGGACGGGATAGGAGGTTGGGATAGGTCAGGATAGGAGGTCAGGATAGATGGACTGGATAGGGGGACGGGATAGGAGGTCTAGATAGGAGGTCGAGATAGGAGGTCGAGCTAAGAGGACGGGAAAGGAGGTCAGGATAGGAGGTCGGGGTAGATGAACTGGATAGGGGGACGGGATAGGAGGTCGGGATAGGAGGACGGGATAGGAGGATGGTATAGGAGGACGGGATAGGAGGTCGAGATAGATGGACTGGATAGGAGTATGGGATATAAGTATGGGATAGAGGACGGGATAGGAGGTCGGGATAGAAGGTCGAGATATGATGACAGGATAGGAGGTCGGGATATGAGGACGGGATGTGGGGTTGGGATATGACAACAATATATGAGGACGGAATATGAAGTCAAAAGCTTCCTTCTTTGTTTATTTTCCTCCCCAACAAGGATTAGGATGGAAAAACCGGGCAATGCCGGGTACTCAGCTAGTATGTATACATATAACAATGTATGTATGTATGTGTGTATGTTCCAGCATCACGTCCAAACGGCTAAAGATATTAACATGAAACTTGGCACACATGTTACTTATATGGCAACAACAAACATAGGAAAGGTGATTTAACCTTTAAACAAAAACCCCGACCCTGGGAAATGGGGGTGGGTAAAGTCCCATACAAGTCTATGGGAAATATATGTTACTGAATAACTTCCAAATGGCTGGAGATATCTCGATAATACTTGGTCACATGTTACTTATATGTCCACTTAAAATATAGGATAGTTAATTTAACCCTTAACTACCCCCATTTGTGAGGGTCAGGTTTTTTGCCTAAAGTCCCATGCAAATCAATGGAAAATGTATGTTCCCACATAACTTCCGTACGACTGGAGATATTTCAATACCTGGTACACATATTACTTATATGCCAAATAAAAATATATGATAGTTTAATTAACCCTTACCTACACCCTTATATAAAAGATGGGTTTTTGTTTTAAGTTCCATGCAAGTATATGGGACTTCCAGTATCTTACTCCACAAGCTCCGCTCTGCATCTCTTGGTGAATGTGTCGGTCCGGCTTGCAAGCCACACCCCATCTCTCAAAGACGGGATGGGATATGGGGTCGGGATATGGGGTCGGGCTATAAGGACGGGATATGAGGTTGGGATAGGAGGTCGGGATATGAGTTTGAGATATGGGGACGGGATATGGGGGCAGAATATATGGGGTAGGGCTATGAGGACGAGATATGAGGTTGCCATAGGATGTTGTGATATGAGGACAGGATATGAGATTGAGATATGGGGATGGGATATGGGGTCGGGTTATGAGGACGGAATATGAGGTTGGGATAGGAGGTCGGGATATGAGGTCGGGATATGAGGTATGGACATGAGAAAGGGATATGAGGTCAAGAAAGGAGGTCGGGATATGAGGATGGAATATAAGGTTGAGATAGGAGGACGGGATAGGGGGTCGGGATATGAGGACAGGATATGAGGTCAAGATAGGAGGTCGGGATATGATGAGGGGATATGAGGATGGGATATGAGGTTGAGATATGAGGACGGGAAATGGGGGCGGGATATGAAAACAATATATGGGGATGGTATATGAAGTCAAAAGCTTCCTCCTTTATTGATTTTCCTCTCCAACAAGGATTAGGAAGGAAAAATGCCAGGTACTCAGTTAGTATATATATATATATATATATATATATATATATATATATATATATACACACAATATAAAACCACAGTTTTAGGTCCGGTAAGAAAACCGCATACGGGGCAAAAATGAGCCGACCGGAGTCAGCGTTTCACTCTTGTCGGCTCATTGAAATGAATACATTCGGGCGGCATGCGGCAGGGATACGGGAACGCCCGGTTTTAGCTCCCCCCAGCCATATGCAGTCACGTATGGCTGAAAACGTCATGTGAACCCAGCCTTATAGTGTATGTATTACCGATCTAATGTACCCAATTTGTGTTGCTGTAGCATTAATAGAAAGTTATATTAGGGATGTTATAATGTGTTCACTTGTACAGCTGATACAACTAGAGGACTATATTTTCAGCAATCTCTTTATTGCACACCCTTCACACTGTGATCTTCTCAACTTGACTGGTATGAGTCATGTTTCAAAGTTAAAGGGCAATGATCATGTTTACAATACTAAACATAGTGTAGAATTTAGACGCCCCGGGTGCCACTCTCAAGGGCGCCACCACCACCACTCCTGAGGATCCGGGACACTCGTCCCAGATCCCCAGCACAGCGCTACCTTCTCCTGTATGCGCGATACACGTACATACAGGAGAAGGCGTCCCCTCTGTGTGAGCCGCATCTGCAGCTACACAGAGGAGACGTGACCTCCGCCCCCACGCAGCACGCAGTACAGGCACCGGTGATGTCACTCATCGGCGCCTGTACTGTGGAGGGGAGAAGACGTGGGCCCTGCAGCTGAGGAGATCGCTGCGTGGGATATCAGGTGAGCATCCTTTTTTTTTTTGCTCTACATTTACCTATGCGGAAGGGGGGGGAGAGGGGGGGGTTACTCTACATATACCTAGAGGGGGGGGGGGGTGCTCTGCATTTACCTATAGGGAGGGGGGGGGGGCTGCTCTGCATTTACCTATAGGGAAGGGGGGGAGGGGGGTGCTCTGCATATACCAAGGGCTGGGCGCCAGCGCTGTTCTGCCGCCCCCCCCCCCCCCCCGCGCGCCCCTATCATTTGACCCGTGCGCGGTGTTCGGCTTCCCTCCCCCCCAAAATCATGTGACCCGCCAGCACTGTTCTGCTCCCCGCAATTAATGATCAGCCCAGCGGGGTACTACTCACATATGTCAAGCACTGCCCTCCTTCTCTTTGTTCGCGATGGAACTCACTGTACGCCAGTGGTCTCCAACCTGCGGACCTCCAGTTGTTGCAAAACTACAACTCCCAGCATGCCCGGACAGCCAGCGGCTGTTTGGGCATGTTGGGAGTTGTAGTTTTGCTAAAGCTGGTGGTCCGCAGGTTTGAGACCACTGCTGTACGCTGTATACGGCTTCATACATGACAGTGGGCTCAGCTTATCACTGGCATGGGCGGGGCATCGCTCTGGCCGGTGATAGGCTGACAGCTGTCCGGCGTTCCCATCCCCAGCGACGTGGGTGAGTTAAAAGTTTATTTTCTGTATCTTTTGCAGCCCAGGCATAGGTATACAGCGTACTGCAGTGGTCTCAAACCTGCGGACCTCCAGCTGTTGCAAAACTACAACTCCCATGCTGGGAGTTGTAGTTTTGCAACAACTGGAGGTCCGCAGGGTGGAGACCACTGGCGTACAGAGAGTTCCATCGCCGGCTGTCCGGGCATGCTGGGAGTTGTAGTTTTGCAACAACTGGAGGTCCGCAGGGTGGAGACCACTGGCGTACAGAGAGTACCATCACTGGCTGTCCGGGCATGCTGGGAGTTGTAGTTTTGCAACAACTGGAGGTCCGCAGGGTGGAGTCCACTGGCGTACAGAGAGTTCCATTGGCGGCTGTCCGGGCATGCTGGGAGTTGTAGTTTTGCAACAACTGGAGGTCCGCAGGGTGGAGACCACTGGCGTACAGAGAGTTCCATCGCCGGCTGTCCGGGCATGTTGGGAGTTGTAGTTTTGCAACATCTGGAGGTCTGCAGGTTGGAGACCACTGGCGTACAGTATAGAGTTCCAGCGCCCGGCGGCCCCCAACAAAGAGGAGGAGGGCAGTGCTTGACATATGGGAGTAGTACCCAGCTGGGCTGATCATTAATTGGGGGGAGCAGAACAGTGCTGGCGGGTAACATAGGATTAGTTCCCAGAGGGGACAGTGCTGTGCTAGGCTGATAATACATTCCCGAGGGGGAGGGGCCCAACCGGTATTGCGGTATGGGGGAAAATCCATATTGTGCAGCCCAAAAAATTTCGTATTCGGTATGAACCGATATACCGCCCAGCCCTAGATATACCTATGGGAAAGAGGGTGTGTGTAGCTCTGCCTATACCTATGGGAAAGAGGGGGGGGGTGTAGCTCTGCATATACCTATGGGGAAGAGGGGGTGGGGGGTTTAGCTCTGCATATACCTATGGGAAAGAGGGGGGGGGTGTAACTCTGCATATACCTATGGGAAAGAGGGGGGGTGTCGCGTAGCTCTGCATATACCTATGGGAAAGAGAGGGGGGTGTAACTCTGCATATACCTATGGGAAAGAGGGGGGGGGGGTGTAACTCTGCATATACCTATGGGAAAGAGGGGGTTACCTGGCTACCTACCTACCTGCCCTTTTACTGTGCAGGACACCAAGGAGGGCATTATTACAGTTTGTGGGCCTATAGATGGGAAGATTGTGTAGAGGAGGGGAGGGCACTGAAAATATGCAGAGTCTGACATGTTTTTCCTGCAGATGTTAAGAGATCCACATGGCGGTCTTATCCGGACGGAGAAGTAAAGAAAAGAGGACGCCGCTGATCAGAAAAGACGTAATTGTGAGTCCCAAAATGTAACTGTAATCACTTATATGGTATACACATCCTGTGTACAGCTGATATCTACCACCATATGGTCCTGTATATAATCACTTATATTGTATACAGATCCTTTATAGTATACTGGTCTGTGTATAGTGGTTTTATACAGTATGGCGGTATTATCCAGTTATTGTGTGGTGGTATATATTTACTCCTTGTATACCAGTATTATTGGTCATAGAAATTTACCTACGTTAAAGTGTTTCTTACATATATAAATTTTAGTTTATTGTGTGTGGGATTTGGGTGGAACAGGAGTGTGGCAGAAGATTGATGAGCTGCAGGGGCCCTTGCTTTTTTTTTGGGTCCGGGGGCCCTGAGTGTTGTCAGTCCGCTCCTGGGGTGAGGGGAGGGAGGGGGTGTAATTAAGGGGGGGGGGTGCGTGTGTGTGTGTGTGGGGGGGGGGGTGCCAAACAAAGGGTCCTCCCCGGGTGCCAAATGCTCTAGGTACGCCCCTGCCTGGATGATATCCATCTACCCATTCAATGTGTGTGGAAAACCATGTAGGAGTTTAGATAGAGTTAGATTTAAGCACTTATGTCAGATTAGACAGGAATCAAGTGCAGTACATGAGTGGCTATGGCCATAGTAGGGACCCACAGCCTGTGGTGCACAACAGGCGTGTGGTGTGCCTAACCCAGTGTGTTATGCACATAATAACATTATATGTTAATTTATAATAGTCATTGGTTAAAAAATTTGTGCATTTTTGAGTGAAAAAATGCTGTCCCTGCAGCTCTTGCCTGTGTGTTTCTCTGAGGAGACCAATCACAAGAAGTGAGTGAGGGGCAAGCAGGGCTCTTTGCAGGCTCCTGGCTTGTCAATTATCCTGATGTGTGATCCAAGGGCATGTCATAGAGTTTCAGTGTACCAATTCCTGCTTGTCCTCAATGCACAGAGCCCTGTTTGTCCTCACTGCACAGAGCCCTGCTTGTCCTCACGGCACAGATCCCTGCTTGTCCTCAGTGCACAGAGCCCTGCTTGTCCTCAATGTACAGAGCCCTGCTTGTCCTCAATGCACAGAGCCCTGCTGGCCCTCAGTGTACAGAGCCCTGCTTGTCCTCTGTGTACAGAGCCCTGCTTTTCCTCAGTGCACAGAGCCCTGCTTGTCCTCACTGCACAGAGCCCTGCTTGTCCGCCCACACTTCCTGTATTTGGTCTCCTCATAGAGACATACAGGCAATAGCTGCAGGAACAAGCCAGGATTTTTTCACCCAAAAATATACACATTTTTAAACAATGTATATTACAAATATACATATAATGTTATTATCTACATTCTATAAAAAGGTTTGGCCAATGACAGGTACACTTTAAACTGCTGTACTCAGTGGCGTAACTACAGAGGTTGCAACGGTCGCCATGGCAGTGCCCCCCTGCCACGACACTGCACAATGTTCTGCAGCAGGTCGGGAATTCTGGCGCTGCCCGAGGGCCAGGGCCTGTTGGGGGTAGACGGGCGCCGCGCAGACACATATGTATGTCTACTCCAATCCCCTGACTGTCCCTGCGTGATCCCTGGCAGAAGCAGTGGCAGGAGTAGCCACCTATCTCCAGAAGGGGGAGTGTACTGATGGGGTGTATGTGTATTCAGCGTGTGTGTGTGGGGGCGGAGCTGAGTAGACCGAGGATGGGGTGAAGGGGGGGAGCTGAGTAGGCCAAGGATAGGGTGCAGGGGGGGAGCTGAGGATACCAAGGATGGGATGCAGGGGAGGGGGGAGCTGAGGAGACCGAGGATGGGGTGCAGGGGGGCAGGGAGCTGAGGAGTACAAGTATGGGGTTCAGGGGGGGCAGGGGGCTGAGGAGACCAATTATGGGGTGCAGGGTGGCAGCTGAGGAGACCAAGGATGGGATGCAGGGGGGGGAAGCTGAAGAGACCAAGGATAGGGTGCAGGGAGTGGGGAGCTGAGGAGACTAAGGATGGGGTGCAGGATGGGTGCTGAGGAGACAAAGGACGGGGTGCAGGGGGGATGTTGAGGAGACCAAGGATGGGGTGCAGGGGGGAGATGAGGAGACCAAGGATGGGGTGCAGGGGGGAAGCAGAGGAGACCAAGGATGGCATACGGGGGGGGGGGGGTTGCAGAGGAGACCAAGGGTGGGGAGCAGGGGGGAAGCTGAAGAGACCAAGGATGGGGTGCAGGGAGGGGGGAGCTGAAGAGACCATGAATGGGGTGCAGGGGGGGCTGAGGAGACAATGGATGGGATGCAGGGGGGAAAGCTGAGGAGATCAAGGATGAGATTCAGGAGGGGAAGCTGAAGAGACCAAGGATGGGGTGCAGGGAGTGGGGGGGAGCTTAGGAGACCAAGGATGGGGTGCAGGGGGGGCTGAGGAGACCAAGGATGGGTTGCAGAGGGGAAAGCTGAGGAGACCAAGGATGGGGAGCAGGGAGGGGGGAGCTGAGGAGACCAAGGATGGGGTGTAGGGGGGTGAGCTGAGGAGACCAAGGATGGGGTGCAGGGGGGAGCTGAGGAGACCAAGGATGGGGTGCAGGGGGGGCGCTGAGGAGACCAAGGATGGGGTGCAGGGGGGGAGCTGTGGAGACCAAAGATGGGATGCAGGGGGGGAAGCTGCAGAGACTAAGGATGGGGTGCGGGGGGCAGGGATCTGAGGAGACCAAGGATAGGGTGAAGGGGGGGAGCTGAGGAAACCAAGGATGGGGTGCAGGGGGGAGCTGAGGAGACCAAGGATGGGGTGCAGGGGGGAGCTGAGGAGACCAAGGATGGGGTGCAGGGGGGGCGCTGAGGAGACCAAGGATGGGGTTCGGGGGGGAGCTGTGGAGACTAAAGATGGGATGCAGGGGGGAAGCTGCATAGACTAAGGATGGGGTGCGGGGGGGCAGGGAGCTGAGGAGACCAAGGATAGGGTGCAGGGGGGCAGGGAGCTGAGGAGACCAAGGATGGGGTGCAGGGGGGGAAGCTGAAGAGACCAAGGATGGGGTGCAGGGAGGGGGGAGCTGGGGAGACCAAGGATGGGGTGCAGGGAGGGGGGAGCTGAGGAGACCAAGGATGGGGTTCGGGGGGGGGGTGCTAAGGAGACCAAGGATGATGATCAGGGGGGGGGGCCTGAGGAGACCAAGGATGGGGTGCAGGGAGGGGGCAGCTGAGTAGACCAAGAATGAGGTGCGGGGGGGGGAGCTGAGGAGACCAAGGATGAGGTGCAGGGGGGAGCTGAGGAGACCAAGGATGGGGTACAAGGGGGCAGGGAGCTGAGGAGACCAAGGATGGGGTGCAGGGGGGAAGCTGAAGAGACCAAGGATGGGGTTCAGGGAGGGGGGAGCTGGGGAGACCAAGGATGGGGTGCAGGGAGGGGGGAGCTGAGGAGACCAAGGATGGGGTTCGAGGGGGGGGGGTCTGAGGAGACCAAGGATGAGGATCAGGGGGGAGGGGGCTGAGGAGACCAAGGATGGGGTGCAGGGAGGGGGCAGCTGAGGAGACCAAGGATGGGGTGCGAGGGGGGGGGACTGAGGAGACCAAGGATGAGGTGCAGGGGGGAGCTGAGGAGACCAAGGATGGGGTACAAGGGGGCAGGGAGCCAAGGAGACCAAGGATGGGGTGCAGGGGGGCAGGGAGCTGAGGAGACCAAGGATGAGGTGCAGGGGAGGATCTGAGACCAAGGATGGGATGCAGGGGGGAAGCTGAAGAGACCAAGGATGGGGTGCAGGAAGGGGGAGCTGAGAAGACCAAGGATGGGGTGCGGGGGGGGGGGCTAATGAGACCAAGGATGAGGATCAGGGGGGGGGAGCTGAGGAGACCAAGGATGGGGTGCAGGGAGGGGGGGGAGCTGAGGAGTCCAAGGATAGGGTGTAGGGGGGGAGCTGAGGAGACCAAGGATGAGGTGCAGGGGGGAGCTGAGGAGACCAAGGATGGGCGAGCAGGGTTGCAGGGAGCTGAAGAGACCAAGGATGGGGTGCAGGGGGGCAGGGAGCTGAGGAGACCAAGGATGGGGTGCAGGGGGGGGGAGCTGAGGAGACAAAGGATGGGATGTAGGGAGGAAGCTGAAGAGAACAAGGATGGGGTGCAGGGAGGGAGGGAGCTGAGATGGCCAAGGCTGGGATGCAGTGGGGGGGGGGGCTGAGGAGACCAAGGATGGGATGCAGGGGGGGGGGAGCTGAAGAGACAAAGAATGGGGTGCGGGGGGAGCTGAGGAGACCAAGGATGGGGTGCAGGGAGGGGGGAGCTGAGGAGACCAAAGATGGGGTGCAGGGGGGAGCTGAGGAGACCAAGGATGGGATGCAGGGGGGGGGGGCTGAGGAAACCAAGGATAGGGTGCAGGGGGGGGGGGGCTGAAGAGACCAAGGATCGGGTGCAGCAGGGACATGCACAGATATTTTGGCAGCAGGGTCTCAAGTAGAAAAAAGGGCACTTCTCATTATAAGAAAAAAAAAAAGTTAAAAGATTACATATGTTACCACAACACAATTCCTGAGATATGGGAGCTCCAGCAGTCATGTCAGCTGAATGGGACCCACATCACTCCACGGTGGTCCCAATCAATGATGGCATCATAGGGCAGGTGCATTAAATGAGCAGGGGCTCAATCCCCCTTTTGAGTCTGTGTGCATGTCCCTGGGGTGCAGGGGGGGAGCTGAGGAGACCAAGGATGGGGTTCCGGTGGAGGGGGGGGAGCTGAGGAGAACAAGGATGGAGTGCAGGGGGGAGCTAAAGGAGGCCAAGGATGGGGTGCAGGGGGCGGGACTAAAGGAGACCAAGGAAGGCGAATGATGAAGAGACTAAGGATAAGGGGGGGGGGGTGTATATTATGTATGTAGCATGTGTTTGGGGTGAGGGGGCAGAGGAGCCTGGAGGGAACTTAGGGGTTTGGGGAGTGGGGCAGAGAAGCGTGGAGAGGAGTTTGTGGCCGGGGAGGTGAAGCAGAGGAGGACAGAGGAGGCTTGGAGGAGGAAAAGGACACACGTGTCTGGGGAAGGACAGTGCAAGGGTGAGGCAATTGTTTTTGCATTGGGGCCTTGTGTTTTCTAGCTACGCCCCTGACTGTACTGTTAAACTGAAGAAGGCAAGATGGAGGCAGCCACATCCAAAAATACGCAATGGAAACAAAGCTGGTCAGTACATCTAAACTATAATGAATTAAATGTTCATAGTGAATAGAGCAGAATTTCAAAATAATCTACAATATTTATTCTTGTGTACACATGGGGGGAATTCAAACTGTTTACCCTGTTGTTGTTTTTTTTTTTTTTTAATCTAAATTTGTTGCATAAATTGTTGCAACACGTTTCTAAGCAACTTTCTTTTCTGCTTTAATGGCGTTTTTTTTAGTTGTTAGGGACTTATCAAGTGCAACTTTTTGGGTAGACTAACTCCAACCAACCTAAAAACCAACTTAGGCTGGGTTCACACTATGTTTTCTCCCATACGGGAGCGCATACGGCAGGGGGAGCTAAAACCTCGCGCTCCCATATGCCTTCGTATGCGCTCCCGTATGTCATTCATTTCAATGAGCCGGCCGGAGTGAAACGTTCGGTCCGGTCGGCTCATTTTTGCGCCGTATGCGCTTTTACGACCGGACCTCAAACCGTGGTTGACCACAGTTTTAGGTCCGGTTGTAAAAGCGCATACGGCGCAAAAATGAGACGACCGGACCGAACGTTTCACTCCGGCTGGCTCATTGAAATGAATGACATACGGGAGCGCATACGAAGGCATACGGGAGCGCGAGGTTTTAGCTCCCCCCTGCCGTATGCACTCCCGTATGGGAGAAAACGTAGTGTGAACCCAGCCTAATGCTGAGGTGATGTGGCCTTATGACAAATATCGTATTGAGTATCATGTGAAAACAACTGTGTATCGAGTATCATGTGACATTTGATGAATTTGTTGTCTGCACATAAAAATCACTGCAACATTTGTTTTCTAAACCTGCACTGAGAGCAGACCATACCATAAATGATAAATTCCCCCAGAATATGTACATCTTGGAATATTTGTTAGGATTAGAAGCATTATGCCTGACAACATAAAGACAATTCAGAAGTTAGATTTCTCTTAAAACAAAGTCAAATTAATTCCGAATCGCTTCATTCACTACATTTAGTGCAGGCTGGGGGGCTAAAATGGCGGCTACACGTGTAGGCGAGGAAGTCTGGGAGGGCGGGTAGGCTGGATCACCCTGAATCACATGGTGGCATGCAGCCTATCAGCAGCCAGTCAGCCCTGTGAAGTCACAGCTCTATATATTCGGCATGGTCTGTGACTTCACAGGGTATTTCCTAGAGCAGAGACTGTGTGTGCACACTAATCACTGTTACTGACAAAACAGATCTTTACAGATCCATTCACCTCAAGCCTGCATTCATTCTGGCTAGAGAGAAAGCAGACACTATGTGGTCACTAATCAGCGTTACTGGCAATACAGAGCAGCACAGGGAAAATCCATTGACCTCAAGCCTGCATTACTGCAGGCCGGAAGGGAGAGTTTAGAAGTCCTTTCCCATCATCATCTGCCACATCCAGACTCTGTCACTCCGTGACACCTATAATCTGCATGTCATACTGAATACCAGTATTATTTCACTACCCCAGCACACTCCCTATGCATGTTACGGCAAGGCAAAGTGTTCTACACCCCTATTGATGCTCTCTTTAGCCCGAAAATAGGCATTTTAACAGCAATTTGCTGCAAATATATTCGGATTGAACCAAATTTTTTGGGAAAATTTGTTGAATCGGCTGAATCGAATTTTTCTAAAATTCGCCCAGCTCTACTGTAAGCTATTATGCTTCTAGAGGAGAATGACCTCATAAAACAGAGGCATACAGGATCCTTATAGTTTAATAACATAGAGCTGCAGGTTCTCTGTATACAGCTTCCTACACAGTAATCATGAGCAAGAAACATGATACATTACTTATTCCATGCCTCATTCCTCTCTCCTATTTCTCTGTCACTTTGATCCTGGATTCAAAGCATACCTGTCATATCACATAAATAAATTATGCAACTGGCTCCAGAAAGTTAAACAGATTTGTAAATTTACTTCTATTAAAAATATTAACCCTTTCAGGACTTATAAACTGCTGAAGTTGAGTTGTTCTTTTCTGTCTAAGTGCTCTTTGATGACCCCTGTCTCGGGAACTGTCCAGAGTAGAAGCACATCCCTATAGCAAACCTCTTGTACTCTGTACAGTTCCCGAGACAAGCAGAGATGTCAGCAGAGAGCACTGTTGCCAGACAGAAAAGAACCACTCAACCTCAGCAGCTGATAATTATTGGAAGGATTAAGATTTTTTAATAGAAGTGATTTACAAATCTCTTTAACTTTCTGAATCCAAATATATATATATATATATATATCAAAAGTTTTTCCTGGAATACCCCTTTAAGCCTGTCCTTTTTCATCATGCGTTTACTTCTGAGTCTGTTGTGCTGGCTCTGTAACCCCCTTCTCTCTATTTTCAGGTAGGAGTCTGATAGACAGGACAGGAGTGAGCTCAGAGTGCTAGTCCCGCCCTCACATTCTGGACCTTGTCCCAGCCTATGCTTTAGCTGGAACAAAGATTGTGCTGCAGCTGGACAGGATTATGTTCTGGATGGTGTAGGAACCCCTACTGATCTTTTCTTTATAAGCCATGACTCTTTTTTTTAAATAAAAAGGAGATAACTTTTTCTATAAAGTATATTAGAAAGGTTAATGTTTGCCAAGATGTACAACATATTAAATGTTTTTAATTCCAACAGTGCCTCTTTAACCTGTTAAGGACCCATGACGTACCGGTACGTCATGAGTCCGCTCCCGTTCTATAACGCGGGGCCACGGTGTGGGTCGGGCCTGGCTTCTAACAACGGCCGGGACCCGTGGCTAATAGCACGCGGCACTGATCACGGTGCTGCATGCTATTAACTCTTTAGAAGCAGCGTTCAAAGCTGAACGTTGCGTCTAAAGTGAAAGTAATTCATTGCCGGTTAGCTTAGGGGGCTGTTCATGATGTCCACGGCGAAATCGCGGCATCCTGAACAGCTGTGAGAAAGCAGGAGAGTCCCTTACCTTGTCTCGCCGAATGACTGCTCAGTGCCTGAGATCTAGGCATGAGCAGTCAAGCGGCAGAATCATTGATCAATGGTTTCCAATGAGAAACCATTGATCAATGTAAAAGATCAGTGATGTGCAGTGTTATAGCCACCTATGGGGTGCAATAACATTGCAAAAAAAAAGTGGAAAAAAAGTGAATAAAGATCATTTAACCCCTTCTTTATTAAAAGTTGGAATCATCCCCCTTTTCCCATTTAAAAAAAAAAAAAAAAAAACAGTATAAATAAAAATAAACATCTGTGGTATCGCCACATGCAGAAATGTCCGAATTATAAAAATATATCTATAATTAAACCGCACAGTCAATGGCGTACGCGCAAAAAACTCCAAAGTCCAGAATAGTGTATCTTTGGTCACTTTTTATATAATGAAAAAATGAATAAAAAGCGATTTTTTTTTTTTTTTCAATTTTGTCTCACAATGATTTTTTTTTCCATTTCGCCATAGATTATTGGGTAAAATGACTGATGTCATTACAAAGTAGAACTGGTGGCGCAAAAAATAAGCCATCATATGGATTTTTAGGTTCAAAATTGAGAGTTATGATTTTTTAAAGGTAAGGAGGGAAAAACGAATATGCAAAAACGGGAAAACCCCGGTTCCTTAAGAGGTTAAAGCATATCTGTCAGATATCACAAAAAAAATAAAAAAATAAAATGTTATATGTTACTCAGTACCTTATCCTGATTATGTACATGTAATTTTAATGTCTCTATCACACATATTTTACTAAAAAATTGCATATTAACACTGCTCACTGTCTTTTCCATCTTTTCAAAGGGAGGAGGCATGTCCTTCTCTTGCCTGCACTGTGATGACTTCTTCCCCTCCCTCACTCTGCTTATTCACTGCTCTCAGGAGCATGGCAACCCTGCTCTATAACCCTTTCCACTCTGGTTTTATGCTGTATACACACACACACACACATACACACACATTCTATGATTATTGGAGATTGCCTGTACTCTACCACCAAAGACAATATGGTGAGTGTAGAACTTAGATCTTCCTATGTCATTCATGTGTGTCATCCATAGGCAGTCCTGTAATGCTGGTTTTGGAATAGTTGGAGGTGCAGTGTTTGGACAACTCTTTTTTGCAGCAGTGTTGCCTTCAGCTGTATGCCGGCAGCTTTTGCAAAACTACAACTCCCAGCATGTCCAGACATCCTTTGACTGTCCAGGAATGCTTGGAATTGTAGTTTTGCAACAGCTGGAGAGACATGTTTGGTAAAACTCTGTGTTACAGCACTTTTGCTGTAAGCTTTGTTCCTTCTGCAGCCTTGTCAATCATCCATCTCGTGTCCATAACCCTTGGACACGCACATACTGCTGTGGGACTCATCAATGTCCCAGGAGGCATGGAGACCCCTAATAGTGGGATTTTCAAAGGCAGTTTTCTTTAACAAAATGTGAACATTTTCAAAGAAGTATATTAGAAAAACTATCATTTTGACAAGATGTACAACATATAATAAGTTTTTATATCAGACAGTGCCCATTTAAGTTGGACCAGGAAGCTGAGGATGAATATTTCTATCAGTACCAGCCAAATATGGAGTACAACAAGGCCTTGAAGAACACAAAATAATTTCATGTTTTACATTTTTCAGCATCCCACTGCATGTATTCCTAGCACTATATCCCTCATATTGCACCTTATTTGAGTTATATCATATTACAATTTATTACGCTATTTCACTGTCAATACATGCTTAGAAATGTAACCTATATTGTGTACATAGCTATCACCAGTTTTCATTTTGTATCATAACTGTAGCACACCACTTGTACTAGAAAGACACACACAGAGACAGAAATCCCTGTAAGGTGGTAGGTCACTGCCCAGTCATCTAAACCTCTCAGGAGTTCAGTTCAGTAGAATCAGTGTGAGGTAAAAGTCAAAGACAGAGTCTAGAGGGAGAGTCTGTAGTGACTATGGTAGTCCTGGGACCTCAGGCTAGAAGATACTGCCATAAATTCATGGATGCCAGTTTAGTCCCAGGGGTTTTGCACATTTTTAAGCATCCTCTGTAAAGAATGTTGGTGGTCAAGAAGGCCACATTTACCATCAAGGAGAAGCACATTATGCCTTACTGTAATGTAGGATCTATTAGAGATACAAGGCAACCTGGTCATTAGGGTGGCTGAAGTGGCTACAACTATTTGCCTGAATCCTGCAGTCGGGCATTGCAGAACATCTGTGAAGCTACAATATTCATATGTACCAGCTGAGAGACAACTGGTTTGCATCAGATAGCCCAGAAGAGAATACAGTTTGAGGCTGTAAGTATATTTATCTGTCTAGATAGAATTTGCCAAATTTTGATTGTGGATTGTCTGCCTACAAGTTGTTATATATCTATTGCCTTTTTTGGGAAAAGTAAAAATGAGAGACTTCCCTTTACAAGTTATCCTGTGTCTAGTTGCCGTTCTTTCTCCTGCACTTCCTACGCCACACTTAAATCTTCAGTGGGCATTCTATGACTTTATAATAACAGGGGTTGCTCCCATTCTGCACTATGGTGGTCTCTGCCAAAAAACATACAAACCAATGTATGATGAAGAGTAAAGTAAGGGGAAAAAAGGACAAAAGATACAGGGAAGAAGTGTGACAATTAAGACATAGCATTTATTAATATTATAATATATACAATATATATATATATATATATATATATATATATATATATACAAAAAAGAAGATTGCAGCAGCACACATTGGTTAAAAAATTGAGGCTCTTTGATCAAAAACGTGTCCTCCATCCACCACGGGGAGGTGGCCTCATTTAGGATGGGACCCTAACACACATTCTGAGCCTAACACTCAGATACCAACTCACCTCTGTTGGGCATATAGCCTCTGACTGGGTGACATGCTGGATCCATATACAATTTAAAACACCACCTGGGAGAAAGGGGGAGGGGTGCACAGCTAAAGAGGGTGCCATTCCCCCTGTGTAGTAAATACAAGCAAAAAGAAAAATAGCCAGCACAACAACCTAATACACGGCAGTGGCGGATCCAGGGGGGGGGGGCAACGGGGCAATTGCCCCCCCCCCCCCCCGAGATTGCTGCCCCCCGCTCCCTAGCATGGTGGAGCCGAAGCTGTAAGCTCCAGCTCCACCATTCACTAAACTTGCACACACGCTGTGAGTACACAGCGTGTGTGCTGCGGGGATGAGATCCACTAAAGGCCGGCGCGATGGCGTCACATCATTGCGCCGGCGCCTGGAGGACCCGTCCCCGCGGCCTGCATAGTGTAAGTAAGGTTATGCTCAGGGCCCAGGGGATTAGGGAAACAGGAGGGGGGGTCAGAGAAAAGGGAATATTTAATGAGGGTCTGCAGGGCAAAGCATAGGGGGCATTATATGTGAAGAGCACATGACAGGGGGGCCCCCTGTCCTGTGCCCTTCACATATAATGCCCCCTGTGCTGTGCCACACATATAAATTATATGTGTGGGGCACACAGCACAGGGGGCATTATATTTGTGGGGCACAGCACAGGGGGGCATTATATGATATAATGCCCCCCTGTCCTGTGCCCCTCACATATAATGTCCCCTGTGCTGTGCCACACATATAAATTATATATGTGGGGCACAGGGGGCATTATATGTGTGGGACACCGCACAGGGAGGCATTATATGATATAATGCCCCCCCTGTCCTGTGCCCATCACATATAATGCCCCCTGTGCTGTGCCCCTCACATATAATGCCCCCTGCGCTGTGCCCCTCATATATAAATTATATGTGTGGGGCACAGCACAGGGGGCATTATATGTGTGGGGCACAGCACAGGGGAGCATTATATGATATAATGCCCCCTGCTCTGTGCCCCACACTTATAATGCCCCCTGTGCTGTGCCCCTCACATATATTGCCCCCTGTGTTGTTCCCCTCACATATATTGCCCCCTGTGCTGTGTCCCACACATATAATGCCTCCTGTGCTGTGCCCCTCACATATAATTCCCCATCATGCGCCCCTCATATATAAAGCCCCCATCATGCGCCCCTCACATATAATGCCCTCTGTGCTGTGCCCCTCACATATAATGCCCCCATCATGCGCCCCTCACATATAATGCCCCCTGTGCTGTGCCCCTCACATATAATGTTCCTGTCATGTGCTCCAAACATATAATCCCCCCTGTGCTGTGCCCATCACATATAATGCCCCCTGTGCTGTGCCCCTCACATATAATGCCCCCTGCGCTGTGCCCCTCATATATAAATTATATGTGTGGGGCACAGCACAGGGGGCATTATATGTGTGGGGCACAGCACAGGGGGGCATTATATGATATAATGCCCCCTGCTCTGTGCCCCACACTTATAATGCCCCCTGTGCTGTGCCCCTCACATATATTGCCCCCTGTGTTGTTCCCCTCACATATATTGCCCCCTGTGCTGTGTCCCACACATATAATGCCTCCTGTGCTGTGCCCCTCACATATAATTCCCCATCATGCGCCCCTCATATATAAAGCCCCCATCATGCGCCCCTCACATATAATGCCCTTTGTGCTGTGCCCCTCACATATAATGCCCCCATTCTTTGCCCCTCACATATAATGCCCCCATCATGCGCCCCTCATATATAATGCCCCCTGTGCTGTGCCCCTCACATATAATGTTCCTGTCATGTGCTCCAAACATATAATGCCCCCTGTGCTGTGCCCCTCACATATAATGCCCCCTGAGGAGACTGGACATGGAGCTTTATATGTGAAGGGCACAGCACAGGGGGCATTATATGTGAGGGGCGCATGATGGGGGCATTATATGTGAGGGGCACAGCACAGGGGGCATTATATGTGCGGGGCGCATGATGGGGGCTTTATATATGAGGGGCGCATGATGGAGGCATTATATGTGAGGGGCAAAGAATGGGGGCATTATATGGGAAGGGCACAGCACAGGGGGCATTAAATGTGTGGGGCACATGACAGGAGCATTATATGTGAAGGGCACAGCACAGAGGGCATTATTATGTGGGGGGAACAGGACGGGTCATAATTATTATATGTAGGGGCACAAGATGGGGCATTATTACTATATGTGAAGGCACAGAGTGTTTTGCCTTTCAGAAGTATAGTGTATATTATGAGGAATTTCTGGGGTGGTACGTATTTTAGGGGCCACAATACCTTACGGTATTTTACTCAGGGGGTGCACTGCACAGCAAGTTATATTCAGAGAATGCACTGTGTGGTAGTATTAGATTTAGAGGGCACAGTGTGTGTTAGTATTATATTCAGTGGGTACAGTGTGTGATAGTATTATATTTAGAGGGTGCAGTGTGTGATAGTATTATATTCAGAGTGTGCAGTGTTTGGTAGTATTAAATTTAGAGGGCACAGTGTGTGGTAGTATTATATTCAGAGGGTGCAGTGTGTGGTAGTTTTATATTCAGAGAGTACAGTGTGTGGTAGTATTATATTCAGAGGGTGCAGTGTGTGGTAGTATTATATTCAGAGGGTGCAGTGTGTGGTAGTTTTATATTCAGAGAGTACAGTGTGTGGTAGTATTATATTCAGAGGGTGCAGTGTGTGGTAGTATTATATTCAGAGGGTGCAGTGTTTGGTAGTATTAAATTTAGAGGGTACAGTGTGTGGTAGTATTATATTCAGAGGGTGCAGTGTGTGGTAGTATTATATTCAGAGAGTGCAGTGTGTGGTAGTATTATATTCAGAGGGTGCAGTGTATGGTAGTATTATATTCAGAGAGTACAGTGTGTGGTAGTATTATATTTAGAGGGCACAGTGTGTGATAGTATTATATTCAGAGGGTGCAGTGTGTGATAGTATTATATTCAGAGGGTACAGTGTATGGCGGTATTATATTCAGAGGGTACAGTGTGTTGTATATTCAGGGGGTACAGTGTGTCAGAATTATATTCAGAGGGTGTGTGCCAGTATTATATTCAAAGGATACAGTGTTTGGCAGTATTATAATAATTATTGTTTTCATATAGAGGATCAGAATGTGCTGACATAGTGAGGAGACGTCTGGGCATCAAGTTCTGCAGAGAGAAGATTTAGCTGGAACAAATCCTGGCGGTATGTACCAGCTGAATTAGATAAGGAAAGACTATAAAGACGTCACCTGTAATCACTGATATCATTGTGTATTCTCCTCACTATAGAGAAGACGTCACCTGTAGTCACTGATATCATTGTGTATTCTCCTCACTATAGAGAAGAGGTCATCTGTAGTCACTGATATCATTGTGTATTCTCCTCACTATAGAGAAGAGGTCATCTGTAGTCACTGATATCATTGTGTATTCTCCTCACTATAGAGAAGACGTCACCTGTAGTCACTGATATCATTGTGTATTCTCCTCACTATAGAGAAGAGGTCATCTGTAGTCACTGATATCATTCTGTATTCTCCTCACTATGTCCCATCAGAGCTGTAGTCACTTGTAAGTTCTGCAGTTATGATGGGTGAAACAACAACTCCCAGCATCCCCTTACCACTGCTTAGGTCATACTGGGAGCTGTAGTTTTAAATGGTAAAAATTTCTTTAGCACTTTCCCATTCTGTGGCAATTGGTATATTTGATTATTATTCTGACATATGAGCATGGCCTAAGAGTCTTAAACAAGGTTAGAACTGTATGATACATTTAATAATATTGTAAGTTCCATAATCTTATTTTCTGTCCGCCAACACAAAATACTCTAATAGTGCCCCTCCCGAGACTCGACTCTGGATCCGCCCCTGATACACGGGTGCATGCTGCTGTGGCAGATACAGAGTATACAAAAAAGAAGATTGCAGCAGCACACATTGGTCAAAAAAATTGAGGCTCTTAGCGCACTTTTTTGATCAAACCAGAGGCTATATGCCCAGCAGAGGTGAGTTGGCATCTGAGTGTTAGGCTCAGAGTGTGTGTTAGGGTCCCATCCTAAATGAGGCCACCTCCCCGTGGTGGATGGGGGACACGTTTTTGATCAAAAAAGTGCTCTAAGAGCCTCAATTTTTTGACCAATGTTTTTTTTGTATACTCTGTATCTGCCACAGCAGTGTGCACCCGTGTATTAGGTTGTTGTGCTGGCTATTTTTATTTTTGCTTATATATATATATATATATATATATATATATATATATATTTGTAGTTCTCATTCCGATACCAACATATTCTTCAGGAGTGTATGTGGGTTTTATATATACATAGAAGGTATTTGATATCATGAAAATGCATAGACTCCTTTTAATATTATTTGTATGTTCACATAAATTACCCCTTAGTCTAATATGTGTAAAGTTGAATTTTTAGGCCATAACATTCTCTATTAGGTAGATTTGATTACACATCTGTTTATATATGTATACAATCACAACCAAAATTCATTTTATATTAATATTAATATGCACACACTATCACAACCACAATTTAATATAGTTTATATAATTTATATAATTTAATATTTTTTATATTTCATTATTTTCTATATTCCAAAGAAAAAACATAATCTCATCTGACACTCTTGATTTATTTATATATATACACACCAATCTTATTGTCTGTAACTGAAGCTGTATAGTCTCTAACAATGCCATTGACAAATTTCATTGATAAATCTACTAAATACTATAATGTTTACTCTGGATCTGACATCCTAGAACGGTAGAGGAGGAGCTATAGGTATATATTCCGACACTTAGTACCTATATTTGATATACATAGCTGCTGAAAAAAGGACTGAGACAGTCCTGAAACGCGTCCAGCGTCCCCCTGTGACCACTGAGACCATTTTCATATGAAATTCATATAGCTACATTCCATCTCTAAAGCAACCAGAGAGTAGCAGAGATACCTGTCAATCAACCTACTATCTCTACGCGCGCCTCACTACCACGAGGACGCTACCAGCATTGCCACTTACCTGCTGTCGGCGGTGCTGCGGATTCACCATCTGGGGATTCACCATCTGGCGATCACCGCCACCTTCTGCTGTCCGGACGTGGGAGCTGTGAGACCGCTGTCTTGACGCCACTTGCAGGCGCTGCAGGTCCGCGACCCGGCATCCGCCGCCATTGATGCGTATACAATATACTGCGAGGACTGCATCATAGAAGGGATCGCAGAGGTGATCGCAACCGAACATACCCGGGAGTGGTGAGATACAAAATTACCTGTCATAACTGCCAGTATCTCTTGCATAGTTGGCAAACATCATAGACTTTATTTGCTGCAGCAGTATAAATCTTAGCGTGGCCATAGGCAAAATCAAAAGTGGGGCCCCAAGAGTCGTAGTAGTGCAACTAACCAGATTTGAACATTTTTGGTCACTTAAAATACTATAAAAAAATATCTAAAAAGCTATTGAAAAGTCCCATTAAATCACAAATGGTACAGATAAAAACTACAAATCACAGCACAAAAAATGACCCTCATGCATCCCTATATAGAGAAAAATAAGAGTTATAGGGATCAGAATAGTACAATTTTATATTTTTGTAATGTTCCCCCCACATTAGGTAAAGAGTATAGCTCCCCCACATTAGGTTGGCAGTATAGTTCCCCCACATTAGGTGCAGTAAAGTCCCCCACATTAGGTGCAGTATAGTTCCCCCAATTAGGTGCAGTATAGTTCCCCCCATTAGGTGCAGTATAGTTCCCCCAATTAGGTGCAGTATAGTTCCCCACATTAGGTGCAGTATAGTTCCCCCATATTAGGTGCAGTATAGTCCCTCACATTAGGTACAGTATAGTTTCCCACATTAGGTGCAGTATACAGTAGCCCCCCACATTAGGTGTAGTATAGCTCTCCACATTAGGTGTAGTATAGTTCTCCACATTAGGCGCAGTAAAGTTCCTCCACGTTAGGTGCAGTATAGTTCCCCACATTAGGTGCAGTATAGTTCCCCACATTAGTTGCAGTATAGTCCCCCACATTCGTTGCAGTATACAGCAGTCCCCCCACATTAGGTGCAGTATACAGTAGTTCCCCAAATTAGGTGCAGTATACAGTAGTTCCCCATATTAGGTGCAGTATACAGTAGTTCCCCACATTAGGTGCAGTATACAGTAGTCCCCCACATTAGGTGCAGCATAGCTCTCCACATTAGGTGTAGTATTGTTCTCCACATTAGGTGCAGTATAGTTCCCCCACATTAGGTGCAGTATAGTTCCCCACATTAGGTGCAGTATAGTTCCCCACATTAGGTGCAGTATAGTTCCCCACATTAGGTGCAGTATAGTCCCCCACATTAGGTGCAGTATACAGCAGTCCCCCCACATTAGGTGCAGTATACAGTAGTTCTCCCACATTAGGTGCAGTATACAGTAGTTCCCCAAATTAGGTGCAGTATACAGTAGTTCCCCATATTAGGTGCAGTATACAGTAGTTCCCCACATTAGGTGCAGTATACAGTAGTCCCCCCACATTAGGTGCAGTATACAGTAGTCCCCCCACATTAGGTGCAGTATACAGTAGTTTCCCCACATTAGGTGCAGTATACAATAGTTCCCTCACATTAGGTGCAGTATACAGTGGTTCCCCCACATTAAGTGAAGTATAGTTCCCACACATTAGGTGCAGTATAATTTCACACATTAGGTGCAGTATAGTTCCTCCACATTAGGTGCAGTATGTTCCCCACAGACATACAGCCTTCAGCCATATACAGTGTATGGCTGGAGGCTGTATGCCTGTTTACTGCCCCACTTGAGTATTCCGACCACCACTCCTCCGGTACGGGGTCACGATCTACTGCTATGGCCTATGGGCTGAAGATTACCGCAGGTCACTTACCATACCCGCGCGTCCTCCTCACTGCTCCGCTGTACTGTTGCTATGGGGGCACGCACAGGACATCAGTGACGTCCCTGCGTGCACTTCCTCCCACCGGCCCCAGCGTTTTTAAAGTTAATGCAGGGCTGCTGTGAGGTAAACGGGGCATCCTTGTGTCCTGAAGAGATTTTTCGGGACACAGGGATGTCCCGAATGTGATGGGGGCCCCCTGCGGGCCCGGGGCTGGTCACTATTTTAAAGTGATCACGGCCGGGCTGCTAATCTTTAACAAGAAGCCAATTCTGCGGCATCTTTAAAACAGTTGCCCCCCTACTGAGCAGCCGACAGGAGGCCCCCTGGGGGATGGGGGCCCTAGGCAATTGCCTGGTTTTCCTCGCCCTAACGCCAGGACTGGAGACACCCCTGATAACATGACTGGTGTCATGAAAATTGTAGGGGAGGCAGAGTATACACAGTTTTAATAACAGCAGTGTGCTTATCCATGTGGCTCTATAGCATTGAAGGCACAGGGCCAAAATAGACTTTCACTTGGAAATCCATATATAATAAGAGTGTGGCAAAGCTGCTGGGTTTTTAACCATTTGATTTCCTCACTAGTTTGTGATTTTAAAATATTCTGCAATAAAAGTGAAGTTTTAATGGGAGGGTGCACTTTAAAGGGGGGTTTGCACCCCCACATGGAATTTATTCTACGGGTGGGGTTAGGTGTTTTCTGAATAGATATGATTTAAGCACCACCTGCTTCTAAACTATGCTAAAAAGAAGAAAAGCTGACCCAAAGCCTTCTGCCACTCTTGTATATTCTTTGGCATGATTTGCTCATCCTCTAAATGGAGAGAGCCTGATCTCCTCTGGACTCACCATGAAACACAAAACAGGGCAAACACCTTTATGCTCCCCTCTGGGCCTAGTGAGCCCAACCCCCCCCATTTAATCTTTAACACATAACCAGTTGAGGGCTTCAGAACAGGGTTAGATACATTCCTAGAACAAAATGACATTAATGCACATGCAGAAATATAGCATCCCCTCCCGTTCATCCACCAATACCCCTTCCCTTCACCTCCATACTATGTAACCTGCAGGTGACTCCTTTCACCAATTCCCTTCCTCTCATCTCTCTTTTTTCTACCTCTTCTACTCCTTGCTCTTGTCACCTTCTTTCACCTGTAGATGACACATTGATATGTATAATACCTTTGTTGGACCTGCATGCCCTTTTCTTTAGGTTGTGACTTACTATAAAAACTTCTCTTGCCAACCTTCTCCTCTGTTTCCCTCTGAACCTTTCCCCCTTTTTTACTCTACAAAATGTTAAATAAAGAAGAAATTAAGTATTGACCAACCAGAAGAACAATAGAGAGGTATACATTTTTTATACCCCTTAAAAAATTGCCATATTACATAAGAAATATTACTTTGAATGTATAACCATAGCTAGCTGTATAAAGCCAATATAATCATAAAATCCACAGACATATCACCATCTTGTTTCCCAACAGCTTTTCCTTATATCAATTCCAATGTCAATGCTTTCTTTTGTATGCATCTCCTATTTCAAGGTCAAGGGTTATATTTAAAATACCAGGAAGCAGCGCTGGACTCCAAAGACCTTTGAGGCTACAGATCTGCATAATGAATAATAATTTTTAGCATTCAGGTTATTTTTATTTTTTAAAGAAATCCTATTACTGCAGCGCTTTTTCATTGCACACAAATGGCCATTGCAGAGCGTTCGGTAAATATACTGTATCTATCTCAAAATCTTCTACTTAGCATTTACATGCAATGAGCACATTAAACTCCCGGTTGTGGAAATACGTTTCCATCCCTAACCTAGAAAAAACATTGGCTCAGTATTTCTGCAGATCTGTGGCCTGCAGCTTTTATATAAAATCAATCTGCTCTGATGTAATGAATAATAGTAGGAAATCTATGTAGATAATTTAATATTTTCATTTACACATTTTTTATATTCTGCTCTCACTTGCTCAAACTCCTTATTGAAAATTTTTTTTTTAAAATATGTATCGACAAAATAAAGTTTTGCTTGACCTACATTTTATGGGAAACTTTGTATTTTCATATTTTGTGATTACGTGTATATTAAATAGGTAGCGGCAGTTTATCTCCCTGAGAACAAAGAAATCGGGCATGCTGAAATCCAACTTGTTCGATCCTTCTCTTCACCAACATCTGCCTTGTGGGGCAGACTAGATTGGCCAAATGGTTCTTATCTGCTGGCACATTTTATGTTTCTATGAGGAGAGTCAGGAGGGTATTGAACACATTGGATGGTAGGTTGATCATTGGTAGGTTGAGCCAATACACATTACATTTTTTTTTCTCAGCTTTAGGCTTACTAATATCCAGCTATTTGGCATTTAAAGGGGTACTCCGATGAAAAATATCTTATTCCCTATCCAAAGGTTAGGGGATAAGATGTCCGATGGTGGGCGTCCTGCCGCCGGGGACCACCGCGATCTCTGGCACGGCTCCCCAGTCATCAATGCACGGAGCGAACTCCGCTCCATGTCAGATCACTGGTGACTACAGCAGCCACACCCCAGCTCCAAGCCGATCAGGAGATCGCGGGGGTCCCGCCGCTGGGTGGGCATCTTATTCCCTATCACCTATTCCCTATTTCCTAATATCAGACACCTTATTCCTTATTATTTGGATAGGTACTAAAATATTTTTCATCATATGACCAAGCTAATTCAGGTGAATGCCTGATTGGATATTCACCTATGCTTACCAAAGAGCGTGAATGTGTTCATATGGTTAGGATAGGGTTAATATCCCTATGCTAACCAAATGCACAACTTGAAAAAGGTGAGTGGTTTCTATATCCAACCTCACCTTTTCAGTTAGTAAAAAGGTTTTTTACAAGGAAGTGCTCTTCTTTGTTTTGTTCTTTGCAAATAATAAAAAGCACTATAGTGCATTGTCAATCGTCCCCTTAAGGACGCAGCTCAATTTCGCCTTAAGGACTGAGCCATTTTTTGCAATTCTGACCACTGTCACTTTAAGCATTAATAACTCTGGGATGCTTTTACTGATTATTCTGATTCTGAGATTGTTTTTTCGCGACATATTCTACTTTATTTTAGTGGTAACGTTTTGCTGTTACTTGCATCCTTTCTTGGTGAAAAATCCCAAAATTTCATGAAAATTTAGAGAATTTTGCATCTTCTCCCCCCCCCCCCATTCTGCCTGACATCCAGGGGTGGGCAGAGCGGGGGTTTCCATGGCAGAGCAGGGGTTTCTTCAACTTCCATTGGTCAGCACTCATTGCTGACTAATGGCAGGGGATAGGAGGAGGCTGCAGCACTGCAACCATGCTCCTATCCCTCAGGATGATCGGGGCTGTCACTGACAGCTCCGATCATCCCTACTTTCCAGGCGATCGGGTCACCAGAGACCCGATCAGCCCAGAATAGCAGAAAATCGCATGTCTGAATTGACGTGCGACTTCCTGCGATTGTCAACATGGGGGGGTCTTAGGACCCCCCTCGGTGATGTGCCGGGATGCCTGCTGAATTATTTCAGCAGGCATCCCGGTCCGGTCCCCAACCGGCTAGCGGCGGGGACCGGAATTCCCACAGGCGTATCCATACGCCCTACGTCCTTAAGGACTCAGGATGCAAGGCGTATGCATACACCCTGCATCCTGAACAGGTTAAAAAAACACAACTACTACAGAATCCAAATAAACAACCTCACCCAGTGCAATATAGCAATGAAATTTATAGTGTAAGATGCACCCTACCTTTCCTATAGTCAGTGACCAGCTGGGATGTGTACGGTAATGCTGGGTTTCATTAATGTGAAGCATTAAATGGGTACTCTGGTGGAAAACTTTTTATTTTTTTTAAATGTACTGGTGCCAGAAAGTTAAACAGATTTGTAAAGTACTTCTATTAAAAAAAAAATCTTAATCCTTTTAGTACTTTTTAGTAGCTGTATTGTACAGAGGAAATTATTTACTTTTTGAATTTCTTTTTTGTGTTGTCCAGAGTGCTCTCTGCTGACACCTCTGTCAGTGTAAGGAACTGTCCAGAGCAGCATAGGTTTGCTATGGGGATTTTCTCCTGCTCTAGACAGTTCCTGATATGGGCATCAGGTGTCAGCAGAGAGCACTGTGGACAACACAAAAAAAAAAAAAAAGATTTTCTTCTGTAGCAAACAGCTGCTAAAAAGTACTGAAAGGATTAAGATTTTTTAATAGAAGTATTTTACAAATCTGTTTAACATTCTGGCACCAGTTCATTTAAAAAAAAAAAAAAGTTTTCCACCGGAGTACCTCTTTAAGAGTCTGAATAACCAGAGCTGTTTCTGGAATCCTCCATTGACATTCATTTGAGGGCAGGCTGCTACCTTTGGTCCTGATGTGGGGTCCATGCCCTGTCAACCCCCTCTGCTTAATGGCCTATCACTATCGGCACTGCCTTCTCTCATTAGGACCTTGTTTTAATCTACACTAAGGTCACTTCATCACATAGTTTAGGAAAATGTACCCTAACACAAAACATTGCAGATCATTACACAAGGTGTGTCTGTGTTTATGTAGTTCATTTTCCCACGTCTCTTACTCACATTAAGCATTCTCAAATAGAAATGTTTATGTATTCATTAGAGATGAGCGAATCGAAACTGATGAACCCAAATTCGTTACGATTTCAGGAAATATTAGATTTGCAAAGAATGAGAATATTGCCACGATTCTATTGCGCTTCATTAAACTCCATTTACTGTGGTGCAGGCTCCAGGGCATCTAAAATGGCGGATCCACATGTCTGTACATGGGGCAAGAAACGCTGGGAAGGCGGGAAGGCAAGGTGGGAAGGGAAGTAGGCAGGATGACCCTGAATCACATGCAAGATGCAGCCAGTCACCCCTGTGATGTCACAGCCATATATAATCGGCAGCCATCTTGCGGCCAGTCACTTCATCACAATACACTGCAGAAGGATCATAGGGCGCAGAGCCTGTGTGTGTGTGTGTGTTACAGCAGAGAAAAGCGCAGTCCAGCAGCGTTTAACATCCTCCTAGTCACATCAGCGTTCTCGTGGATGTAAAACATTGTTTTTTTCACTGAAAATTATTTTTACTGCAGCTGCAAGCATTAAAGCGGTACTCCGCCCCTAGACATCTTATCCCCTATCCAAAGGATAAGGGATAAGATGTCAGATTGCCGGGGTCCCGCTGCTGGGGACCCCCGGGATCTCCGCTGCGGCACCCCGCTACCATTACTGCACAGAGCACACTCGCTCAGTGCGTAATGACCGGCGATACAGGAGCTGGAGAATTGTTACGTCACGGCTCTGCCCCCTCATGATGCAAGTCTAGGTCCTGCTGCTGGGGACCACTGGGATCTCCGCTGCAGCACCCCGCTATCATTACTGCACAGAGCAAACTTGCTCTGTGCGTAATGACGGGCAATACAGGGGCCAGAGCATTGTTACATCACGGCTCCGCCCCTCGTGATGTCACGACCCGCCACTTCAATACAAGTTTATGGGAGGGGCATGGCTGCCATCACGCCCCTCCCATAAACTTGTATTGAAGTGGCGGGTCGTGACATCACGAGGGGCGGAGCCGTGATGTAACAATGCTCTGGCCCCTGTATTGCCCGTCATTACGCACAGAGCAAGTTTGCTCTGTGCAGTAATGATAGCGGGGTGCTGCAGCGGAGATCCCAGTGGTCCCCAGCAGCAGGACCCCCGCGATCTGAAATCTTATCCCTTATCTTTTGGTATAATACCCGGCAGTCAATTCCTAATAGTCTTTGACAGAGTGCAATTTTGTGTTTATTACACAGCTTTTTTTGGCTGCAGCACTGTTGTGTACTACTGGTGTTTTACAAAAAAAAAAAAACATTTTTTAAAGGGTACTGTAGCAAATTTGTCTGCCCTCATAAGTGCATACAGCATACGTACATCTAAGTAGTATACTAATTTGTACCTGTTATTCTGTCAAGGGCCTACATACTGTGAAAGGACAGACAAAAGTAATCACTGGCTGGTGTTTTACAAAAATACTGAGTTTTTAGGCATATTGTAGCACATTTCTCTGCCCTCATCCGTGCATACTGCATACATACATCTAAGTAGTGTACTATTTTCTACCTGTTAATCTGTCAAGGGCCTACATACTGTGAAAGGACAGACAAAAGTAATCGCTGGCTGGTGTTTCACAAAAATACAGAGTTTTTAGGAGTACTGTAGCGCATTTTTCTGCCTAAACCCCGCAAGCCTACTTCATCACAAGTGACATCTGGCACCCCCAGTCAACCATCATTGGGTTCCTCAGACACAACCCTCAGTTGGTATGGCCCGGGAGCAGTCCCTTTCCTCCCATTTCCTCCCATAGTATCTTATGCTGTGGGTTCAGCTCCACTATTCACTGAGGACAATATAATAGAGGACAGTCAGCATCTACTGCCAAGCCAAGAAGTGGAGGAGATATCCACTGCTTCCTCCGCTAGGCGGGCAAGTAGTGATGAGGAGAGTGACATGGGAGACGGTGTTGCCAGGGTTCAGGGTCCTGAAGCAGACACTGTTGAGGAACCTGAGAAGGACATCAGTGACGTGCAGACACTTGTTGATGATGATGAAGCCGATCGCAATTGGGAGCCGGGTGCAGAAGGGGCTTCATCATCATCAGGAGAAGAAAGTTGCCACCTCCAGGCTCTGTCTTTGTGCTGCCATATGACATGTAACTCCTTATTAGATTTGTTCATTTGTATCCACACGCCGGGGCCCGGGACACTAAAACCTGGGAGTTAAAAGTTCAATTTCAAAACCCTCAATTTCAATTTAAAAATCTTTAATTTCTATTTAAAATTCTTAAATTTCAATGGTCTCCTCATGCTTCTGCCAACTCCAGGCTGTGCCATTCAGACACTATATGGTCTCATACTACTGATGCCACCTCCAGGCTCGGTCATTGTGCTCCCATGTGACATTTTGTTAGATTTGGTCCTTTGTACCCACACGCCGGGGCCTGGGACACTAAAACTTGCGAGTTAAAAGTTCACTTTCAAGACCCTCAATTTCTATTTAAAAATCTTAAATTAAGATTTAAAAATCATAAATGTCAATGGTCTCCTCATGCTTCTGCCAACTCCAGGCTCTGCCATTCAGACACTATATGGTGTCCTCATGCTTCAGCCTACTCCAGGCTGTGTCATTTAGGCAATATTATGTTTACTGATGCTGCTGGGCCTGGGTCTTGGAATAAATATTTTGTTATGGTAGCACTAGCTTCCCAAAATCTTTGGCTTAAATTTCAGAATTCATCTTTTAATCTTAGAGATTGTGAAGCCCTGGTGTCTACTCATGCTGCTGCCAACTCCTGGCTGTGCCATTCAGACACTATATGGTCTCCTCAGGTTTCAGCCAACTCCAGGCTGTGTCATTCAGGCAATATATGGTTTACTGATGCTGATGGGCCTGGGTCTGGGAATAAAAATGTTGTTATGGTAGCACTATCTACCCAAAATCTTTGGTTTAAATTTCAGAATTCATCTTTTAATCTTAGGGATTGTGAAGCCCTAGTGTCTACTCATGCTGCTGCCTGCTCCAGGATGTGTCATTCAGCCACTATATGGTCTCCTTATGCTGCCAACACCTCCACTCTGTGTCATTCAGCCACTATATGGTCTCCTCATGCTTGAGCCTCATCCAAGCTGTGTCATTCAGCCACTATATGGTCTCCTCATGCTGCCAACACCTCCACGCTGTGTCATTCAGCCACTATATGGTGTCCTCATGCTGCCAACACCTCCACGCTGTGTCATTCAGCCACTATATGGTCCCCTCATGCTTGAGCCTCATCCAAGCTGTGTCATTCAGCCACTATATGGTCTCCTCATGATGCCAACACCTCCACACTGTGTCATTCAGCCACTATATGGTCTCCTCATACTGATGCCACATCCAGGCTCTATCATTGTGCTGCTCTGCTGCAGTGATTCTAAAAGTGATGCCTGTAATCTGCATGTCATACTGTATAACCGTATTATTTCTCTACCCCAGCACACTCCATATGCATGTTAGAACATAGCAAAGTGTTCTTCACCGCTATTGAGGCTCTCTGTAGTCCAGAAATATACGTTTTTAATATAGATTTGCCACAAATAAATTCGGATCAAACCAAAATTTTCCGAAAAATTCAGCGAATTGGCCGAATTGAATTTTTCCAAAGTTCGCTCATCTCTAGTATTTATCCTGTTTCACTTTGAGATTCATGGTAATTTTTCCTAGAAGGTAAAATTTTATTTTTATTTGAGAAGTTTTCTTAGCCTCTAGGACTTACTAAAAAACTTGTCAAATAGTAATATACCCTTATATATTCCACACCAAATGATTAATTAATAACTTTTAGTACATTAAATATAATTTTTTGAGTTACTCTTCCTACTCAAATAAATGACCCCTAACACTGTAATAATCCATTCTGCCAAACCTGCCACAGCTATTGAAAAAGAAGCTAAGTGGGCTTTGAAATGCATTAAAGGGGTACTTTTTTTTTTTTAAATGAACTGGTGCCAGAAAGTTAAACAGATTTTTAAATGACTTCTATTTAAACATCTCAATCCTTCCAGGATTTATTAGCAGCTGTATGCTACAGAGGAAAAAATATTTACTTTTTTCAATTTCTTTTTTGTCTTGTCCACAGTGCTCTTTGCTGACACCTCTGTCTTTGCCAGGAACTGTCCCGAGCAGCATAGGTTTGCTATGGGGATTTTCTCCTGCTCTGGACAGTTCCTGATACGGGCATCAGGTGTTAGCAGAGAGCACTGTGGACAAGACTAAAAAGAAAAGAATTTCCTCTGTAGCATAAAGCTGCTAATAAGTACTCGAAGGACAAACATTTTTTAATAGACGTAATTCACAAATCTGTTTAACTTTCTGGCACCAGTTGATTTAAAAAAAATATATGTTTTTCACCGGAGTACCCCTTTAACCCCTTAAGGACCAAGGACGTACCGGTACGTCCTTGGTCCAGCTCTTCTGATATAACGCGGGGTTACACAGTAACCCCGCGTCATATCATGGCGGGCCCGGCGTCATAGTGAAGCCGGGACCCGCCTCTAATAGCGCGCAGTGCCGATCGCGGCGCCGCGCGCTATTAACCCTTTAGCCGCGCGCTCAGAGCTGAGCCGCGCGGCTAAAAGTGAAAGTGAAAGTTCCCGGCTAGCTCAGTCGGGCTGTTCGGGATAGCCGCGGCTAATCGCGGCATCCCGAACAGCTGACAGGACAGCGGGAGGGCCCCTTCCTGCCTCCTCGCTGTCCGATCGCCGAATGACTGCTCAGTGCCTGAGATCCAGGCATGAGCAGTCATCCGGCAGAATCGTTGATCACTGGTTTCTTATGAGAAACCAGTGATCAACATAGAAGATCAGTGTGTGCAGTGTTATAGGTCCCTATGGGACCTATAACACTGCAAAAAAAAAGTGAAAAAAAAAGTGAATAAAGATCATTTAACTCCTCCCCTATTAAAAGTTTGAATCACCCCCCTTTTCCAATAAAAAAAAAAAACACAGTGTAAATAAAAATAAAAATATGTGGTATCACCGCGTGCGGAAATGTCCGAATTATAAAAATATATCATTAATTAAACCGCTCGGTCAATGGCGTGCGCGCAAAAAAATTCCAAAGTCCAAAATAGTGCATTTTTGGTCACTTTTTATATCATTTAAAAATGAATAAAAAGTGATCAATAAGTCCTATCAATGCAAAAATGGTACCGTTAAAAACTTCAGATCACGGCGCAAAAAATGAGCGCTCATACCGCCCCATACACGGAAAAATAAAAAAGTTATAGGGGTCAGAAGATGACAATTTTAAACGTATTAATTTTCCTGCATGTAGTTATGATTTTTTCCAGAAGTCCGACAAAATCAAACCTATATAAGTAGGGTATCATTTTAATCGTATGGACCTACAGAATACATATCAGGTGTCATTTTTACCGAAAAATGTACTACGTAGAAACGGAAGCCCCCAAAAGTTACAAAACAGCGTTTATTTTTCAATTTTGTCGCACAATGATTTTTTTTCCCGCTTCACCATAGATTTTTGGGCAAAATGACTGACGTCATTACAAAGTAGAATTGGTGGCGCAAAAAATAAGCCATCATATGGATTTTTAGGTGTAAATTTGAAAGAGTTATGATTTTTTAAAGGCAAGGAGCAAAAAACGAAAATGCAAAAACGGAAAAACCTCCGGTCCTTAAGGGGTTAAGCCTATCTTTATTTTAATATTTCTATATTACCTCAGTACCACCAGCTAGAGGACACGGCAAGCATTGCCCAAGACAGAGATAAACTATAAATCGTATGCAACTGGTGCGCTTTGCACACGATGAGGATGCCGCCTGCACATATCCAAAAATCCACACTGGACAACACCTTTAGATCTTTCTCTCGGTTTCACAATCCGGCCGGGATCCCCAACACAGGACTGGTGAGAGGTGCATAGCACCTTATCGCACTTTATCTCCACAGTAGCCGTTTGGTCTTATCTTCATGGAAGAACTATCAGCCAGTACACAGTACCGATAATCTGCATGAGATTACTTTCTTTTCATTGGAACTGAGTATTCTTTATGAGAATGATCAACAATGCTACAAAGTATTTAGGACAACTTATATATTTTACAGATTAGTAATTGGATATTTTTGCAAGGTTTTTATCCTGCCGTATAAGACTTGAACAATCTAAAAGTGTTCTGCATAATATGTTATTTGTCAACACAAGTATAACACCCCTAAAATATTCTAGCGATTTATCAGTGATACTGTAGTTACAGATATTTATGTTCTATCAATTAACTTTTTATTTATATTCATAACTGTTATTAATTACAATTTTTATTACTATATTTGTATTCTGCAAAATAACCCTGAGAAGTGCAGATAGCTTCTGCAAGGGCCCTGCAATTAGCTCTTAACCCCTTCGAGAATCGAGACAATTTTTGTTTTTTTACTTTCGTTTTTTTCTCATCCCCTTCAAATAATCACAGCACTTTGAATTTTTCACCTACAGACCCATATGAGGTATTGTTTTTGCACTACCCATTGTACTTCAATCATTTTAACATAACATAACAAAATCTACAATGAAACAAAAAAAATTTGTAAGGGTGAAATTGAAAAAACAAAACAAAATGCACATTTAGTACCTTTTTGGGGTTTCCGTTTCTACACAGTACACTTTTCAGTAAAAATGACAGCTTATCTTAATTCTATAGGTCCATACCATTACAATATGCAATTCATATAGGTTTTATTTTATTTTACTACTTATAATACTGAAAAGAATATATATATATATATATATATATATATATATTTTTTTTTTATTATTATTTTTTTTTATAAAAAATTAGTATGTTTAAAATTTTCTTTATAGGATCTTCTGACCCCTATAACTTTTTTATTTTTCCATATACGGCCTATATGAGGGCTCATTTTTTGTGCTGTGATCTGTAGTTTCTATAGGTACCATTTGTACTGAAGGGACCTTTTGATCACTTTTTGTAATTTTTGTACGGTAAATTAAGTGACTAAAATGCCCAATTTTGGACTTTGGTATTTTCTATGTGTACGCCATTGACCGTGTGATTAATTAACATGAACTCTTAATAGTTCAGACATTTATGCACGTGGTGATACCACATATGTTTATTTTTGTTTACATTATATTTTTTTTAAATGGGAAAAGGGTGGTGATTCAAATTTTAACTAGGGAAGGGTCAATAGTTTAGTGGCAGGACAAGGACATACAGGTGTGCCCTTGGTCCTTAAGAGGTTAAGATTCAATTTCTCATAAAAATAAATGTATCTATTTTGCAACATTTTAACAACAGAACCAGACTAATTGGACACTTATTTTAAACACTCTATTCACTTTATTTACTATACACAAACACAGGGACCTCACCAGAGGACAGTATTAAGCTCTTTTTCATTTATAGATATATTGGCCCAGATTTATGCTGTGTGAGAGAAAAAAATGAGTGATTTTCCCCAGCAACCAATCACAGCTCAGCTAATGAGCTCTGGTAAAGTGAAAGCTGAGCTGTACATATAAATACATATCAACACTCTTCTTGATCTATGCAAAAAGTGCATAGGTCAATAATAACTTTTATTAAACATCTGATGGGTGTATTGTAATGACACGACCTGGTTCTGGCTGAAGGGTTATGTTTTCTTGTATTTGGCTGAAGCATCATGCA
Source organism: Hyla sarda (assembly GCF_029499605.1). NCBI lineage: Eukaryota > Metazoa > Chordata > Amphibia > Anura > Hylidae > Hyla > Hyla sarda. The sequence goes on along the minus strand of NC_079195.1, from coordinate 136,830,905 downwards.
TACCTCCGGCAATGCCCAGTCCTATCAGGAGACTTGGACTATCACATCTGCTCTCTCAGGTGGATTTAAATTCCCAAACAGCTTGTTATTATTGACTTGTGTTTGTTTGTACTGTATATGTAGTCGCTCTTGTTATTTTCCTGGCTTAATCTGCTTTGTGTATATTGACCTTCGGCTTTTGTGACCTAACCCATCTGCTGTCTTCCATTTCAGTACTGCGAGCTATCCTGGTTTGATCTGGCTTGTCTGACATTACTTTGTTTCTCTATCTGTCTTGATATTGGCCGTTCCAATAGATTTGACATTAGGGGATGTAATGAGATGGTTGAAAATGTGGATGTGGTTTCTGAATCTGAGAGAGGGTGTGAGGATACGGAGAATGTTTGTGATCTGGAAGACACTAATAAATGGTGTGATATTAAGGAGGAAGGTATGGATGAGGACATTGATGACCTGTCCATGATTGAGAAGTACTGTAATGACTCAACTTGGTTCTGGTTGAAGAGTTAAGTTTTCTGGTGTTTGGCTGAATCATGTGTAACTGTGGTGATGCCCAGTCCTATCAGGGTTCACACCAGCCTGTATCTCTTGTATTTCTCCTAGCTTAAACTTCTCCGTGTATATTTTCCTTTGGCTTTTGTGAGTTGACCGTTTTACTGACTTCTGTATCGGCACTGCGAGCTATCCTAGTTTGATCTGGGCTATCTGACATCGCTTTGTTGCTTTATACATCTGTTTCTTCTTTTCTGTATTGTGCTCCCTGATTTGTGCTTTTGTTAACCCTTTGTGTCCTGACCTCCGTTCAGTGTTGTCTATTGTTTGAGATCTTGTTATGCCCCTGCACTTACTGAGAACAGGGATCGACACCCAATTTATGATCTGTTGCTTAGGGGGAATATTTAAAATGGCAGGGAAAGTGGCTGTGGGTGAGCTCAGGGATGTACATATCCCTGCTAGTGTTGGGCGCAAATATTCGCATTACAAATTTTTATTGCAAACATCGCCAATTCGCGAATATTGCGAATATATTCTCTATATATTCGGAATTACATGAATATTTGCATATTCCTTCTTTTCACTTGTGGGCCAATTAGAATTATGCAAATACACTTGTCTGAGGTTATCAACAACATCCCTAGCAACAATTAGTAAAGTTGTCCACCCACTCACTGTTTTCTTCCTCGAATACGCGAATATGCGAATATTCGCATATGCGAATATAACAAGTACACAAAATTTGCGAATATAGGCCGAATATTCGTCTATATATTCGAGAAATATCGCAAATTCGAATATGGGCAATGCCGCTCATCACTAATCCCTCCCCAACACGACATGCATAAATGGAACCACATTCCGGAAATTACTTTTAGAGTGCATCGTCTTTACTTGCTTATTTTAATAAAAGTTATCATTAAACATAACCCATCAGTTTTAAAAATTACCCATCAGATGTGGGACAATTTAATCTCAGAATTAGATCTTTGTTGCATATCCGATGGGTGAATCACATTTTAAGAGCTGTTTACCCAGCCTGGTCTACATTTCCTAAATTTTTTTTTTATTTTTTAAACATATTTTATTTCAATTTTGTCATACAAAAACACAAGTCAGAAGATATGGTCGTATACAGGGAGGTAAGGCACATCCTAACATCATCTCTACAAAAGTAACAAACAAATGTAAAACATGCTCAAAGATCAATTTTCCTTGGAATCTCGCTTCCAATCCCAGACATCGTGCAGATTTTAGCCGGAAAGTTCTTAATTAGGAGAAGTTTGTCCGCTTTAATAGCAACAGAATCCATTTGGCATAAATTACTAGTCCATCTCGATACAAAAGAGGTTACAAACAAGGTACTCATAGGCACCCATGAAATACAAGAAAGGAGCTACCATATCACTGAAAACAATCCCTATGGCTGTACAGACAATCATGTAGGTAGCCGCAAAGACCCCAAGGTATCTCCCAAGATTTCGGGCAGGATGTTATCCTGTCTGAGAAGGTGGGAGAGGGGAGGATGTTAAACCCGTAAATTGCTCTGTGTGCTAGTTTATAATGACTCCCGCCATCTCTCATTAATTATTGTACGTCTCACAATGTGCCACCCTTGTAAAACACAGTCCGATATGTCATCACCCGGTATCCATGAGGACCATGACGCAAATAATGCGTTAGGGTCTATCTTAAGTAATGCTTGTCTGAACACCGGGTATATGTCTGAGATATATAGTCTGCAGGGTTCAGCGCCAATTAGTCTATCAAGCGCATGGTCAACTACTTCTGAGTCCAATATGTGCAATCTGGACCTGAAGAAGGAGCGTATCTGAGTCAACGGAAAAATGTGTGACGGGGATAGATTGTGATGCGTCTGTAGATCATGAGGGGATAGCCAACACATATTAGCCTTATCCATAAAGTCGCCCACTGATGTCAGTCCTTTAGTTACCCAAATTGAGCGAATTCTCAGGGGGATATTGTGGGGGGCTTTAGGATGACCCGATAAGGAGTGGTGTTTGGAAACCAGAAAAGGTAGTCAAAATAGTTTCCGGGTCTCCTTCCATGCCACTATCGTGTCCCTCAAAAGAACCGACCTTTTCACTAAAGGAGGGAGCTTTGAGTACGAGGTATGGAGCAGAGCAGATAGACTCCATGGGGAAGCTAGATCTGCTTCTAAACGATATGAGGCATGACAGGACGATCCGTGTATCCAATCAGGGAAGAAGCGAAAAAAACAGGCGAGATTGTATCCTCTGAGATTGGGGAAATTTAAGCCTCCCTCCTGCTTGCTCAACATAAATTTACAGAGCACTTTTCTTGGCCTTTTACCTGCCCCTATGAATTTCGTGAAGCCCGAATTTAAGATTCTAATGTCATCATGGCGTAGCAACAGGGGTAGTGTCCGTAGTGGATATAGTAGGCGTGCAAAATTGAACATCTTCACCAGATGACATCGCACCATAAAGGTTAAGGGTATGGATCTCCATCTGTTCAACTCTGCACTTATTTTAGCGAGCAAGGGGGGTAATTAAGGGGATATAATTTGTCCGGCGTACGTCCTACTTTAATCCCCAGATATGTAACATGGACAGAGGCTAGACATATCCCAAGGTCTGGAAGGCTATTAATCCATCGATGAGAAGTGGACCCTAACAGTAACAGTTCCAATTTGGACACATTTATACGGTATCCCGATACCTCACCAAATTGTTGTAGATGGGCTAGGATTCTTGGAAGTGAATTTCCTGGATCATTTACGAATAACAACAGATCATCTGCCAACAAGGTAAGTTTAACACAGGCATCTCTCACTTTAATACCTTCGTAACCGCTCGAGGAAATCAGCGATCTGGCCAGGGGTTCTATCGCTATATTAAATAGTAGTGGGGAGAGAGGGCACCCCTGACGTGTTCCTTTATATAGCTGAAAAGGAGCAGATAAAATCCCTGGGGTGTAAACCCTAGCCATTGGTGTATTATATATCCCTGATAAATATG